>NW_028262290.1:37688369-37995108 GCF_047370975.1 Nipponia nippon | reverse complement strand
AAATATTTAATGCACGTCATTCTGAATACAGTGCTATGCAGTGGCTGAAACCAGCTCTAGGGTGCACAGCTAAAACTGCACTAGTTTGTATCTTAACTCTGTATTTCTCCTTTTTCTGAAGGCAAGGATGAAAATACTTCTTATTTTTGAATTTTCAGAAGTTTGCTGAAACTGATATTCAGTAAGATAACAAGATTTATGTTACCTGGAGGTAAAATACCCCCCCCCCTCCCCTCAAATAAGAGAACTATATTCTGTAATATGAAATAAACGTATGATTGTAAAAGTTATGTTTTGGGTATTCAATCATTATAATCTCAGTATCAGCCCTTCCCCAAAACCTGTTATGTAATAGGCTTTAATAATTCTATTTATTATAATGCCAGTTACATTCGTATAAACAGAAGCCCAGTATACATGCAGAACATGTACATTCTTACCTGTTATCAAATATACATTACCCTATATCGATTTCAGACCTCATAAATCACCTCAAGGCATTTATAAATATTTAACTAACTAACTAACTAACTAACTAAACAAAATGTTGATAAGAGCACCTGCCAAAGAGCTAAGAAGAGGGAGAACTAACATTGCTCACTGCAAGTTCCTTCCATTTGAACTAGAACTTGACCTATACAGGATGTGCGTGGTGGCTAGGAGAGTGGCTTATGATTAGTTGACGCAATCCAGTGTACTTATTATATGCTGACTATATAATTTAAAAATATTACCATATTGCTGATCACATATACTGGAGAGACAAGAGGTGACTTTCCCACCAAATTCTGAACTGCTACGATATTGCTACAAATACCTACTGTGATATTTAATTCCATGAGTACGGAAACGTGGGCAGAAACTGCTGGTTACAGGTTAAGTTTACAACATCAAAATTTCAACAACTTCTCTACTCAGGGAAAATTAATAATAGTGTATCCCATTGGAAGGTATTAGGTATCTTTAAAACAGTTAAGTGATTTGTTTTCTTTTAATTACTTCCTGCCAATATCTATAATTCTCTCTAAATGTTCAAAACTAACTTAAAATTCAATATAAAATTGCTATTGTTTTTATGTCATCAAAGAAGAAAGATTAATGACATATTTCAGTAATCTAGTAATAACTGGCTGTTTTCCTTGTTCAAGCTGTATGTAATCCTCAGTGGATCTTAGATGTAGGTTAAAAAGGTATTTAATGCCTGTTTTTCAGTTGCCAAGGTCAAACATCACCTAGCGTGTATAGGGGAAGAGGAAACATCTGTTGGAATAATTTATTTGACTAACACGGAGGGTAGGATTAAAATTCACTAATTTCTTTGGTCTAATACTGAACTTCAATTAAACAATACCGGTATTTGTTCAGTTTGAAAAAATTTCCTCGCTTTACATGTGGGCAAATTTATGCATATCCCTAACTACTGGATCTGGCAAGGGAATACTGTGATTTTTCATTATTTTGTATCTGCATATACTCTGAGAATTAATATTTCTGTATTTTGAGTTATTTTTTTTCCCCTCAAAAAAAATTTTAAGAGAGAATTCACAAACCTTTAACTAATTCCCAAGACTCTTTGGTTTCCATGGAATTCCACTAGTAACAAGATTAGAATACGTCCCAAGATCAGTGACTCCATATGAAATTGTAATGTACAAGCAACCTTCAGCATCCAAGATAAAAAGTCCCGCTTAGAAGTTTTTTGAAAATATTAAATGCAAGTCATCTGACGGTAGTTTATTCTATCCTTTATGTGAATCAGAGTAAAATCTTCTAGACTAATAGTACAAACAAAACAAAAAAATCACTCAAATTGTTTAATTTGCAAATCTAAATGAATACAAATATAAACCTTTGATTTCAATCAAGTATGCAAGATGCAATCTTTGCTGCTCTAGAGTCAGGAGGGATTTCAACAGGCCCGGGACTGTACTCCAGCTTCTTAATACTGGGAAAAATTTTGTCAAGCAAAGCAGCTCAACAATTGGACAGCTTTTTAACATGGTAGAGTAAAATCGGAATGCTTTATCTCCAAGGAGATAGCAGAAGTTCCTACACTGAAGAAAATAACTTTCTGGGAGGTGCTGTACACACATGTTCCATCCTTTATTAGAACTAAGGGGGATGGTAAATGAAAAGCATAGCTTTATTCAGCCTAGCCCAAAAGACAGAATGCTAATAAAGATGACATGCAGGCTGACAGAACACTGAGCATGTGGATAAACTCATTTTACAATGGAATTAAAAGAAAAAAAATGCATGTTTGGCGTGAGTATTAGGCTGTACCCCTCTAAATTTCACAAGCCTGGACTATTCGCTGGAAAATAATCACATAGTAGTACTATTTTGTGATAACTAGTGCATTGTTCTTGCAGTTCTTGTTTTTAAACTTCTCCACTTCTGCAGCAGGAAGAAAACCCAAGAACAGGTACACATACGGCGAGTTCAGTTTGGTTTTAGGCCGGAATAATATCCATTGTCATATGAAGAACAAAAATGATACTTTGGAAGAGAGCAGCTCTGTGATTTGTAATTCTTCATCCTTTCTCAAGGGAAAGGCAGCAATTTTTTGTCAGAACAAATAATCAGTAGCAACAAAACTGATGGAATGGAAAGTGGTAAATTGTCAAGAATAAAATAGTATTAAATGTTGCCCAGTTAAATTTTCAAACAAACTAATAAATTCTGATTTGAATGTAAAATAAAACATTAAATTTAGTAATTTAGTTACAAAAGAATACCTACGTCAGTTGAATTTATTTATTTTATCTACAGCATTGCATAAATGATGATTTTTTTTGTTGGCCAGTACGGCTGATAAATAATAAAACAGTTAGGCTAAAAGTAGAATTAAACATCCAGAAGGAGTGATAGTAGGTCCCAAATACTGAACTAAACTATTACTACAGGTAAAACTGGAAAAACTATAGGTCCCAAACTGCGAATCCCCATGAGCAGATTTTAGTTCCACAAAGAGTTGCGTTAAGAGTTCACAAGGCTGCTTATGTAAGTAAGGAACGCTAAACTGTGGATTGTTTGAATTCATCTAATGTGTAAATGTCTGTAAGGCACACACATCAGATTTTCTTTCTTGATTATCTTGATGGTCTTGAGTTGATGCTACAGGAAAATGCTCATCACGTTTATAATACACTGGAACATGTCTATTAGAGGTAAGCTATAATGATGAAAAGTGATTGTTTCTCCTTCTGCATATTACTGCCTGCACGGGATCAACCTTCACCAATGTTGTTGACAGTAACTGTACTTCCAAGAATTAACTTCTATATTGTTTTACCTTTTTGGAAGATTACAAGCAAATGCATACGACAGAAACTAGTAACACTGGAGTAAAGTTATTACTATTGGCTAGTAATAATAGTAATTACTGATTTATAACCAGAAACGGAAATCTATTATCCTGTCTTTCAAAGAAATAAAGACCACAATTATAACGTGGTTAAAAAAACATGAAACTGATTTCAGATTAAATTCTACCTTCATGTACTCGTTTTCCAACTGATTCAATAAGAGCTGTACATGCAATAACCAACAGAACTAAGAGGAAGATGTCTGAGGAACATACCTGAGTTTTCATCTGATTTATTTTTTTCCCAGGATTCTTGGCAGAGGTTTTCTTTTAACGTTGTGCATCTCAGACAAAACTAAAAAATTTGGTTTTTCTTTCACAGAGTGACTGTAGTGAAAGGGAAGAATAGGATAAGGTGTTTCAAAGTCAGCTGCAGAAAAGAAAGAAAAAAGGATTAATTCAATATCCCAAGTCAAACCACATCTATTTTAATAATCAGTATGATTGATCACAGGTTCCAAAATATTTTGTTATAGAAAACAGTGTAATAAGCCTTAGGGTAAAATGCCTCAATTTAATAATTGAAAATGGAGAACTTCATATGAAATTATGGAAGGTGCTGCAAACACTGATGAAGGTGAATATTAAAGCAGGTATTCATATTCAGGTAGAGTTATTTGAAAGGGAGTAAATTCCGTTACATAGCACCTGGTAGTTATTCAGAAGACAGAATATTACTTTCAGAAGCATTGCCATTCACATATGGCTTCCAAACACTGAGCAGACTGCAGCTTTCTTGGGGCTGAGACTGACAGGCTGAGTGCTTTTCACTCTATGTCTTCAAAAATAACTGATCTTCATGAGATTTCATGAATTAATAAGTTGAGGTAGTATGGCTACAACGAGCATGCTCTCTCCCCTAGGTTACATATCACAGTTTATCTTCTCAAAACAACAGTGTAACTGTCACCAATTTTATTTTATTTTATAAATATGGTCATTCAAACCATTTTGAGTCATTTGAAGTCTAATGTCTGTTTCCAAATCCTGCAAGATGGCAAGACATGCTGTTAAGTCATTCATGTTTTAATCTGCAGTCAACTCTATAACAACAACAACCCCCACCCCACCATTTTTTAAAAAACTCAAAGTTTATTTCAGGTTTTGCTTAAGTGTCAAAAGTCATTTGTTTTCCCGCTTTAAGAACTTGTTGCCTTTTCTTTTAGGTTTAAGGCTTTTTTTCCTCCAGGACTTTTTTTTCCTTTCCAAATTTAAAACTTTTACTTCTGCTAGACGTGTATCTTGTGAAGGCCTTCAAAAGGACTGGGAATTTACACAGATCGAATAAGTATCAACAAATAGATTTTAAAAGTCTGATGTATTTCATGCATATTTATTCTAGAATGCCCAACGCTTTTTTTTTTTTTTTACCATGGAAAGTAATCATGAATATTTACAAACATTCAAAATGGATCAGCTACTCCTTTCCATAATTCTGGGAGACTGGGATGGGAGGAAAAAAACACCACATGAACTAGTGCTAAAATTAAATTTTATATTGGAAAAGTTCAATTTCTACTCCTGTGTTTTGGTCCCACCACCAGTACAAGTCTCATTCCTAGTACATTCACTGTTAGCTGCTATTTTATTGTTTCTATAATATTGCAAATAATCATGAAGTAATTGCTTAGTCTGCTTACAAAAATGTAGATAGGCTGCATGTTCATTTGTCATTCTTTCTTTGTTTTTTTTCCTGGCAGCTTTGGAGGCTTTCCAATTCATTAGGAACTGTCTTTCCATTTCTTTAATTTCTTTCCCATCAAGCGATTCTGTCAAAGAGAAGAGAACATTTTCTGTGATACCCAAAGTTAACTAAAAGGCTGTACAAAGCTGTATGTAACGTGTACTGGTTCTATATTTGCTCTTTCAAATATTTTTTGTCTTTTGGTAAAAAAAATACCCAATACGGCTTGATATTAATATTCAAGCTGCAAGAGTGAGCTGACATGCCTGAATTACAAAAGAAAGCATCTATTATTTTGATAACTTTCAAGAGTAAAAAATATATTTCACATTCAGTTAATGTGCAACACCTTATAGAAAGTTTTGAAGAAAAGCTATGCTCTTACACAAAATATATATAGAGATGCAGAAATTCAGGTTGAGAGAGGGAAACTGCATGTCTTAGCAGTCAAGGAATCCTACTGATCATGAAGGCAGACAGACAGATTTGGCTCTTTAAGGTTAACGTTGCTCACTTAGGTGCCATAAAGCTTGTGCTCTATGTTTCCTTGGTTGCAGCTGCATTTTTGAGTCAGACCAAATGAAATACCTCATTTGGCTACAAATTTAGGCTGCATTAGAACTGTCCTAAGGCACCGTTATTTTCATTGTGCAGATAGGCTTTTTCTTTTTCTTAATGGCCGATATTTTATACTCTCAGAAAAAACAAGTTCTGTACTTACAACTTTTAAGATAATTGCCACTGTTATCCAAAAAAAAAAGCAGATATTTTTTGTTTATACAGTATGAATACTTACATAGATAAGACTAAGTTGCTTCCTTTCGTGCTAAAATTATCTCAAAATAATAACGTAAACTGCATCACAGTAAGGTTAAGATTAACAAATACATTTGTAACATAAGTGTAAACTGCTTTTAAGGACAAACGTTATATAACAAATTCAAACACGGTAAGGTATGACCCTTACAGCTGTAACTGTACAACTAAAACACCTAAGCAACTACTACAGGCTGATAGGGGAGTAGACTAAACTTATCTTTGAAAATCGGTTTCACAACGTCTGGAATATGAACACAAAAAAAGTCCTATTGTCTTATAAAAATCTCAGCAATCATCTATTATAAACCAAATGATTATTACTACTAATAGCAAAAGCTAAGCAACACGGTTTGTGCAGTTGATTACATAAACAGTTTTAGCTACATTACCTGTACATAAATTAAAAATTTATCATTTGACATAAATATCTATGGCAGTAATTATGTTTACATACATAGTGCCATTCAAGAAGGACTGTATCAGTTACGTCCTAAAACAGTGAGGGTTGTGGGTGGGTTTTGGGGTTGGCTATTAGTTTTATTTTTTACCTAAAGTTCGTGACTCTACTACAATGCTGTCCCTGTACTTTGGCTTCTGGCAGATGGGGTTTCCTGTAAGATCCATTCTGCGTAGCTTTGGCCATTTGTGTAATACAACCTCCAAATCCTGCAATTGATACAAGAACAGAACATTGTGATTATTTTTCCTCCTCCAGAGTAATATTCAGTAGTAACGTGATTTGTTCAGCCAGGCCCAAATCCTGCACACAGAAATAACTTCAATGAGACTATTCATGTATTAATATGCACATTAAGAATGTGCATTTTCAAATAGAGTGGTGCGTAGTATTCCCCAAATATATCAAAATTGCACAGCAGAAATGGTGATGCAGTTGGAAAACTCTGCATTTTGAAGGATATAGTAATGCTGGCTATGGAAAATTACCACTACAATCCCACTTATAAGCACCTGAAGCCGAGGAATTACCAGCCAAAAAATTAGTATGATATGTAGTGTCTGTTAATGCATCCCCGTGGTCTCACAGAGCCCTGGGAGTATCAGTGTGTGATTAGATTTTGAAAAAATTGTGGAAGAATAAATACTTTACAGAGAAAGAACAGACTCTAAAAAAAGCTAAAAATCGTGCAAACCACAGTAGACTGCCTCTCTCTTTATATATATGCAAAACTGTATTTTACAGAGAAACAGTAATCCCCCCCTACATAACCATGGGTGGTCAGTTATAGTATTGGCCCAAATAGTGAAATCTTTGAAATATACTTTTCTCCATCTGAGTTTCTGTCTGGTTACCCAAGGGCAGTATGACCTAGATAAAACTTCTTCTGTCTTTTAAACACAATAAATTCAAGTTAAAAGGATGCAAAGCTTAGCAGATTGGTCCTTTCTACTCAGATATCCTACTTTCTGAAATACTTTCTTTTCAAAATTTCACTTAACTGTCATTCTTGATAGGCTTCCTTATATGTGTGAAAACCTTAAGGAGGGATTCAAAACAATCTGTATGAATACCAGGGGAGAGAGAATTTATGTTCTACAGTTATAATAATTTGGAAAAAATCTACTAATCATGATGTGACAGATTCTAAACTGCAAAGTCTGTAGAATTTTGTAGCTTGATGCCAATAATGAAGTATCTAGCAATGCAGATATCTCTTAGCTCCTTCAAATTTAGAAAATCATCTGGGTAACACAAGCAAGGAGAATTCCAGTTTTGCAGGCTCTACTCCCTTGGTAGAAAATCCTCCTGGGAATATTCTATGGGTTATATAATACATGTTTAGAAAAATCACATGGAAGAGGAAGTGGCAGCACAGCCTCATACCACCTTTTTGTCTATCGATGATGATGGTGATATCATCTATTGTTATCCAGTGATGATAACATCTTTTCAGAAAAATAGAGAGCAAAAGTCTGGTTCTGTGAGGAGCAAGACTGATAAAACACTGCAAGAAACTCTGAGGACCAGTCCACATGAAGAAATGTTGATGAATCTCATATCGTTACACAGCAAAGCTTTATCAGCATGTATCAGAATAGCAACATGATAATCCCCACAGTTTAGGTGCTAACACTTAATCACAAACACAATAATTTAGGTGAAAAATATTTTAGGCTAGGCTTACTAAAAGAGAAATAGCATTTAGCAAATGTATTTATTTATTCTTACCTGAGCATTCAGGCATTGTCATTGAAATCTGTAATGTGTTCAAGATTTCACTAGAAAGAATTTTTTCAAGTAATAGTTTTGCAACACAAAATTGTCTATTACTGAAATAAGATGTATACAGTTTAACTTTGAGGAATGTACACAGAGAGTCCTGTAGATTTTTGTTAGCTGTTACTTACTTGATAAATGACCCAGAACATGCTTACTCCAGTGTATGTTTATCTAAGAGCACACTAATCCTGTGCTGAAATATGATTACCCTTTCGATACGCTCTAGTTGTTCATTGCCTTCCTGTCTCTAATAAAGTGCTTTCACTTCCCAGCCTTTCAATAAGCTGTACTAAAGGGACCAGACACTCTTCTGGGCAGTCTCCGTTTGATAAATGATCATGTCATGCTATCACTTTGAGGTCTGCTACAAAATACTGACGAGCAAATTATATTCTATTGGGGGGGGAAGAGGGGGAAGGGCAAGTGCCTTAGTAGGCAGCTGTAGTGCTGGCAATAACGTTCTTACCAATTAATGATGGCCATTTAAGAATTGGTATTTGACCAGTATGCTCCAGTTTTTATCGGAAATGTCTAGTCCAACTGCCCTAACTACATCCACAGACAGCAATTTGTCACCATCTTGACTACCTGTCATAATCTATTTGAGAAAATCTATAATTTTTCTCTTGTTCCTGACTCGATTCTGAAGTGAATGAATTCATCTTTTGTGATATCCGCTTGTCATAATCAATATCGGGCAGAGGTTGAATAAATGAAAGACTTAGGAAATACTGATTTTTATAGGTATATCTAGCTATATTTTCTCTATCTATCCAAATACTCACACAAGTCATAACCTTCCCAAAACTAATGTAATTAATAAATAAATAATATTCTGGCTTTTTGTAAACAGAAATAGTTGTGGGGTTTTTTTTAATAGGAATAATGTTTTTAAAAAATTCCCTTAGTATTCCAACCCAAATACACTGCAGCCTAGAAGTCCTTGCAAACCTGACTAAAGTAAACCAGAAGCTCGATAGGATAAATAAATGAAGTAGCAAGAAACAGAAAATAAAGAAAAGCCAATTCTATTAAGATCAATTATATTCTTGGTAACTGACCTAAGACATGCTTTTTACATGTGGTAGCTAGTCATAGTAAGTTATTTTGCATGAATTGAGAAAAATTACTTAATTTTGTTCTGTCTGCTCTTCAGTCTGCATTATATAAACTTCAGTCATGTGAAACGAGGTCATATGCCTTGATGTCTGTTAATTATGCTAACAATGCCCTGAATTAGCCAGAACCTTAAGTGGTTGAATTTACTAGCCCTAATTTTCAACTACGCTGAAATCAACGTGGCATTGTTGAAAAGCGAGGGAGTATGGGTTTTCATAATAATGTGAAAAAACCTGAGATACATGTTTAGATATAAAATAATCATACTAATTATATAAAAGTGAGAAAAGTCTACATGAGAAGATTGTATTTCATGCATTTCTCATGCCTTTCACATTTCCTTCTTTTGCAAAGATTCCGTATTATTCCTGCTGCCATCTACCTCTGCTACACAGATCACTGCTGTTGACCAGCCCTGCCAAGACCTGGATGGCTCCTCTACAGCTTCTCTTCCCACCGGGTGAAGCAAAGCTGGGTACAGAGCTCTTTGGCACTTCTCTGTCATGCAGCACCGCCACGGTCTCCGATCAATGCGAAACATTCCTGGGGACGTTCTTGATGGCAGTGATGGGGAAGCAGGAATGGGAAAAGGGGGGACGTAGAGCCTTTGGCACGAAAAAGAGGTATACTTCAGAGCTTTGAAAACAGAGAGGCAAGATGGAGGAGAATGGAGGCAGCTTGTGTGGGAATGAAAGAGCCTTTGCTGCGTGTAACAAGTTCAGCCAGCAGAAGCAATTAAGTATATGTAGTACAATTGTATACCCCCTAAAATCCTTTCAGCTATCACAGCTGTAGAATAATGCAAGCCATGGAATCACGAAATTCAGGGTTGCAAAAAAATTGAAACATACTCAAAACTTCCCTCAACTATTTTTTTTTTTAAAGTGAGTGGATGTATCAAATTGCTCTCCTGCTAGATGTTCACTGTAAGTTAAAGCCTCTTAAATATATCTAAAACTGACTTTTTTTTTGTATTTTGCATGGCTTACTGCTTTTTTCAACAGTTTGGGTTTTTTTTATTCAAATAGGAATTTGTATTAGTGATAAGTAGAGCCTACTAAAATGCAATCCCTAAACCACAGTAATTGTAGCTGGAAAGCTGGATATTCAGCTGCATCACACTATATGTTAGACACATTCATTAATTTTACAGGTCTGCAAGGATATGAATAGAAATACCCTATCTGCTCCATATTTTCAGAACTTGGTGATTGTTTAGAAAACACACAGGACAGTCACTTTCAAAGTTTACCAGACCTTGATCCAGGTGTAACTGATAGCAGCAGCAGCTAACTCAAATGCTAACCACATAATTTTTAAAAAGCTGTGACCATGTAACATGGAAATCTAAATGTCTAATTGATTTAGGTAAATATTAACTCTGATCTTCCTGATGATGAAATAATGCCTTTTAATAATGATTAAATAATACATACACAGCTACTGAATAATACAGTCTTTTTGTCCTCTCCTTATTCTGTTTCAGAAGATACTGTTTTTTCCTCTGAGATACTGAAAACACTGTCTCTGAACTGACATCCTCATTCTTAAAAATAATTGGTTCTTTGGCTAAGACAATCCCCTTTTAAGATTATCACAACTGAAGTCTTTTGTATTTATAAGAAAGAAAAAAGACAATTAAAAAAATCACTGTAATATGTTTTATTTAGAAAAGGCATCCTTTTGAAAAGGGAAGCTTTGGAGAGACTACCTATTTAAAAAAGCTTACTGTTATTTGATGTAACCAACACATCCAATATGGTTTTAATTACCCAGCAAAAGCCTACATGAACTGTATGTCGATATGAATTCAATCATAACTGCCAGCCAGAAACACAGCTTGAAATACAATACATTAATAATTCTCTAGTAAAAAAGAAATGCATCATTCAACATTTTTTAATATTAAAATGAAAAAATAAAGAATCCAAATAAAGTATGTTGACCTAGAAAATTGCTGGATTGTGCAGACAAAGTACTGGCATCTCCTCATTAGTAAAAAGAACTGCCAAATTTAATTTAAAGATATTAAGTGTTCTAAGAAGTAATAAGAATAGTTATTTTAATAATTACTAACCAATGAAAGTTAACTTCTCTAAGGAAACAGAATGTATATGCAAACCAGTAATGAAAGAGTTTATTTTAATCAAGGCTTTGTCTTGGTGATTTGGGTTACGATTTAAGCCAATTCATTTTAGTATTTATTAATAAAAATATAAATTTCAAAAAAAGCAGAACACTAATGCCTATGGTTTATATGAAATGAAAACAGTGTTTATTAAGTAATTTATAAAGTTTGTTCCATGCCTCCACTGTGCAATGATGGTGCCAGCATACTGTTCAACAGAAATTTCATAATCAGTTACTAGCATGACACTAAAATTATTTTTTTAGCTGCTCTTTATGTCAAGAAGTAGAAGACGACATAACTTACAAAAATAATGAGAAGTAACAAGGCCAATACTCCTGTTCCTTTTTGAGAAGATAAGCTGGAAATTGTAAGTCTAGAACATTATGTTTGAACTGCATTCACTACTGCAAAAGGAAGAGCATAAATACTTTTATTTCTTTTGTTTTAGCTGCTACTGTGGAAGTCAGAGCTCTTGCTTATGAAGACATGTCTTTCCTTAGCAGAAATTTATGAAAGAAATTCAATGTATACTTTCATGACAAATACTTCTTATGCTAGTCCAGCAACGATAGTCGAAAAGTCATTTTGATATTAGAATGTCTGCAAAATCGGCTGGATTACCTGATATCCAAGAAGAGGCTTTTATAACATTAAAACGGAGAACTAAAAACTGTAATATGGTAAAATATTGCAAGTTAATTAGCAAACAATGGCCACGTCATCTTTGCAAACTAAGCCACGCGTAGTACTCGGCCAAAACATTCACACTAACTCTACTTTTTGGACATATTATATTATAATTATAACTTCCATGCGTTTACTACTCAGTTGATAGATGCATGCACAATTGCCACTTTACGTAGGATTAAAGGACATTTGGACATCGTAGATAAATGGTTCTCCATTTTTAATCTCAACAAGATTTTTTGGAGGAGAAAAGACAGCATGCTTGGAAAGTCAGAGGTTCAGTAACTGTAGAAGTAAAGTTTATTTTTACTCATCTGTTTAGTGATAAAGATGAATTTGACTGATTACTTATCTAAATAGAACAAGTATTTATTTTAATACCTTCATATCTTGAAGTTGATTGTCAACTGCTCTAAGATAAGAAAGATTTTCCAAAATTGCCAGTTCTTCTAATTCATCAATGTTGTTATTGCTGATATTCAACACAGACAAAGATTTCTGGAGGAAGAAAAGCAGAAAAAGAAATTTTTTTTCATGACATCCATGAGTCAAGTTTTAAATTCTTACAGAAAATTCTCTTAAAGGAAGAACATGCATATGAAGCAGAAATATGCAAATACAACTACCACATACCTCACACATTGTTTTATGTTGGCCTTGCATCTTGTCGTAAAATGCTGTTTATTTGGGGTTTTTTTGTCAAGAAAGTCAAACCAAAGTAAGATAATTTCTCAATTATTTCAGAAATTCTTTGTAAACACAGAACTTTTGTTTTTCTCTAAACACGTTCAAATGCTTGACAGAGTTCTGCAAGTGCTACTAATTCTACGTTTGAAGTACAAAACAAACACAGAAATTGACTGCCTTTTCCAAGGTTACATCTGAACTGCACAGAGCTGAAATCCACATCTGATACCCACATAGTCTCGTTTAACAGCTGGACTATACTTTTTTTCTTTCAGGCTTGATCCTACAAACCTCTCGGTATACATACCTCTATTCCTTGCCCCTTTGTTGGAACACTAGTGAGTCACATAATGCACTTTGCCTTTTGTAACAGACAAATAGTCAGAGAGATCTTTACATTCTAAATAAAAAGTAAATGCATTTCAGGTGTTTATCTCAGGGAATACTTCATGGAGTTTCACACAGAAGGAAAAATAAGCTTGTATCTCCAGAAGATGAAACAGGGCACCTAATCCAGTGGGTTGAGATATGGGATTTACCGTTAGTTAGAAAATGTCTATTTCAGCAGTGTATACAGGAAATGTAACCCCCTTCTAAAATCTGACCAAGAGCTACACTGTAGGCAGAAATTACCAGTATCATCCTGATACACACAGTGCATAAACTTAATCTCCTCAGTCAAAAGATTCACGATATTGTCATCGTCGTCGAACATTTGTTTGTGGTACACAGAGAGCTATATGGTCCCATGTTTTTGGCTCTTTTATCTCTGACAGCATTAAGAGCCAGAAACAGATAGAAGAAGATGAAGTAAGAAGTGATATCTTAAAGAGAGACCAAACACTTAGCACTCGACGGATAAAAATAGAATGTTTTTAGATGTAGCTTCCACAAAGATGTTACATGGTCAAGAATGCAAACTGTTTCTTAAAAAATGAAACAAAAAAAACACCACACCAAAAGACCTTAAATAAAAGCCATGAAGAACAAAATGCTAGTGACTCTAGGCCAGGATACTGAGAAACACTGAAGTATACGAGTTATCCCAGGAAGATTATAGCTATATAACCTCCCTCTACTTTCATCATTTCTCCAATATAGAAGGAACAAAGTAAAAGTGCTCCCACAGGAATGGCTCATTTCTGTTAAAGGAAAATGGCCATACATGTCTAGGATTACTTAATTTCAAAACAGCAAGAATCAGAGCTAGGTCAAACGTTTATGATATACACAAGAACAATTTCAGTGAGTTCTTTATCTTCACAAAAAAAGCTCATCAAGCCCTGACTACACTTTAGGAGACACAGCAAGATGATTTTTTTTTAGTACAGAACTACATCTATTAGTAAATCAACTCTATTTTTTCAACTACTTCAACAATACATTGATGTTTACTGAGCAATTAGCGTTGAAAGAAAACTTCAAAAGTTGACTTTCCTGAAATCTTGACATATCACAACATAGAAAAATTGCAGGACTAAAACTGAATGTTTTTGATTGTGTTGCCCCTAATATCCAGAAAAAAAGCTGTTTGCACCTTTTGCCATTGCCTTCTCTAGAGAAATACAGGAGGCAGTAAATAAACTACTATCAACAAAATAATTCACTACAAACTAAGTAAACTAAGATAACTGTGATGAATTCCTACCCCTTCCCATTCTGTTGGTATAGGCTATCCACACATTTCCTTACTTCCCCTCTAACTTTATTTGTATTTCCATGCTTCATAGAAAAATAAATGAAGTAGAATCTGCTGGACTCCTTGCTTATGGGAGAAATGGGATGGGAGTCCTTGGTAGAATTTGAAAGAAAGACACCAGCTGGGAGAAAAGGAAAACACAGAGTGATCAAGTCCTAATTACTTCTCTTAAAAATACTGGGCTCATGGAAATTCTCAAAATGCACTTACTGCCAGGGACCTAAGAGACCTTGGATCAAACAGAAGCTTTTCACCAAGCGGGAGATGTTGACTTTCAATATGTAGCTCCCTTATTTCTTCTAATTTATCCAAACCCTCTACTACAGTGATGCAGTTTCCCCCCAAATACCTGCAGAATAGAACACAAAATAGATTTAATATCCTCTGAAAGCAAAAGCTAACACAAGGCCTCAATATATTAAAAAAAATGTTTTAAATATTATTGAATAATACTTGGAAATTATAATAGAAAAAGTAAATAACCTAGCATGCAAGTAGAACATACAGCTAACAGATCCAAGGTTTTTTTAGGGGTTTTATATATTGCTACTATTAGTATCAATTGGCTGAAAAAGGAAAATAATTTAAATGCAAATAAATATGTTATGATGATATGCCATCACTTTATTTATATCATAGAACACTTTGTTAAAAAATCATAAGCAATTACTTTGATTTGAAAAGCAACATTTAAGAGCTGAAAGGACCTTACTGGCTACATAATTTTTTATTTTCTTAGTGCAATAATTGTTCTTTTACTAGTAAAATACATACATGATTTTCAACTTACAGTTTTTCAAGGTTTTTCAGCGATGAGAGGTTTTCTATACGTGTAATACAATTGTTCTGAAGGTAAAGGTGTGTTATATTTGAAGCAAAGTCCAAGTTTTGGATTCGACTGATTTGGTTATCATATAAATATAGAACTCTAAGATTTTTACACAAAGAGAGGTCACCCTGAAATAAACAATAACAAATTAACTCTACATAGATTTCATTCACCGCCTGCTTCTGGAAGCTGCTGATTGTTTTTATATTTAAGTTCTGCTGCATGATTTATACGTTTTCACCTTTAACAAACACTTTTAACAACTATTTTTCCTAGAAAAACTGAGTGTCAGTAATCATCTCCTGCATAGATTTAAGACTGAAATCACTGCTGTTCTGCCATACAGAAGCTGAGGACTACAGCCATCAGCAGCAGGTACATCACATCCTCTGTGTGTGACTTCATTCCCTTCCTTGCCTTCATCAGGTGGATTTCAGAAAAGCACAATTGTTAGTGTAGTTGTCTCCATCAAACCTCAGTGATGTAATGGAAACCAGTTCTTGGCAAAGGAATATTGATTTATACAAAAACTCACTCTTCAATGTATTTTAATACACTTCTGAGTTTAAGATTCCACTCAAATGTCAAGTTTCTTTGAATGTATTCTTCTTAAATAACTAAAACATCACATGTTCTTATGAGGGTTTCTGTTAAACTTCTCTAAGGCATCTTATGAACCAGTCCTAATCAAATGGACTGATCAAATTAGTAACTTGCTATGGCTGTGCACATTCCTAGGAGTGGGATGAATAAACCTATTTTCTTGCATGGATCTGTTCACATAGAACAAACCATTTAATCTTCTTGACTGAAATCACACTTTTAAAGCAGAAATCCACCATACACAACAATTCAGTTGTTCAGGGTTCAGCAATTTCAAAATGTACTCAGTATCTTGAGGGGATTTGCATTAACTCAGGACTTACTGAAACCTGTATAAATTTTCTATTATTAAACTCAAAGGAAGGAGGACTGGCTTAAGTTTGCAGGTTTAGTCATGCAAAGGTCATGGATTATTTTTTAAATTAATAAGCCCCAGGGAGCAATTTAAAAAAAAAAAAAAAAGTAGATTTTAACCTGACTAATTTGAAAAAGCCACTACACCAGTCCAAATGTGTTAACCTCACTTGGCTTGTATCCTGTTCCTGAACTCCCCTTTCCTTTCTCAGACTTCCTCTGAAATCTAAGGAATAAATCACTGATAGATTGAAAAGATTGTGCTGTGAGTTAACAACTCTTTGTAAAATTCCCAAGACGAGAAAAAATATGGCATTAACAAGAATAAAATAAGTGTTGCACTTAATAGTATGTAATATCATTATTACTTCCTTTAAAAAAAAAAAAAAAAACTGATCTGCAAAATTACTAGTTCCTTACCTGATCTTCTATCCACAGTTTGTATTTTTATAAAGGTAATAATCAATAAATACAAGTCTTTAAATAAAAAAAACAAACTGTTGAAAATATGAACTTTAGTTTTTAACCTCAGACCTAAAGTCTCTGAGAACACTATAGCTAGATTTCAGTAGAGTTAGATCACTGCTGTGAAAGCCCTACACCAACTGGTTCAATGGCAACAGCCTGGCTATATTCTATAGGAAAAGTGTCAGGTCTAAATAATTAATTTGAAATATTGTCTTTCTTAAGTGGGTAAAGAGGTAAGCAAGTGGAGTTATCATTTCCATTTTGGTGACTTCCTGAAAGCTCCTTTCACAATGTAGCAATTGTATGAAATAATCAAAACAGTAAATTGTTTCGGTTTTTATTTTTAGAGCTGCAGATTTCTATAATAGTTCTGTGAAATACTGCAAAAAATACTTTAATACTTCAGTTCATCTCTCTTGTGTAATTGCTCACATGGATTTTCTATTTTAATTAATTAATGGCAAAAATAGTTAGTGTTCTGATAATATCTTTCTTGTCTGCTACACAGATGATGTGTATTTCCACAGTTTCAGGTAAGTGAAATACTTCAACAAGATTTTTGCCACATAAAGGAAAAAGAGTCAGGCTGATAAGAAGAAACCTGCAGACTGCTGGAGTTACAGTCGCCCGCTTTGATGTTTTATATGAAAAACTACAGCTGAAAGGTTATTTTCACATTTCAAATGCACACACATTTAAAATCCATTTAAACACTTTTACATCCAAGCCGTGTTCCACACAATAACAGCAGTGAATGCTGAAGCATGTTTCCAAACAGATGTATTATTAAGGCTAAACTGCTAGTCAATATAAATGTTCAAATGTAGTGTAGCTGTTACAAAATAGAAACTTGGCTTTGCTTGTTTGTCTCCCCAGCTATAAACAACTGAACACTAACTGCAAAACATTTGAGTAGCCAGGTTAAAAGGAATAAAGAAAAATAAATCTTACAATTGCATCTATATTTTTATCTGATAAATTCAGGTGAGTTACTTTTCGTAGATACCGTCCGAAGTCCTCTTCATTGCGATTCTTGTGACTGACGCTTTTAGCAATGAGGTCCATTGTTAGTTGAACCATAGTTCTGTAATAGGCCAAACTGCTCTACCGCTTCTTTTAATAGTGTGTTCCACGTGCTCTTGCAAGTAGTTTTATAAAATGCCTTAAAAACAAAAAGGAAAATGTTATACTACTTGTACCCCAGATCTTCAACAAAGCTTACAGGTATACTTCAAATCTGATGTTTCCCCACCAATTCCCTTGTTGCTTACAGTGACACAATTATGTAGTCTTTGCTGCTTATAAAAAACTACCCCTTTCTTGCTGTCATTTTTTCAAACTTTTAGTGTATTAAATAACATTTGAAATACATTGTTATATTTTATTTTTTGTTTCAGTGTGCTTAAGGTTGTACCGTCATCTTCACCTTTTTCATATAGAAATATGAGCACAATGGTCCACAGCTGAAGTAATTCTCACACAAATAACTAATTAATGGCAGCTCATAACCTAATTATTAGTTAGAAAATACATTAGTCACTATAGCAGGTTTTACAGGCTGTGAGAAGTGGTATAAAGCTACAGTACTGTTTATGGATTTGCACGGCCCTTTTGTCATGCACACAACTGCCTGTGCATTTGTTATGGCTCTGTAGAGGCTCTCACAACAAAACCAATTTGTTTTTTTAAATTCTGGCCATTGTTGCAAGTGAGCTTATAAATCAGGGAACGGCGGGGAAGGAAGAAGGCGAGACACATATTTCGAACTGGATGTGTAAACGGCCTGGGGATAAAAATACCCTAACAAATATAACTTAACAACTCAGAATAAAAAGGTTGCTTTTTTAGCCTGTACGTAATACAATGTACATTACATATTTTAGCCAATACATAATACCCCCACATCAGCGTATCAAAACAACTGAGGAGACAGCAAAAAGCATCTCAATACTAAAACTCATGCAGCCACATAAACCAAGGCACAGAGAATCCTCCTTGCCAGTCGTACATTTATGAGAAACTGAGGAAAAGCAAAGGTTGAAACTGTGAAGACAGAAGAAATTTCCTTATTTACTAAGCAAGGCTGAAGCTCAGTAGTTCCCCCTTATCCTTGTGGGTTTTGGTTTTTTTTCTTTTTTTTAAAAGGTGGGGGAAGAAGAAAAGCTGAAAGGCGCTTTTTTTTTTTTTTTTTTTTTTTACTGAGAAGCGTGCTTCTTTCTTGCTTTTTTTACACAAAATACCTTTCAGAGCCTTTCCTTAGACCTTCTTCCAAAACAAGCAGTAGCAGCAAGGGAAAGGCGGGCTGCCAGGGCGGGGGCTTTCCGTGAGGCAGGTCTCTCTCGCTCCCCCAGCTCCTAGAGCCCTGTGATTTGGCACTGTCGCCCCCCTCTCCCCCCGCCTCGGCCCCCAGCAGAAGGCTTGACGACGACAAGGACCAGCCGCCACCCAGCGCAACCCGCGGGAAGGCTGCTCTGATGTCCCTGCCCGTAAGGCAAGAGGGACAGGTAGCGGGCAGGAAGGAAGAGGCAGGATCCGCTCCCAACCACCCTCTCCCCAGGCGGCCCAGGGAAGAGCCCCCCGCCCCGGCCTGCCCCGGCCCCGCTCGCCCCCTCACCTCAAGGGGACGGCGGGCAGAGAGGCGGTGCGAGCGCCTCCCCCGCCCCCGGTTGCCGTGGCAACCGCACGCCAACCGCCGAGAAGGCCCAAGGCTCCCGCCGCCGGCTGCGGCGCGCGCCCTCCCCACCCAATCAGCGTTGAGGACAGAGCACGGCCGGGGGCAGGCGGGCGGGGCTGCGCCTGCGCAGCTGTGGGCGGTGCACGAGCAGAGGCGGGCGGGGCACTTCGGCGCCGTCGTCTGAGCGGCTGTGAGGGGGGCAAGGCCTGAGGCGGCCTGTGGGGAAAGGGCTGCTGGGGCTCGCTGGGGGCCTTGCCTCCCCTGGCTAGACCACAAGGGTGAGCCGGGGTGGGGGAGTGGGTGTTGCTTCTTAGCCTGCAGTTATGGGCCTGGTTACGCCTCCGAGGCAAAAGAGGGTTTCTGTGCGACAGGTCAAGGGCACAGGCATGTCCCACAGTGAGGGTGGCCCCTCGGCTAGCTGCGGCCTGTCAGCCCGTCTCAGGAGTGTGTGGAAGAGGGAATCGCAACAGGGGAATATCCCAGAAGAAAACTTTGAAACCTGATAATGCAAATGGAGTTTGAACAACATCTGCCCTATGAGGAGCTCATTGCCTTACTAATATCTTAATAATGCTATGTATTCTTAAATTTTGTTTACCTGCAGATTTTTCATCTGGTATGACCACTTCTTCCTGCATGCCAGGCATTTTAGTGAGCATGAGTTACTGGCAAAAAAGTTATGTGGTTCCTTTCCCCCATGCTGAAATTAGAATCATAGAATGCTTTGGGATGGAAGAGACCTTTAAAGGCCATCTAGTCCAACCCCCCTGCAATTGGCAGGGACATCTACAACTAGAGCAGGTTGCTCAGAGTCCCATCCAGCCTGGCCTTGAATGTTTTCAGGGTTGGGGCATCTACTACCTCTCTGGGCAACCCATTCCAGTGTTTCACCACCCTCATCGTAAAAAATTTTTTCCTTGCATTCAGTCTAAATCTACCCTCCTTTAGTTTAAAACCGTTACCCCTTGTCGTATCGCTATTGGCCCTACTAAAAGTCTGTCCCCATCTTTCTTGTAGGCCCCCTTTAAGTACTGAAAGGCCGCACTAAGGTCTCCCTGCAGCCTTTCTTCTCCAGGCTGAACAACCCCAGCTCTTTCAGCCTTTCCTCATAGCAGAGGTGTTCCATCCCTCTGACCATTTTTGTGGCCCTAAGGGGCCCTTAGGAGGGTTAATAGTTAAATAAATTGAGTGGATACTGTATTTAACAGCAATGTTCTATAAAAAAAGTTAGCAAATGTTTAATACATTATTCGTATGATGAAACATTATTCCATTTGGGGGTTGTTTGGGTTTTTTTTAATCAATATATCAACGTTTTTGGTGCCTTTTAAAATGAATTAATTAATTGCTGATGACACAATGCTGGGACAAGTGGCTGATACACCAGAAGGTCATGCTGCCATCCAGAGGGACCTCTATAGGCTGGAGAAACGGGCTGACGGGAGCCTCAAGAAGTTCAGCAAGGGGAAGTGCAAGGCCCTGCCCCTGGGGAGGAACAACCCCAGGCACCAGCACAGGCTGGCCAGCTGGAAAGCAGCTTTGCAGAGAAGGACCTGGGGGTCCTGGTGGACACCAAATTGAATGTGATCCAGCCACGTGCCCTTGCTGCAAAGAAAGCAAATGGTATCGTGGGCTGCATTGGAGGGGCATTGCCAGCAGGTGGAGGGAGGTGATCCTGCCCCTCTGCACTGGTGAGGCCACACCTGGAGTGCTCGGCCCAGGTCTGTGCTCTCCAGTACAAGTGAGACATGGACATACTGGGGAGAGTCCAGCAAAGGGCCACTAAGGTGATGAAGGGACTGGAGCATCTCTCCTGTAAGGAAAGGCTGAGAGTGCTGGGTCTGTTCAGCCTGGAGGCTCATGGGGACCTCATCAATGTATATAACTACTGGGTAGGAGGGAATGAAGAAGATGGAGCCAGGCTCTTCTCGGTGGCACCCAGTGACAGGACCAGAGACGATGGGCACCAGTTGAAACACAGGAGGTTCCCTCTGAACATCAGGAAACACTTTTTCCTTGTGAGGGTGATGGAGCACTGGCACAGGCTGCCCAGGGGAGGTTGTGGGGTCTCCATTCTTGGAGATACTCAAAAGCTGCCCGGACACAGTCCTGGGCAGCCGGCTCAAGGGGGCCCTGTCTGAGTGAGTACGTTGGACCAGATGCCCTGCGGAGGTCCCTTCCTGTCTCGCCCATTCTGTGATTCTACCAATTAAGCATATGAAAATTCACTGAAAATAAAACTTCATACGTTATATGCTTGCTGTGTTGGAACATACAAGTGCATCAGCTGGTCAGTGACAAAATATATTGCTTCCAGTGAAACCACGACTTTATTTCTCGTGTAGGAAAAATGACACAAAATGTTGTTACGAGCAAGCATGTCCCACTTCGACCTTTGTTAGAAATGCAGACAAGGTATAAAGAGTCCCATCCTCCCAACCTCAAATTTCCTATATCCTTCTCTCTGAGGATATGGAAGTTCATAAGATGTCCTTATTTCTGTGGTGGAATCCAAACTGAGCATGCCCTGGAGCTGCTTGTTCTGGGAAATGTTTCTGTAAAAAAAGTATGTTAATATTCTGAAAGTTAATTTTGGACTTAGTTTGTTCTCCCTCATGGCTGTAGATTTTGCAGGTGTCTTGGGCTGTCTGTTAGTAATTTGATTTAAAGGCAGAAAAAGCTATGAGAAGTTTCAGAGAGAGTATTTATTCACTAAGATTTGAAGTAGGATTCTCATCTGGTGGCACAGAGTATTAAACAATCATCTGCGTACTCTCCAGGATGGCAGCAATTTGGCTGAGTACAAAAAGTCCTTGTCTTCAAAAAAGCTTTTGGAAATACCTGCGTAAAATCATTGATGGCTATATTTCTTACAGTTCCAGATTGGAACGTTGAACTGAAATTTACTTCTAAAGACATAAAACACCTTAAGAGCCTCCCTTGCATAAGCACTACCATGCATTTTGCATAGAGCTAGTTCCGTGCGTACGGATTCTATACATGGGGTGTGTCATATAATGAATAAGACAAATATCCTTAGAAGATACTCACACTTCTAATTGTAAAGCATTAAATTCAAGCCTAACAATTTCTGACAAACTTTTTCAGGGCCAGGTTTCAAACTTTTTATTCAGTCAGACTTTTTCCTGAGTATGTCTGGCCTTCCTCTTTTGTGGCTAGACAGCTATGTAAAATGGAATCAACACAGTTGGTTCAGTATAGTTGTTTTAATATGTAAAAATATGTCTGAAACAACTTTTTCCACTGAATTTAAAATCGTTTTGGCTTTTATGTTTTCAAAGGTAGCAAATATAGGGTTCTCAAAAACATAGGGGAGGGCATAGTGCTTTAATTTCAATAAACTTGGAGAGAGCTGTACTGAAATATCTTTGTCTGAAAAATAAGTTATAATCCATTATGGCTGATGTTGTCAGCTTGGTTTCTTAAGGACATGGTGCTTATCCATTCGTGATGTCTCTGCCTGCATATACTGCCTAGTAACTTTTAAACCCTTCGAGCCAACTCTGGCTAGAACTGGCAAAGGGGACAGGCATGGGGCGCTAATAAATTCTACCATTTTTTACAAAATTCAACAACTGGTTAGAAAAAAAGAAATTCCTAGCCCCGCGTCCTCATTTGAGGGAGGGACTGGAGCGTGACCTGAACAGTCCCCTGCTGCTCTGGCAGGTGGGCATTAGCCGGCCTCCCTGGCAAGTCCGGCAGCCTTCATTCAGCCGCGGCCGGTGGGCAGGGGGGAGAGCTGGAGCAGCGTGGGGGGCCTGTTACAGGCGTGGGGATGGGAGCTCCAGCTGCCACCCACGAACCTCTCAGTTACAGTCAAGAGGGAATAAGATGCTGCAGGAGACAGGGAATCGCGTTTTTTTGCTGCTCATGAATAATAATTCTGGTAAATACGTGGTTTCCTCAGTTTTGTCCACAAGTCGAACTTATTCTGGAATAGGTGTCCGGCAGCATAACTCTACATATTTATATTTCTATCCTGGAAGTGGTTTAGGTGAGACAAGTACCTGGAATAATTATTTCTGTAAAGCCCTAACCTTGCATGCAGTGCTTCAAGTTCTTGGGCTTATTCTGTGGCATGGCAACCACTTGACAACGCCTCTTGATTCTTGATTTGATTTGAGCAGGATCTTGTGCACGCTTGAGTAACAGATTACGCATTCAAAGCTAAGCTACTTTTCCTTCCCTGTGCTGGAGAAGCTCCGGACTGGAGTTCTGTCGCTGCGGTGCCGCCTTCTCCTCGCTGACCACGCACGGTTCATGTCTCATGCTGCTGCGGTTTCAGGGGTTATACCTTATCACTTCTTCCGTGATGAGATTAACACTTTTGCTCATACTGACTGCTGATACCAACAGAACTGTGCAAGCCTAAGCAAAATGGGAGCCAAGACAGAAAACCACCAACATGATTAAAATGAGATAGATAACAGGCTGGCTGTTACAAAAGTTCCTAAAATTATTTCTGCAAATACAACTAAAATCAAGTTAAAATATGTCCAATACCAGACAAAGCCTGAAGCTCAATATGGATTATTATTATTATTATTATTATTGTTGTTGTTGTTGTTGTTGTTGTATTAAACTTTAAGGTCTGTTATTAGTACAAAACTGTTGTCACCATTAATATCATTGGCAGATGCCAAAAAGTGAAATAGCCTTTCTGCATCTCCCAGCATTAAAATCTGTTAGAGCCTGGAAGTAAAAGTGAAGTTATTAGAAGACGATCTGTTTGTTAGGACAACCATTTTATCTTTATAGTGTTTACAATGTTTTTTATGAACACTGTATCTTACCTCCAGCAGAAACTACAATGCTGATTTGGGAAATGCAAGATTCTGTCTCCAAAGGTGAGCGACAAGAAATAATTCAAACCACACTTTTACAATTTTTACCATAGAGAAAATAACAGCTTTCCAAATATTGTAATGAAGTTTGACAGAAGAACCAAGAAGAGAAGGTAAAAATTATTACATGCTGCTATTATTCAGAAAGAGTTAGAAGATGTACTGGTATCTCAGCATTATTTTGTCAAACACTGTACAGAGAGCAAATCTGAGTATTCATCCAGCCATTCTTCTTTGTGCTTAAATAGATGTAAGATGTTATTTACATGTTATTTGTCCCTGGCTGATGTTTTACATAAATATTTGTGTTAAACCATTTTTTGCCACTTTCAGAATTTTACCTAGTTGTCATAGGAAGAATTTTTAAAGTGGAAAAGGAAGATGTTCCACAAAAACTTGGTATAATGAGGAGCTAGTTTGGAGTTTGTATCACCATATAGAATACATACATCTTGTTTAAGCTGGAAGAATATCTGCCGGTTTAGTACCTCTAGGTTTCTCCAGTTATATCTCCAGCTTTGTGGAACTCAGACCGAAAAGGCCTCCCTTAGAAACAGATTAAAAATATAAGCTTAATTCTAACCTCAAATGATACAGTAAGTGAACGCAACTTGTCTTCAGCTGGAGAAGAAAGTTCAGATGGCTGTAATTGCTAAAGATTGCATGCCGTTAGGTGCAGGCACATAAATTAATTTCCTTTTATAATAAAGTAATGCCACTGCAGTTATACGCAAGCCCTAAGGTAATTGGGTCTAAACCAAACAGAAATTCACACAGGAAATGATGGACAAATTACATAGGAGTTGAATGCATGTTTCAGTTGAAAATGAAGAGTTCCTAAAACAATATATTTATAATCCCCTGAAAGGACTCAGGCATTTCCTATCTGTGATGATCTAAACAGACAAACTATGCAAAACAGAGTAAACATTCCTTGCTAACAGCATTGTTAAGAATTGTTATTTAAGGTGGTAATGCCTGACAAACTGGAGGTGTAGCGATGACCTTCAGTGCATAAAAATGGTAACACTTACATATCCTTTTTCATCTGTATTTTTAAAAGGCTCATGATCAATCTTCTTATTTCATAGAGGAAAGCAGACACTAACTCTGGCAAAAATGCCTTGCTAAAGTTTATGCACTCCTGGTTTGTGAAAAGTCAGGAAGAAAGCCCAATTCTCCTGAGATGCAGTCCTATGACCTATCCACTGGACCATGCTACTTCCCAGAATACTGTAGTTTTCAGAAAGCCCTGTATGAAGCAATTTTTCATAATTAAAAACAAACCAAACGTCACAGCAAATATTTCATATGTTAGAAGTTTCATCTGAGGGTCAAAATTAACTTTCCTAAATTACATATTTCCTCGTGGATATTATTCCTAGGCTCTGAAAAGTAAAACTACAGCTCATAAAAAATACACCCTGAGGAACAAGATACTTCATTAATTCCTTAAAGGTTTAGCATAATTGTTTTTAACTCCAGAAAAATCCTTCAACTAACTGGAGACTCTCTGATGTCAGTTCTTCAAGACTTGACACAAGCAAAAATTCTGCATGCATGCAATTAATCTTATGTATTATCACCCCATATTTTAATAATTTTCACCTCTTAGGGACTTGCACCCTTAAAATGATGCTAGCTCAACTCTGCAGTATTTAAATTTTGTCTGGTTTTGTACTTTTGGAAGTATTTGTTTTTATAATTTTATCTTAACCTAGTTTATGGTATGATATACAAAATCTCTTATACTGGGATTTCAATAAATACTTTAAATATTGTGTATAAACATATTATGTTAATTACATGTTAGTAGCATAATGAGAGTCCAATTCTGATTTGGACTTTTTGGGGCACAGCAATAAAAACAGATAAAATAAATAGTATGTTTATCAAAGAGAAAGTAACATACCAAGCTTATTTTAAAACCAAAAAAAAAAAAAAAAGCTCTAAAATTTAGCAAAGGGGAGAAAATAAGTAAGATAATTAATGGTTAATTATATTTAGTATATTTTTAACCTTATAAACAAAATAGTAACATGTCAGCAATTAGCTTTACATCTTGGATTCTTGCATTTTTAATAATCAACATTAAATAATCAACTGGCATTACAGTTCATAATAAATGGGGGAGCACTACAGAAACATTGTATGTTCATGGCAACCTTGTATCTGCAGGAATAGCCTGCTGCAGGGAAGCTTCATGAAGCACTAGACAGGTTAAGGTGAAAACAAAATACCCAAACCCAGACGCAGTCGAAGCTACATAAAGGCACAAGCGATAGAAATGCAAGAAAATTATGCTTCATTTACTAAATAGCAAGTTTAAAAGAGCTCATTCTATTTAACCTGAGCTCGTGTGCACAAAGTGCCACCAAAGGCAAGGAAAACAAGAAAGTCCCTTGTAAAATAGGGTCTGAACAGAGACGTTGTGGGGTAAGGGGAGTTTTCTAGGGAATATCAAAGACAGACGGTGAACAGAGCTGTTGTAGCCAGCTCACAGCTGCCTGTTATTCCAGTACTAGAATCAAAGATAATTTATGAAAAGCTCAAGGAATATTTCTTCTGGCCTGGCATGAACGTGAGGTAAGGGACAACTGAAGAACTTGTAACGCTGGTCAAAAGCGAAAGATTAAGGTTAGCCTTTTTATTAGCTTTTTCTAAAGCAAAAATATTTCTGGATTTCAGTGAGGTTGTTCATACAAAGATTGCTTATAAGAGTAAAGATTACAGAGTTTGTAACAAAATCCAGATACTAGTGGCTAACTGTGGCAGAGAGAGTTTTTGGGACCGAAACATTTTCTAAAATTTGGCTTTCTTCAGTGTATCAAACTCCCAGTTAGGGCCAATCCTTCAGAAAGGCTCAGTCTCCAGTAGACATCTAATGTAAGAGACCTAGGGAGACACTTAACATCTAGTAACTCCCATTTTCCCTCTGAATAAGTGCTGAGTTTTTGAAAATCTGGGTGCTTAGTGGTACAAATGGGGGCTGCTGGATGGAGAATTATTAAAAAAAAAATTGGCTCTAGTAGCCTGATCACCTAATTTAGCTTTTTACAGTTTTGTTCAACACTATCCACAAACATTGCTAAAGCAAATGCAGTCAGAGTGAAGATGTTACATTTTACAGATTAGTTAAGAATAGATCTACTGAGTAGCTCATCTAATCGTTTATGTGAGACTTCAAAGCAGAATTTCACTACCTTAAGTGTCTTGCCTACATATAAAATCTGAGAAATAGAAGTATTCCTGCTTTATGTGACCAGATACCTCAGATATACCATATACATTTGAAATGTTTCTATTGCTGTTAGTTAGAATCCAGGAATAGGACTTTGCACGTTTCTGAAGTGCTTATTTTCAGTTTTATATGTATATATATGGCAGTCAGATACAGTGCAGGCATATGCAAGATAAATGAATAATTGTGCGTGCATGAGTCCTATGTCTGCACCTCATCATTCATGCCATAGGCCTGAAACCAGCTCCTTCTCCAGTGTACAGCCTTTGGAGGGCAAAACATTCTTCCCTGCAGTCGCTGCAAGTCAATGTTTGTCCTCCAATGTGTTTATTTTCAAAGGTTTGTCCTATAGTTGAGTTACTATTCTCTGTGCAATACTCTGGATATTCAGAATATGAAACAATGGCTAGACATTGTGCTGAATTATAAAGACAACCCAAGCTTGAATTTTGTTATAGACAGCAAAATAGTTTGCATTTGACTTTACTGTCCAAAAGTATGCCACTACATTATAAAATATATGGCAGTACATTATAAAATATAGTCAGTATCATTGGGGTAAACTCCTCTCTGAAATGAGCACGTCAAGCAGATGAAACCCCGGAGAATTAAAGACAACTGAGTATCTTGAAGTTTTCAGCTGGTAACTTGGGCAGTCAAATACCACGCTGACGGTGAGGAACTCCAAAAGGACCTCACAAAACTGAGTGAGCAGAAATGTGGCAGAGGAGCTTCGATGTAGATAAATGCACCTGGGGAAGATCTGAACCATGCCTACACAATGCTTTCCAGAGTTGTACCGACCAATTCAAACTTAAGCAGTTTTTAAGAGTTTGAAATCATCAGCTTGATGTGCAGCAGCAACCAAATAAGCCAGCGAAGCACTGGGTGTCACCAGGAAGGGTACTGAGAACAAGGGAGAACTATTTTGCCTCTCTATAAAACTTTGGCGCACCCACATCTTGAGCACGGTGCCGTTCTGGGCTCTGCGTGTCAAGGACAAAGCAGGATGAGACACGGCATGGAGGGCAACTACGATGATCGAGTGGGTAAAGTGGCAGCTTTAGAACAGCAGCATGAAAAAGCTGAAACGTCTCAATTTGGAGAGAAGGCTGAGGTGACAATACGATAAAAGCTAATAAATCATAAAGGTGGAGGGTAAGGCAAACAAAACTTAGTCGGCACATGCCACGCTGTTAGAACTAGAAATACTCTATAAAAGCTACTAGATCCATTCAAAACAGGTAAAAAAGCGGCCAGGTCCAGGTGCTCTTCCCCAGCAGCGCTCCTACGGCTGCTGTTAGAGGTGGCCAACCAGCAGGGCGTTTCCCACAACCCCTTACCTTCTCTTGCCTATTTGCATTTTAGGTAGACTGGAAAATAGGACAACAGGTGAACAGAAATAGAAGCCAGTCTCTCACAGCTGCATTACTCCATTCCATAGATTTAAAAAAGGCAAGAAAAATTATATCTTTTTTCTGGTTCCATATGGCAACAGAAGCACCACTGTTCAATCTTCAGGCAAGAAAATTAACGTATAGGAGCTGCCATTCCAGTTCTTACCAAACATTTGAAGGGAACTTCAAAGGAGAAGGCGGTCTGACAGGACAATGAAGCATCTGTGACTGTCCCAGTAATCACAGAATAAAACTGAAAGGCTCTTCTTGAAGCCTGTGCACAATAAAGGCAAACTGGTACTCTTACCAGGAATTACCGCTTAGTCCTTGGTATTTGATTGTTACAAATATGCATGTATGTCTTCAGATTTTGTTGAGATTAGAATGTATAAATTGCTTAAAAATGCGATTTGCATACATAAGAAAGGTGAGCATGCAGGACAACTTGAAAAAAAGAACAGAAGGAGAGGGAAGAAGTTCAAACACAATTCAGCATTTTCAGCATTCTGTAACTTTAATACCGATAGATGAAGAAATTGTGGTCATTGAATTACATTTTTAATTAAAACGTTAAAGGCACTCGGAGTTTTTGTATGCATGCTTGTCTCAGAAATCTAAATAAAGGGAACCTATTTGCATGTGCTTTAGGATGTACTGAATTACTTCACCTGTCAAAATAATTACCTGATATGTGGCACTCATTTGCATGAACTAATTTCTAAATAAAAAGTGGGTGCAAATGTGGAAGAACGAATTCATGTATTTGTTGATATACAACATGTATTGTTCTCAAGAATACCTTATTCCTAATATTTTTAAAGTCTCAAAACTATTCAGTAGGATTAAGGCATACTTTCTATTCCTTAGTGACTGTCCATCCTTTAGGATATGCTTGTCTGCGTGTGTGTACATACTGGATGAGTCCTTTGCGGCCATCATCTTCAATGCATGGAATTTTCACCTCAGTTAAGGCAGAATTTGGAATAACGCTAGCATTAAAAATGGTTGATCAAAGACAAGGGCATTGTTATTTTGGTTCCTGAACACTGCAGAAAGGATCCTATACAGGCCACAGGTATAGCCAGACTACGTGTATGATTTTAAATTGAGTTGTAACACTATATGCTCCGCAAGTAACAACAGAGGTAACCCAATGGACAACTGTTTACATCAGCATTCATATTCCTATAGTTTATAAAACAACTTGGTATTTTAAAGCCAACTGTGACTAAAAACATTCAGTCTGAGCCTATGTGCATGAAATTTCAGCTCCCTGCTATCACAAATGAGGACAGTTTAAATAAGCTAAATAGACTAATCTGAGATTAAACTATTATATTTCAGGCAGATACAAGACGCGCAAAACTTTTGAATCATGTTATGCAAGGAGAATTCCATAAAGCGGCAACGTAAGTTGTATTTCCTAATGGGTATTTATCTCACAAAAGCAGCATACTTCTTTGCGTAAACAGATACTGAGCGGGACAGTGGCTGTGTAGAGTCTCACAAACCCGTGTGGAAGAAAATAAGTAGGAAAAGTTACTGGCCAGGTACACTTGCTGTGTCTTCCTTGAACTTACAAGGTACTGCTGTGGGCTTATGTACTGTGCTTGCTTGTACAGAAGTCTATCGCTGCCATTTCCAAGAAAATGAATGGCTCGGAATATTAAAATACCACAGCTTTCTTCTCCTGCCTCCCCGCCACCACTGCCATGCTGGAAGAAGCATAAAATTGTTCTCCTATCAAACTGCACAACCGAGAATTATCTCAGCTTTACTAGCTCTGAGTAAATACATTTTCCCTACGCTGCTGGATGCTGCTGCTTTAAAACTCTTGATGAATTTCTGCTTCAGGGTATCTGCATTTTCCTGCTGAATGGTAACTTTCCATTGTATGACTTGCATCCTAGCTTCAAATATGCTGGAGTCCATTTGGATGAAAAGCCCCAAATGAGTAATAGCTATTAAAACTTCCAGACCAAAACAAAAACAAAACCCACATCAAGGCAGAGTTAAGGTTGAAAAGGAATATCAGTTACTTACAGTATAAAGCATAATGGCATATTGTATAAAGCATGTTATAAATTATCCCAAAAGTAAACATTCCAAAAACCCCAGGAAACTCAGGATTAAGTATAAAAACTTAAAAGAAATCCAAACATCTTGAATTATTGAAATGCAGTATGAAAGCCTCCAAAACAAACTTAGATCAGCCCTGCAGCAGCACCATGTTGTAAGCCAGCAATTATGATTAATGCATTGTCGTATCTGTGGCCCTAAATTAGCCTAATGCATATTTTGGAGATAATAATTTTTCATTTTGTTCCTTTGCATGCAACAAGTGACTATGACAAGCAATAGAAGGTGAGCAGGAGAAAAATAATGGCATATAACCATATTATTAGTTTCACTGCGGAACTGGTCGTTACTTGACTACTTAGAAATATAAAATGTCCATCGTAAGTGTGAAGCTGCAAGCAAAATACGGTTGTATCGTGCATGCATGGTTCATCACCGTGAGAAGAAACTATTTCTGGCTGAACCAGTAACACTAAATCAGGAAAGGCTCTATTACATTTAATAACTTGTTAAAAGATAAGCAAATGGGATTTCAATTCTTAAAATTAAACACAGAAATGAAAATCTGAGAAACAAACTTCTTATACTGCACAGGTTACCTATCTAGTTTAACTGACTGGACAGAATTTTTCTATGGAACAAGAGGAAAAAGAGTAAGAGGAGATGAATGTTTGCCAAAAAATTCAAGCCCCAAAACACTCATTTTCAAAATTGTTTTATTGCAGTTGGATAATAGAGATAAATACCTAAGAGCAAAATCCAGTAAGTCACATTTATTTTTCTTTTGGAACAATTCTCCAAACCGGTTGTGTTTTATGATAAAGAACAAAAAGTTGCACTACATTTCAGAACATTTTGTTCTTTAAAACTGGTCAGACAGGTGGGAAATATTAAAGTACTACGAATTAAATGAATAATTTTCCACTCCAGCTTCATTTCCCAAATTGAACAAGTCCAAGCAAAAGAAACCATGACTTTTTCTGCTCTGGAGATGCATATCAGCTGGTGATGCACTTCAAGCTATATTAATTTGATTAAAAAGTTTATCCTTAATAACCTGAGACATCAATCCATGTATAGCTTCTATGGTGGTCTTGCAGCTGAAAAACAAGCATAAATTCAATGTTGGCCAAACACTGAACTGAACTGTCATTTTATTTGAAGATATTCAGCTGTTTTGGAAGATCAGGGTGCCCATAACCCCATGAATCTTAACAACTGTCCAGAAAGGAAAAGTCATACACAGCAATTTAGCCATTGTTGCCAATAACTTTTTGTTACTTAAAAAGCAAACTGACGAGCACTATACACACAAAGACCAATTCCAGAAAACTTCTTTGTCTGGCAATTTAGGGCATCTCACATTAACAATAGCAAGTGAGCTCTGTGGTCACCTGAACCAAAAAATAATAATAAAAAAAAATACCTGGGGAAATGGAGCTATCAGCTGTTATCAATACCTGAATGTTCTCACTGTTCTCTATCTCCTTTGCCCAACCCCAGGCCAGTAGTGCAGAGTAACCATAGCTCCTCTGAGAAACTTTACAGATAACATTAAAGGAAGAGTTTATAGAGCTAATCAGTTATTAGTCAAAATATGTAACATGTGCAAAACCCCCAAACAGCCGAGAGGATTCCTACTGATCCAAGTTTCACCCAGTGTGCCTGGCTTAGGGGGACGTAGTGTCAAACTAACAAATAAAAAATGTCTCAGAACAGAATATACAAATGCAAAAGATGAATCAGCCCTGAAGGCGTGGAGAGTAGGGATAAATTACTACTAGACAGATAAAGGAATCCCAGGCAAAGGAAGCCAGCTTGGAGCACTGTTTAGCTAATGCATAGGTACTCTTAGAAAATGGCTCTTAGAGATGTGTATGTATAGTAACAGAAGATATCATATAGCCACCTGTAAGCACCTTTATCCTAATGTCTTACAGAATTGTCTTTCCTAAAACAGGTACACCCAATAATCCCTTAGCAAACTTGGCAACCTTATTTCGTGAAAGGAATTTAGGTGCCACTGAATCAATTGTCCTGTCTGCACAAGTCTTCCACTCTTTTCTCTTGTCTTAGGAAAGATTATTAGTTGAAGAAAAACATGCATCTGTAAAAGTGTTACAATCCATTTTGGGAACTACAGTAGCCTCTGTTACATAGGAAAGCAGAATTGACGACAACAACAATCCCTTCCAGTCTTACAATTTAGAAACTAACTACTGATGATGACTAAATAAAAAAAGAAAAATCTCTTGAAATGCTGCAAGAAATAATATAGTAGGATGATCAGAGAAGGTGTTATTTCTTAGAATAACTGTAAGCACATGAAAGTAACGTGAAGACAAAATGCAGTCAGTATTATGGGACACCAAACAGGGATCAAAATCAAAGCAAACTTGTCAGCAATTCCATCCTTCTCATGTCTTTGAAGCATTGCTATTGTAACTGTTTCACTACAGGAACCGGGAGGTATCACCTAACCTGGCTGTCCTGAGTTAGCAGCAGCCTTAACTCCATTGCAAATCTATTCTGCAACTAAAACAGTCTAAATGGGTATTTACTTCTATAAAGTCAACCCCCTCCAACTCAATCGTGTTTGTTAGAAAACCTGTAAGAGCTGTTAACTTTCCATAACAAGAAAACAAATGCACAACAGCAACTCTGATTCTATTTAGCAATGACCATATTCCATTTGCAGGTATTCCCCCACCGCGTACTGTGGAACAAAGGCTTGTCCAACACAAGCTGACTCCTCTCTTTATTAAGGCAAAGCCCATGTTCACCTGAGTTATACTGAGCAAGATGTAAAGGAATTTATTTATAAATCAGTCTCTTCACAGAAGGCCTCCTTTTTGTCTCTTGATTTTTTTACCTATCACTAACTCACCACTCACCTGGTATCTCAAAAATCAGTTTGTTAGTAAAGTTTTTACTACAGCACATATTGCTAACGCGGCGGGGCAGGGAAGAGACCACAAGACAACTGTTCTATGTATCAGGATAAAATGATGAGGCAGAGGACCAGAAAACCTCCAACTCTGAAAAGTAGACCATCCCAGATTTCATTCGATTTTTGCAGTCTGTTCCAAGGGATTCTACAGAATTGTCCTTATTAAATGGAATTGTATCTCACTCAGAACACTCCTAAGATGCGTGCAGGTGAGTTCTGTCTTCTCCACAGCTGGACCTGAGATTGTACTAGCATGTACAGGGCAGTACTTCTTGGTTTTCCAAGTCTGGAATTTGCCAAATACAATGTTCTTGAACAGCCCAAGATACTGTATGGCTTGTTGGATACTATTACCCTTTGTTAAAGATTTTACTTGGAAAAATGGTGACTGTAACATTACATAGGTAGTCTAAGCACACATATCATTCTTACGACTATTGGGAGAGATGTGAGTATTAGTGAGAAGCAACTTTTGTACTTCAAAGCTCAAAAAAGAAAAGAGCTGATTACCAACAAACATATAAGGAACACTGAGGGAAAACACTACAACTTCTCTGAAATAATGCTGTATACCCAGTGATGATAAGTTCATTAACTGATAATAGCAAGTATTTGTTATCAGGCAGGGTAGCGAAACATAAAGGCTAAAATGCCTGTAATCTAATTCTTAAAAAGAAAACAAAATATGACATAAAACCTTCCTCATTTGTGGAGAAAGGATGTATTAATTAAGAAATATGAAAAAAAGGGGAGTTCTTGATTTTTAACTGGGTGAAAGTATGACCCAACTGTAAACTAAACTTACTGGACTGTTAGCACTAGTTCTTAAAATCATGTTGTAGGTAATAATTTTATTTACTGTTAGTTTAAACCTGATTAACCACATAAAATGTGCTATTTTCTAGTAATGCTACCATTTTGCATTTGACAGAAAACATCTTCTTTGGTTTCCTGTATACTGATGGAATTTAACAGGGCTTTTATGTTAACTATAAACTAGAGTTGAATTTATTCCAGAAACAAAGATTGAAAAGCCATTGTAGGTTTAATAAAGGCAAGATTTTCTTAAACTCTCAAAAATAACTGGTGACATTTGGAGTCTCATTCCTATCTACAATCTAATCATTCTTATCTATAATCTTGGTAGGTTACAATTTAATTGGTAGGTTACAATTACAGGCATGATAAACGTTTAAAACAAAATAACACTTTTTACAGGGAAGAACACAAGTATGCGTTATCTTACCTGTCTCTTGTCGCTTTTGCAAGTTTGTCTTCTGATTTCTTATCATGAGTTTCTAAACCCAGCATGAAACTGCCCCTTCCAAGCTGAGCTTCTGACTGTTCTAATTTTTCAGACAAATCAAAGACTTGGCCAGTGGTGTAGTCAGCATTCTTAGGAGAAAGAAGGCATTAAACATATTGAATTCTAAGATATAAATTCAAGCATTTATACACAAAATAAACAAAATCTGAAAAGAGCCTTTAAGACTGTAGTACTGCACATTTTAACCTACGTCTGCAATTGAAGTGATAACAGAACATGAGTGGCACACAAGTGGTGGTTGAGAGAACAGAAGATGAACATCTGACAAATGCTCAATACCTAAAGCCTGAAATGGGCACTCTTTATTACTTTCGGCCCATGCCTTAAGTTACAAATGAGTAAGTAAAACTCAGTTGGTTTTGACCAAGAGAAAAGGTACAAAATTGGCTTTTGCAGAAGGAAGGTTTTGATGCTGAGATGTTATAGTGAAGGTCTACCTGCAGTTTTAACAGTTCCATTGTTTTTTTTTTTTGTTGTTTTTTTTTTTTTTATTTTAAGAAGTGTTTACTTATTCAATACCATTATTTTAAGGCACACTATTCATTACAGTGCTGTAAAGAGATATAAGGTTAAAAGGTCCTTAAGACAAAATCTAAGTGTATAGAGGACTCAGTAAAATTAAACCTAAGTTATTCCCACCTTCTACTTTTGAGGACCAGATATAAGGGACATTTCGGCACTCACGATTAGGAAAACCCTCCTTTCTTCTTTAATCTGGCAAATAGATTCTTCATGTGGGACCTATATCAGCGTCCCATTAAGCGTTTTACAGTAGAGGGTCTGGCTTTCAGCACTAATGAATTAATATATGCACGATAGCATACTATGGTACTTACAGTAAGCAAACTAGAAGAACTGAGAGTGTTCACCCAGTACTTGTTCCACAAAAGTTCAAGCAATTTACGATCCAAGGATGATTTAAAGTACGAGACTTCTAAAGCATAATACCTTTAAAAACAAACATGCAAACAAAATAAGCTTCCATCTAACTATATCTTGTTTGGCTGTGACAGCCAAAGTACATGCATCTCAAAAAATCCGTATCAATGACCAATATCTTCAAAAATTCAAAGCACTGAACAATAAAAAAGTTACTCCCGCTTCCAATTCTAACTCTGAAAGATGTTCTGTAACTATTTCATATATAGCTTTAATACAGATATACATAATCCCCACACATACTGCTGTGTTCTATTTAATGAGATTGCAAGGTTTTTTAAATTATTCTCGTAACAACTTCTTCTGCAATGCAATGATGCCCTGTTCCATGCTTGGGATCTTCAATACTGTAATACCTGTTCCTTACAGATTATGTCACCTCTGATTCAATTAGGAACGTTTGATAGCAGTAAATGTTACAAACAGGCAAACAATCTTATGTTCTAACACACCTATTTTGAAAGCCAGGCTTTAGTGGTGCTACAGAATTCACAAGAGATGATAAAGCAGATAGAAAGCTGAGCTCTGCAAAGTCATTAGTGTAAGTGAATTACAGCAACATTAAAGAGTTGTATTAAACTTTACTTTGATCAGGAAATGCTTGAGCAGGTTATCAATAATCCTATTATCTCGTGATTTCTCTGGAAAGTTATTTTGCTTGGCGTTTCTGTAAGAAATTCCATCCAAGATAACAATGCTTTAAAATCTACCCACACACCACACTTTAGTATTTCTATGATAGAACAAATACCCTCATTTCACATATGCTAAGAAAAATGAGGTACTAAGTCAGTTCTTCAAAGAGATGCGTGGCAGATTCAAAATCAGAAATGCAAGTTGTTTGAGGAATAGTGTAATAAACTTACTAAAAAAGATTAAATGGAAGCAGTTTCATATTGGGCATTTGAATACCAATTAAAGGACAGAAGTTTGACTAAGATTATCCAGGCTGCTACGATGAAGCAATTAGTAGTCACTGGCATTAAGGGTCTCGAGAACAAGTCTTATGAGGAGCGGCTGACGGAGCTGGGGTTGTTTAGCCTGGAGAAAAGGAGGCTGAAGGGAGACCTTATCGCTCTCTACAACTACCTGAAAGGAGGTTGTAGCGAGGTGGGGGTCAGTCTCTTCTCCCAAGTAACAAGTGATAGGACGAGAGGAAATGGCCTCAAGTTGTGCCAGGGGAGGTTTAGATTGGATATTAGGAAAAATTTCTTCAGCAAAAGGCTTGTCAAGCACTGGAACAGGCTGCCCAGGGAAGTGGTTGAGTCACTGTTCCTGGAGGTATTTAAAAGATGCGTAGAAATGGCACTTAGGGACATGGTTTAGCGGTGGACTTTGTAGTGTTAGGTTAATGGTAGGTCTCAATGAACTTAAAGGCCTTTTCCAACCTGAATGATTCTGAGGTTCTATGATCATCATTCAAGTTCTCTAAACTTTTAATTCTTACTCAGACTACACATACTACTGAGAGGACACCAGCGCTCCCCTTGTATTATCAGTATTTCGGTAACAAGACAGATTACCAGTTTTAATTCCCCCTATTTGCCTAACTGCTGTTTCCTTCTAGGAGAGACTGGAAAATATTTTCTTGTTAGGATGGAAAGAAATGACTTGTACAAGAAGACAGCTTCCCAAGATGGAGATTAGAACGGTGACTATCAAGCACTTCCAATTTAAAAAAAAACACCAAATGAACTCTCTCAAATTGACCACCTCTAAAATCAAAAAGATAAAACATATCCTCCTTTCACGCTTAAAAGCATGGGTTTATGGCCAACGTCAGACATACAAGGACTACTCTGAAATGAAAGGAACATTACAGTTTACAAAGATTTCTGTGTAGCTACTGTTTGGATTTTTCCTCAAACTGGATAGGAAGACAAATTCCAATTGTTTTAATTTCTTCATCTCTTCAGGGTCAGACTTTGCACGCAATGATAAATGCACTGAATAGCAGATACCCATGCACCAAAAACGTGAAAAAACTATGCAACAGCCTACAGGACACACTGGTGCCAATGAGATCTTCAAGTTGCCAACACTTAAGCTGTAGTGCTTGTCAAACATCTGAAGGTAGAACTGAAACCAAGATGTTATTGAAAGAAGCGGTCCCATCTTTCCTTAGCTGTTCTTTGCAAACACTGCGTCTCCAACATCTGTCTCTACTTTCCACTCTACCCTAGCTTAACCAGCAAGAATGTCTGTGCTCCCACAAGTTGGACCAGATCAGGGGACTGACCTGGCAAAACAAATGCCTCGCCAAATAAGCAAATGTAGGTATGAAGTGAGGAACATGTGGCTGGGGAATAGAACAGTTAAAGAAAGAATGGTTAAAACTAAACTACCTTTTTAATTCATGGGAAGTAAACTAACAGGAGAGAGAAAGCAGTAATTCTGCCTGTTGCTGATGTTATCCTTGAAGCAGCTCCACTTTCCAATCCTACCAAAGACAGAAACAATTTTAACATGCCCTGTGACGCAGGATAAAGAGAGGCACAGCACTTGCCACTACTCAGAAGAGCAGACAGATTACAGTCTCCCTAGCCCTGCTGCTAAATCTACATCTGACCCTTTCCTCCCTGCCCTAAGAAAGCACCACTACTTAAAGGTGTTCAGGAACCAACTGCTAAAGCTTTTTACCAGGTTCATCTTCACCTTTGTAACAGTTGTCCCTTAAAATATCTCCTGATAAATGACAATAACACTTTTTCACAAAACCAACAGTGCTAAAGCAATAAAGAACTTCAAGATTTGAAACACTCCAAGAAATGTACTTCTCTGTACTGAATCACTAACGTAAACACAAAAATTGAGAACTTAGCTAGAGTTAGTAGTTTTTATGTTACTTACTGTTTACAATGTACACCAAAGTCTTCTATTTTATTAAGCGGAATAGTCTGGTATTCAGAGGGACCTTCATCTGGAGGTTTATAGCCCTAAAAATTCAAAAAAGGGCAAAGATGACTCAGTAATTTTGGGATGTTTTAAAATGCCTAAACTCTTTGAAAGCATTTACAAAAATTCTAGTTTATGCAATTCTTGTTTATTTTTCCTAGGGAAAATGAAATTTCCCCCAGTAGCCTAAAATTTGGAATTTTCTTGGATCTCATTTACATTTGGCTTTACAAGCAATCATTACATTTGCAGGTCTATCAAAATGCACGCTGGAAGCAAACTAGTGGTCATAGTTGAGATTTTTCAAACAAGTAAGGTGGCAAGCTGTGATTAGATCATTTCTTAGATCAAAGAAAGAGTGAGCTTCTTCTAAGATAATAGTTCTCTACCTGTTTTTGGAAGTGATTTCAATCCTCTTTTGAGGGAAGACAGGAGGCATGAGAAGAGGGAAGAAACATCCATGCCTTGGATATGCCTTAGGGATACCTAAAACTTCAGTTATTTAGCCAAGATGGTGCCACTCACAGCTACTGAGTAGCCAAGAACCACCCGCAGACCACTGTGAGGACTTCCTAAAAATATGCTTCTAACGTGCATTTTCTGTATACAATTTGGTTTTCAGGTGCAGGATTCCTCTCCCTGCTCAAAATTCTGGAAGTATTTATAAAGTAGTTTTGCCTAGAGAAGTGAATATTCTCCGGAATCACAAACTGTTCTAAGATGATCTCTTGTGTATTTGTCATCACAAAAATAATGCATGAATGCAACTGGGAACCTCTCACAAACATTTTTGTTAATTACAGTTCTACTGGATGTCAGCCTAAAGTTCTTGCTCACTCAATAACTGGAAATTTGAAGGATATACCTGAACTTTATTAGACTGAAATTAAATAGCACAGTTATATCTCTGCTAGAAGTATAAACGAAAGACTGCATTTGGAGATCTAGATCTCCAGTATCTATGTGATTTCCCAGTTTTTAGCCTAACCTTTCCACGTTGTTCAATTAACTTGGTTTTTTGTACGTTATGGTGCAAAGATTCATAACATTTATTTGAAACAGTTAAGTAGATCGTTTTGAATCTTGCTTTTTTAAAATGAAAAGCAGATTACAACATATAAAACACGCTATTACCATTTGGTTTTAGGTCTAAAAAATGACAGAGAAGAATTAACATAAATCTATTTTGATGAATGCTACCCACAAAAATGGCTATATTGAGCTATATAATTTTAGGACAGCTCCACTATCTAGACAGTCTATTTGATTTAACACTGCCAAAAATCTATGAAAAAGAAAGTAGAAGTCACCCTTTGTAAATGTAATCAATATCCAAAGACATGCAATAAGCAGTATATCAGCACGTCTTTCTTTTAGAATGAACAATGACATACAGTACAGCACAGCAAATCGAACTGTCAGATGATCAAACCGTAGTAATCTTTAAAACCAATCTATTACTCATTCAAAGACAGTTTAGTGATTACACACTAGGTAATTTTCACTATTTACCTTAGGATAAGTCCTAAATGCTCCAAGATTTACTTTTCCTGCAGATATTGTTCTTGTTGGATCAATCTGTAGAAATACAGGTAATGCTTGTTATATGCATCTTATAAATTATTACAGGCATAAATTAACTTCACAGTAATTGTATTTCAGAAATGTAATTAGTGCAAATTGTGTTAGTTTTGTCATAAACAGTACTTTTTCAGTTGGCATCTGTTGGTATGAGAGACTCTAAAAAGATGGGAATACCAATACCCCTCTGTGGACCACTTTTTCAAACTCATTTTCCTTATTTCCCAAATACTCTAAAGAAATTGCACTTAAGAGCAAACAATAAACCATAATAATAAAAAAAAATCTGCATTTTAATCTCATAACCACTAGAGGTAAGAAACAGTATTATGTGATCTGCTGTATTTTGGTGGAAAATACAGGAAACCAATGAACAAATCTCTTTGCTAACATATTTACTAAAACCACGTTTAATATTAAAAGTAATTAAAAAAAAGAAAGAAAGAAAAAGAAAAACCAAACAAAAAAACAGTCCCAAGGAAAGTGTTCTTAATCTGTGAAATTATGTCATAACATAGAACTCACATGGTGGAAATACTTCTTAAGGGTGATTTATCTTTTTCTAATGTAATTCTTCCATCAGAGTTATATTCCTTCTTTCTGACTTATTTCAGTCTTTTTTCCTTTATTTCCTTCAGCAGCAATGCAATACAAGCAGTATCTAAAATAAGGTTTACTTTTGGTTTCAAATGTGATCTGTAGCCTGGCAGATGCTGAAGGGCTCAAAGAGTTTCTTCAGATTTTTACTTCAAAGATAGATTTCCTAGTGTCTTCTACCTTGTACTATGCCACTGGTTTAATTTAAAAGGCATTTTAGATGCAAAGTAACAGAACCCTGTGAACATGCTTTGCTCTGTTTTGACAGAAGCAGCAAGGAAGAGAACAAAAGAAAAAGATTTTTGTTCTATTGCAGGAGTTGAGTATTGATTGCTCAATACATTTTTTTGCAAAAGTACCAAGTAGAACTTTAAGAGTAACGTATGGATTTGTACAGAGCTACCATACCTGCAACAGTGCAGTGAAAGTGGCCTTGGTAAGCAATACTACTGGTTTGACCAGTATACGGCCAGCAAAGCAAAAGGAGCGATACCAATTTAAAATTTAGATCTAACACTTCCATTGTGCAAAATACACACTACTAGAATGTCAACAGACAGAAATCTAAAAATTATACCCCCCCTCAACATAATTTGCTATGCAGTTTTATCAACTATCAGCCAGTACTTACAACCACTGCTACAAAGGGTTCTTGAAATTGCTGATTAAGCATCTGGGTACTGACGTCGATCCCGGAGAGCCAGCAGCCATAGCCAGGGTGACTGTGATACCAGCCAATTGCATTTTCTAGACGACCAACCTAACAGCAGCGACGGAAAACAAACCCAGGGTTAATCTCCATTCGCAAAGTGTCAGCTGCCCTCTATTGGGCCTTCCAGCATACTACAACACAGTGGGAGGATAAGGAATACACACACAGCCTTGCCATGCTAACTTACTAAAACTAAACTAAATACTAAACATACACCTTATTTTGCTAAACTATTTTCTAGAAACCATACAGTCTGTAGTATTAGCATTCTCTATTACAGCTACTACCACAGAACAAAAAACTTCAAGGAGACAGAAGCTACTTCTTCAAGGACAGCTGAAGTACAAAACAGGTTCCACATGGTGAGATGGTTAAGTAAGCTGGGACTCCACAGCGTGGAAGAGACATTTCTTAGGGTGGATATGACATAAGTATATATAACCTCATATAATGCATGGTATGTCAGCAGAGAATGAACGTTCATTGTTTAGTACAGTAGCACATCTCACAGGCATATAGAGAGATTATTGCTAGGTTTAAAAAATAACTTCAGAGAGGCATGTTTTCTAACACCAAAAATGACAGAAATTATTGCCAGGGCATGCCGTGAAAGCCAAAAGACGAATTTTTGAGATTTTTAAGGTCAAAAAACTCAAAATAGGAGTTTCCAAATAATACCCCCGGCTATCTCTACAAATACTGGAAGAAAAACAAACAAACAAAAACTCAGGAGAAAAAACACCCATTGCACCCGATTTTGTAATCCTCTCTCAGGAATTGCTTACTAGCTGTTCCGTACCGAGTTGAGTAATTTTGATATGACCCTATATGCCAGTTCTTAACTGAGAGTTGCGTGTTTGGATGCATCACCTGCTTAGTTTTGCCAAATACTGAATATGTCAGGGAGATTAAATCAGAAAAATGTTAAAACGAACTGCCCACTAAATGGAACATGTATAATATTTTTGAATGGTGAATAACATAAATATTTTCTTTACATCTCTCATAATAGAGAAGGAGAGACCAACAAAACACTAAAGAACGTGTTAGTTTTCAAAGCCAAATAACACATTTTGACTGTATTAACACCAGATCCTGCCCATGGAGAAGCAAATAACTGGAACACTGGCATCTGTAAAGTACTTATGCAGGGGAATATATCAACTTGCAATCTAATATTAAAAAGAGTTATTCCAGGAACAACTGCTTGCCAAAATCAAATGTGGAACAGCCAGCATGCAAACTCTGCCAGAGCACCAGTAAAGCTGAGTTGTTTTATTTGCACACAGGTTCAATTTCAAAATTGTGAAGCCAAGTATAGATAAAACTGTACAATATAAACAACTAGAGAAAACATTTCCTATTATATGAGTACTCCTACAGAAACCTGAACTGTTTTAAACATAAGATGAACTAACTGTATACAAAAAATACTAATTTTAAGCTATATGCTTACTATTTTGAAACGCATTATTTCTACCTATGAACTGGATAGTATGAATATGTCTTTAAAGACATCTTTTCAAGTTACCTACTTTTCTGCAACAACAGTATTAGCATCATGACATTAATACTTCCCAGATAAAAGGAACTAGATTAAATAAATTATTTCTAAATTTTCTCATAAACAGGGATGAATTATTAAAAAAGTCCCAGAATATACCTACTTCTGGATTATATTTACTCTTTTCAGATGTTACGATCCAGCCTAATTCACATGTATTTAAATATCTCTAACTGTATATAAGGCTGTGAATGTAAGTACAACTCTCCAAAATAACCCAGATACTGCTCTGTTATCTCCACTGTATAAGTAAGGTGTCTCTAATTTCAGCTGGTGTAAAATCCTTTGAGGATTAAAGAAAAATCAAAGGGTAAACATTCAAAGCATAGGATTGCCCTGTATTGGAAGAAGCATGCCAGCAGGTGCTCTGATGTGCCGTGCTGGTTTCTACATCAGCCAAAGAGCGGATTCATATTTCTGTTATCCTTCTGCATGTGAGAATTTTACTACATAATCAGGCTTAATATGACATGGATCTCTGAATACAGGGTGACGAAGAAGGGGAACGGACATTTGAGTCAGTTCATCTAAATTTCCAAATTATAAATATGAATAATGAAGTTGTGCTGAAACTTACTTATGCCTTCATTGGCATTTTCTTCACAAATGTCTTTATTTTTATAGCAGCATGGCTATGCAGTCAGACATCAGAAAGCAAGAAGGTAAGAATAAATGTCATATTCCTGATCCACAACTAGTAAGTATCTCTGACACATATGTGTTTTATATTTAATTTTGCATACTGTTTTTAGAAACATGTATTATATCCATTATTTTAGAAACACACCCCCTCCTTGTTCCACCCGCAAGCCACCAGCTGCGGCCACAAAAACACTTCGAACTGAGCAATGAAAATCATCTATAAAGGAAAGGAGAATCCAGTACTTGATGACCTACTATTTACAAAGGAAAGGAAAATCCAGTACTTGATGACCTACTATTTACAAAGGAAAGGAGAATCCAGTACTTGATGACCTACTCTAAGACATGGAAATACATTTCTGCAAAAATGTTGAGAGGGGTCAGTGTTCTTTACTGCTGACACAGTTCTCTTGGCCACGTTTGAGAAGGAACAGGGCAACTGGCCAGCCACTTTATCACCGCGGGAGGCGGGGAAGCCTGCAAACTCCACAACACGTTCCTGCGCGATGAGCTTACAAGATCCACAGCCGCACCACGGAGGGAGAGACACAGCCTCCGCCACCCCTCCTTACCTGCTTTGCGTTCTCAATGTACGCAGCCATGTACTCGTAGGCGGCCGCCTGAGCGTTGACGCGAGTCTCGGTGCCCTCCACCGGCAGGGCGAAGCTGTCCATGATGATCATGGTTTCCCCGTCCACCTTGCCCAGCATGAGCCCCATCACCTCCAGGTTGCCCCCTGACCGGGCGTGCATCACCATCTTCAGCAGCGCCAGCGCCGAGATCTTGCAGTACTTGAAGTAATGGTGGCTGCGGGAGAGGGGCGGCGGAAGCCATCAGGGACGGCGCCGCCGCCGGGCCCTCGCCTCCCGCCCGCCCGCCCGCCCCTCCGGCCCCGCCGCCCGGCCCGGCCCGGCGCCGCTCTCACTCACTCTTTGGTCCAGGGCTTGGCCGCCAGGATCTCCTGCTGCTGCTTGCGGTCGTACTTGTAGATCTCGTCGATGCTCTGCGCCTCCTGCATGTTGTTGGCCAACTCCCACGTCTTCTGCGCCATCCCGCTCCCGGAGGCGCCGCTCCCCGCCGCCGCCGCCGCCATCGCCCCCCGCGCTGGGCCCGGCCCCGGCCCCGGCCCGCCTCACCGCCGCACCGGGCCGCCGGCGGAACTAAGCGAGGCGGGGGGGAGGCTGGCGGAGGGCGGTGGTACGGTCCGCGCAGGCCCGGGGCGGGCGGCGCCGGGCCCCCAGCGGTGGCGCCGGGCTCTGCGCCTGGGCCGGGTCTGCGCGGCGACTCCGCGTGCTCCCGTTACAGCATGACACGAGTGCTGGGGGGGAATCGCAGTGCGTTCTCCCTCCTCGCCGCCGCCCGGCCAAGCGGTGTTTCACGGCGAGACGGGGAAGACCGCCGCCGCCTCCCGCCCCGCTCCCTTTCCCCGGTTACAGCCGCGCCAGTGCGGCCCTGCCCGCACCCGGGGAGGAGGCGGGGCAGAGGGGCCGCGTCGTGCCGCCCTCCGGAGCAGCAGGGGGCGCTGCTCGACGCCGCCCGCCGGTTTCCGGGGAGGCGGTAACGCGCGCGTGGAAGCGGAGAGAGCGGCGGTCGCCGGTGAGCGCTGCGATGGGGACAGCGACCGGGAACCCTCCCGCCGCAGTCCGGGCTGTCGAGCTGCTGCGGGCGGGACGGCGGCGGCTCACCGGGGAGCGAGACGGGCCCGGGAGGCGGCGCAGGGAGCGTTCGCTCCCTGCGCCGCCTCCCGGGCCCGTCTCGCTCCCCGGTGAGCCGCTTGCGGGCCGGGACCCACGGTGCCGGGCCTGGGCGTCCCGGGGGGGGGTTGAGGGGGCAGCGGGGCCTTCCGGCGGGAGCCGTTTGTTGCGCGGCCGTTGCCTAACAACGGCGCCGCGCTCCTTAAAGGCGCCGCGCTCCTTAAAGGGGCCGAGCCCCGAGTTCTGCCGCCCCCCCTCCCCCGCCGGGCCCACAGCCTTCCGCGATCGCTGTCTCGGGTGGGCGACAGCGCCTCACACCTGGCCCGAGGTGTGTGTGTGTGGGGGGGTCGGTGCTCCCGGGGCTGCCTGAGGAATGCTGCCGAGGAGGGAGGTTGGGAGGCCGGGGGAGAGGCCCTTCCCCGAGCTGTCACGCTTGGAGAAATACATCTGATCTCCTGGCTCTGAAGGTTTCCCGAAATTAACGTCTTTTTGGATCAGAGCCCGTGTCCTGGAAAAGCAGATAAGCCCTTATGGCGAGGGGAAGCAGCTCGCAAAACTTGTTGGTTGGTTGTTTTGAGGGTTAATTGCCTTCACAGTTATGAAAAAGTCGTGTTGTTTTAGAGTGTATTAGTTGTGAGCGTCCAGACCCTGGATTTCTTGGTGCTTTTTCAGATAAGAATTGAAAAGAAACGAAGGTGAAAGGTGTGGGAAGCACGTCTCTGACAGCAAGAGCTTATTCTAAATGCCATTCACAGAGGCAGCCAGTGCTGGCTGTCCTGAGAGCTGAGGTGGTTTGGGTGAAAAATATTTCTCAATGAAACGATTATGCGACCATATAATCTGCAAGTACAATTACTAAACATGGCATACAGTTGCTTTTTTAAAGCAATTCCCTCCCTTCCCACCCTTGCTGCAGTTGATATGGATGGGAATTGCCATTTTGCCACTTTTCCTGATGTCGTTTTAGTATTATTGTGGCACAGAATAGATGAAGTCTGTCTACTTACACATGCTGATTTTAAATTTTGTGCCCTGTTTTCTTGAACAAATAGGAGGGAAAGGGAAAGAATAAAAAGGAACGCAGTAAACATTGCTTTAGATGATAAAGTAGGTACACAATATGCAGATAGATGTAGTACTTACGATACAATACATAGGTAAATAGACGTTTCGAATGTCTCGAATACAGAGACTTGCATTATTAACTCTCTTTGGGCATAGCTCTAATAAAAATATAATGTTCAAACTTGACTTATTTTCTTGAATATCTATATGCTTTCTATTGCCTGGTATATTTGGTTAAGTTGAAGTCTACCTGGCTGACACTGTAGTTATTCGAAGTTGCTTTTGTGAAAACTTCCAGTTTAAAAGCAAAAAAAGGTTATGAAAAACTAAAATCTTCTTGAAAGGAAAAGTATATAAAATGTATTTTTTATGGGATGCTTTCAGACAGTAGTTGAGTATATAGCAGCAGTATGTTTAATGTAATTTCACTTTGAATAATACAATGTTTTGGGAATGCAAATATATCCAAGATTTAAAGATGGAAGAGCTGATAGATCTATGCTATCAAACTTTTTTTTTTTTAAAATAGCATTTACAAAATACTCTGTTTTCCAAAAAACATGAAAAATATGTTATTCGCACCTTGTCATTTTGGGGGCATATGGTTTATCCTTTAGTTTTCAAATGTTTACAGCATGTTCTGACTTTCCATTTTGATCTATGCATGTGCCCGTGGAGCAAAGTCTCCAAACTTAGTTGTGAATCTCTTGCTTTCGCTAGTAATAACCGCAAGGCTCTAGAAATGCACAAAATGCATTCAGACACATTGCTAAACTGAAAATAGATTATTTTATTTTGAATTGAAGTGGTTTTATAGTGGCAAGTTGTACCTCCGTACGTTTGTGCAGTCATGTGAAGCCAGTTTGAAGTTAACAGTTCGCTGTGAGTTTAGTGCTGTCACCTCCAAGATACTTCACTGTGTAACTGGGGACTGTGGCAGCACTCTTTTCAGATAGAAATGTATTGTTTCTTTTTTTTCGTTGTGGTTATTCATGTTCTCTTCACTTGATACAGATGCAATAAAACTGATTAAAATTCAGTAAGGTACTTGCTTACATACTGGTATATTTTCTGAACTTAGCAGTGTATTCATCACATTCAAATTGTCAGTCTTTTGCTTAGAATATGTAAGAATTTTTGATTTTTTTTTCCTATCTTTCATTCTCTTTCAGTATAATATACCCTTTTCGCTTATCTCATAAAGTTTGCACTCGTGCATATTTTAGAAGATCAACTCAAGCAGAAAGATGTAGGACATAAAATGTCTAGCTATTTTCTAAGAGGCATTTCGCCGCTTTTCCTGGCTATTTAGCTGTATTAAAGGTATGCTGAATCAACAGTGCTGTGGCATTAGTCGTCTTAGAGTTCTCCAAGGCCTGGAGTTGTAAGCTTTCTTCACACCAATTGAGTTGTCTGTGTAGTTCAACTGTAACTGTTTTGTCTTTGTTTTTTAATTTATTATATTGCTCTTTTGAGTAATATGATAAGAGTGCAGAATGCTAGAATATTCATTGTCTTCCTTGTGGTAGACAGAAAATATACTGCAAATATTCCTTTCCTGATACAGTCTCTCAGAATAGGTTTGGTACCATTCCAATACCATGATTTGGAAACAGTTCTAGAGTTTATAAATATTACTGTAAATAGAGGTAAGAAATGCAGATGTTGCAGTCAATGATCTTTTGGGAAGGCTTCTCACAGTCCCTCCTTCTGCATGTGATAATTTTGCTCTTGGTGGGTATGCAGCACTGGATAGGTGATGAGACCAACTTTTAAATTCTTTAGTATGACAAGTTGTTTCACCCATTTAGAACAGTGGTTTTTTCATTATTCCTATGTAACCTAATATGCTAAATAAAATTTATCAGTGCCTGGAAACTTACCCTCTTTTAGATTTCTTTTATCCTTTTTCTGTATGCAAAACTAATGAGATTAAAGATTTAGGACAAATCAGATGGGGGAATTTATTTTTGGAATTGATTGTCCTGTATTGCCACTAGGAGTTGTAAATAGGTTGTCCTAGTTTTGCCTCCTTTGTAACAATATTATAATTTTATATTATGAATCAAAAAATATCATGAATGTAAGAGGAAAAAGTTTAAAGGAATACATTTTAAGGAATACATCAAGCAGCTGTATTCCTTAAATTAAGTTAGCATGCGATTACTTGAATTTATTTAATGGAATTTTGACATTTTTTTCTCTTCATCTTACTTCCAGTAAGCATTTATCTCAGTCTCTCTGGACACATTATTTTATGTTAACCTGTGTAGTATCTTATTCTGCTAGTCTTTGTGAGGTGGTTTTGTTTTGTTTTGTTTTTTAAATTCTTTGATCCTCTTCCTGAAAGTGTTTTCTAATATACTTTTGTCATTGGACTATGGTTTACTTCATACGGTCTGTAGGCTTTAGAAAGATACTGAATTTGCCTCAATAAAGCTGCTGTACAATCTGAGTTTAGATACCGGCTGTGATGGGATTGCTTAGGAACCTGCATAAGCAATCCTATTGCTTAAGTTGTATGGGTAGTATTAGAGGGATTAGAGGGTCATAAATTTCTTCTCAGTTTCATGCGTCCTTTAAGCATGGATTTTTAAATATGGATTTTTTGATCTGTAGGCTTGGTTTTGCAAAACTTCTCCTGCAGTGGAGTTGGTGAAAATGCTGAGTGGAGATGAGGATGAGTAGGCTTGTATGCAGTCATTCTTTTTGTTTTTGTCTTTCTTCTTTCCATGGTTACTTAGTATGCAGCTTTGCAATATTTTTAGTTCGGACAAGACTATTCAAACAAAGAATATTCAAAGTCTGAGTGTGTGCCTTAACTTCTGTACAGTTCCGTTGTCATGAATTTGATTCACTTTAATTTTTATTACGAGGTTATCTAGGAGAAGCAATATACAATAAATTGCACAAATAAGATGCTAACATTTCTGCTCTGAAGGGCTTTCAGTTAAATAGGCAAGATGCACAACTAATGGAGGAGAGGTAATCAGCTGTTCCTCAGTACATGTTTTGTTACAGATGAGCGGCTTGTCTGATTGCAAGTCAATGCTGCCTGATATCCACGATCTTACAATTATTGCAGAATTGTAGCTGTTCTTATTGCTTCTGCTATTTTATTGGTACAGGAGGTAATGATACACTGTTGGCTCCAACTCCAGACACACTATGCATGTATTTTGTGTTTTGTGTTTTTTTTTTGTAGTTTTTTCCTTTGTTTTTTTGTGATTTTTTTTGTTTTGTTTTGAATAAGCTTGATGATTTTTAAGACTTCTCAAGATAGCAAGTTAAGCACAGAATTGATTGTGTGATTTAGTCTTTATTTTAGAGTATACGTGTATTTTGCACTTCTGTACTTTTTTGTCTAACATTCCTTTATCCTGTTTATTTTTTTATGTTGTCTAATTTTGATTTTATAACTCACTAACAATAAGCTTCTGCTAGTGTGTAGTGAAGGGCCATTGGTAGACTTGCAGTTAAAAAAAAAAAAACACAACCCAAACCACTTTGACCAAGTTAGAAAAAAAGATTAGAGAAATATCTTCAGTCTTATAACCTGGAATCTTTGAGTTTTCTCTCTCGTGAAACATCAAGTAATCTCCATGGATGGGTTTCCTGAGTCAGGTGTTTGGTTGACCTGGCAAACATCTTAAGGCCTATAGTTCTGAGAGAGAAACTTGAATATTACTTAACTACTGTCTTAAGCAACTATAATTGAGCTTTAAATTTTTGAGGTTCTGATGCAATGTTCTATGTCTTTTCTGTAACTTTAGAAATGATGGCAGTTGATTTAGACAAATTTATTGAGGATCAGAAGGCCAAGTTGGCACAAGATAAGGCAGAACTTGAAAATGATCCACCTTACATGGAAATAAGGGTAAGAGTATTAAACAGTTTTCCTGAATTTAAACATTTCTATTGCTAGGGTCTTGATTTAAGCTTGCTTTTATTGTGCTCTTAAAACTGTATTTAAAGTATATATTAAAGATTTATTTATTCAAAGTAATTTCTAACTTAAATACTTTGAATCTGTATTTATGTAGATTTTTACCTGTTTGCCACCAGGCATACACAGTAACGTTTGTATTTTACAAGTGGGAAAACTCTTGTAAATGGTTATCATTGTTCCTTCCCCCCTCCCTAGGGAAGCCGACTAGCAGGGATATGCTCTCTGCCCACTCCAGAGCATGGGTGTTGGGATGGGGATGGAAGGTATAAATATCCTCAAAATTTCTGTTACGGAAACTAGGAAATATAAAAGGCAAATTACTTAATCCAATCAATTAAACAGAATCTCTTCTTATCACAATTTTCCTGTTAGAAATTTTAGTACCTAATTGTAAAGATTGTAAAAAAATAAATAGTACCTAATTGTAAAGGTAAAAAAAATAAATTAGTACCTAATTGTAAAGATTTTATCATTTGCAGATCACCATTAAGTTGTTTAATAGTGCCAGTACCTGGCAAACAGCTGTATCTAAATAATTCAAGCTAGCTAAGTGTTATGGTAATTAAATAAAGTCCTCAGTAAAAAAAGGTGTTTTGATTTGTCTGTTGTTTGAGTTACAAAGCCCCAAACAGCTTGAGCTTTTAACAGCAATTATAATACTGAGTTTTCATGCCCTTCTTGGTTTCATCAGAAGGTTATGAGAATTGATCTTTCCCCTTCTTTGGGTAATATAAGTATTTTTACCTAGTTACAATAATTCTCTCCAGGAAGTTTTATTAATTCACTCCAGAAAGTTAATTCTTAGGGAGCTGTGAGGAGTTGGGCTTCCTTTATTTTTGCCTCCTCTGCTCAGAGCAAGTTTAAAGAGGAGAGTGTTCCCAGCCTACAGCTCGATAAAGTCCTAAGCTGTGTGGTGAAAGTTACAGGGAACAGCTGTGTTAAACTATGAAACGATTGCGGATTATGACATAAATCACAATATATATTGTCAATGTATTTCATGACATGAAATATATTGAATAAATTGAACTGATAATTTCTGTGTTGTAGAGGAGAACTACTTTTTTGGTAGCATTAGTGAAATGTGTAACTTTCTTAATGTCTTAATCCAGCATCACTTTCAATCTCTCTGCTCTCCAGTGCTAAAAATTATGTTAATAATATTGTTCTTACGTGTGTTGTTCTTTTTACCTTGTGAATGCAGCAAAGCATTTTGTTTTGCTTTCAGAATAAGGAATCAGAGAAGCTTTCTGAGAATAGCAAAATGTTAATCTCCATGGCTAAAGAAAATATACCTCCAAATAGTCAACAGAACTATCCTTCAGGTATAGTATTTTTTTTTTATACGTCTTCTAGATTTAAGTAGCATTTAATTACCTTTGAGAATTTTTGGAAGGGAATTACTACTTTGGATTTTTAATTATAAGATGATCATTATAATTCAAGTGCATAGCAATTTTTCAGTCTTGGGATTGTATGGAATTTCTTTTTGTAGTTATGCTTTTTTTAAATAAGGAAAATATGCCAAGCACTTTCTTTTTCTTCTTGTAAAGGTAGCTCCATTTAAAAAAACAAAACAAAACAAAAAACCAAAACAAAAAGCTGCTTGCTGGTCCTTGATAGATGATCTGTCCTTTCCTGTTGTATTTGGGTGGAGCAAAAAAGCTGTGGAAGTCCATCTTTCATCTGGACTTTACTGCAAAAGGATACGTTCCCTGTACCTTGTGCCAGGGAAGTAAGGATGCCTTTTCTTTCAGCCTCTAAGCTTAAGAGTCCTAGTCCAACTTGGCTAAAATGCACACAGTTAAACTAATTTTTCTTTTAAATGCTAAGTGTCTTTTAAACATTTAGGCATAGAGTACTAAACTGATTGTATTGCTTTTGTAATTTTGTTATAATGTAGTCATTTATTATACAAGGAAAGAACAAGCACTTAGTTTTGGTTGAAATCTTAACTAAGTGAAATGGTTAGATTTGTTTTGCTGTGACTATCGATTTAATCACCGCTTTCTTTAAAAATATATATTATCCTATTTTCTTCTTTTCTCTGTGTTCTTTGTGATTTCTGTTTGAAATGTGTGATAGTGTTCCTTTCTCCATTTTACTGTTTCTGTAATGTGCCATCTTTCCTTACTTGTCTTACCATCTCCTTTCTGTAGGCACTACTGTTTTTCCTTAGTTACACTTGTGTAGCTCAGGTTTGTCTTGACAGCTTTAAAGCTTTTCTGTGGCCTACTCCTTGTCGGTAGGTAACTCTCTTCTTTCATGTGTAGACACTTTGGTTTTGTACCTCATTAATTTTTATACCATGCTTACTGTAATTCTGGTGTAATTCTGCAGCTTCCAGTGGGAGTAAGAGCTGTGCTTTTATTTTAAAGAAGATACGTCAATGTATATTTGATGTTGTTTACATAATACCAATCTAATCTGTCTTTTAAATAAGTACTGCTGCTACACTTAGTGTTATGTCCCCTCTGTAATTTCAATAGAATTTGTGAGCAGAAAAGTGCATGTCTTAAAAAACAGAGCCTGAGCTTGTGAATCTGGGGGCCTGCACTGATCTTGGCTGCATAAATAAAACCATGTTTTTTTATAAGGATGTTGTATAAGTAGAACTTCCAGCCATCAACAATGCTAGCTCCTCTAAAACCTTTACAGGAAAACCACTAAAAATGACCTGAAATGATAATTGAGTATTCCTTGCTGCCAGAAGTCATAATGAATAAACTTGGTTAGAGGACAGCACCTGAATAAGTATCTACCTCACCTTTTTGGCAGTTTTATTATGATCAGCAGGTTAGTCCTGGTGTTGATAATTCTTTGCTTAACTGTGGAAACATATGATACAGAAAATAGAACACATTAAGTAGTGTCCCAATGGCTGTGACAGACCACTACACAACAGTTAAGCTATTTTAATATTAAAATGATTTTATCTCTTGTTGGAGAGCTGTAATAGCACATGTCATGTTGTGTTTATTATTATAAATTGGACTTAACTGTTGACACCTAAATATAGTAACACACATGATGTATTGCAGATGAGGGGCATGCAGGTGGTCTTAAATGAAAAGCACCAAGTAGGTATTGCTATGTTGTGGTTTAACCCCAGCTGGCAACAAAGCACCGCACAGCTGCTTGCTCACTCCCCGCTGCAGCGGGATGGGGGGAGAGAATCAGAAGGGTAAAAGTGAGAAAACTTGTGGGCTGAGATAAAAACAGTTTAATAATTGAAATAAAAGAATAATAATTAATACATTGTAATGAAAAAGAAAATAACAGACAGAAATAAAACCCAAGAAAGACAAGTGATGTAAATGAAAACAATTACTCACCATGAACCACCCCCCTAGTTTTATTACTGAACATGATGTCATACGGTATGGGATATCCCTTTGGTCAGCTGGGGTCAGCTGTCCCAGCTGCGTCCCCTCCCAACAACTTGTGCGCCCCCAGCCTCCTTGCTGGTGGGGTGGGGTGAGAAGCAGAAAAGGCCTTGAGTCTGTGTAAGCACTGCTCAGCAGTAACAAAACCATCCCTGTATTCTCAACACTGTTTCCAGCACGAATCCAAAACAGCCCCATAGTGGCCACTATGAAGAAAATTAACTCTATCCCAGCCAAACCCAGCACATTCTATAATAATAATTTGGGCGCTGAACACATTTGGCTATCAGTGGATGGTTGTTGATATTATTGACTGGTTCTGCTTTAAAGCAATGTGATTTCCTTTGGATTAAATTAGACAGGGATTTGTTCCTTGGTAGCTGCTAAGTATGTTCTATAGTTCTAGCAGTACTGTTGAGAATCAGGCTGAATGAAGTTATAGTTATTTCTCAACGTATTAAATGCATGCAGACTTATATGTAAAAATGCATTTAAAATCTTAACTTTTTTTCTAAAAAAAAAAAAGTTTTCAATGTGATTGTGTGCGATTAACAGAATGTGAAATGGCAAATAAACACAGCAAATACAGAATAAACAATAGCAGAAAACCAATGAAAAAGAAAGTATATCTCTTATTCCGATAGAGGAATTCAGAAAAATTGTGCATGAAATTAGGATGAATGTATGTTAACTGGAGTATTTTTGCCCTGCTAGGCTCTCCTAAAGTAAGTTTTTGAAGTAGGTAGTTTTCAAGTATCTCCTAAATCACTACCCATAATTGTTATCTCAGTGGTTTTCTGGTGGCCAAAAAAAGTTCCTCTGTAATAGAATTAACTTTAAACCCTCTTTTGTTTGAATAATTCACATATTTGAATTAAAGCACTTGATTCTCACTGATTTTTTTTCTGTACTGAATTTTACTGACCTCTGTGAAGTTACTGAATCTTCACTCTGACATGTTAGTTGCTTTTGATTTTTTTTCTTGGTTTCCTATAGTTAATCCAACAATAATTTCACAAAATAAAAGGCAAGAGCAAGTAGCTGAAACAAACCATTTCCTCTTCTGTATTCTGTTCTTCTTTACACTTACCCCTTTTTTGAGGGTTGAAAGGGTATGTTGTTTTTTAATGGAACTCACACTTACCATGTGCAAAATTAGGAGAAAAGTAACTTGCAGGTTTGAGAGGCAGCTCCCATGCAGATTTTGGTTAGTAGCTAACTCTGCAAGCTGTTTCAAAATAGCGCATGACATATTTAATCAGGTATTAGGTCCTTTGGTTCTACAGAAGAGCAGTCTGACTCCTGTTTTGGCTTGCGAGGATACATTCTGACTTAGCTGAAACTATCTCAAGCCAAGCCAGCTAAGCCTATTTTTACTAAGCATATTTCAACCTTTTTTCTGTTTCAGTAGCAGAGTGATTCCCAAGTGAGCAATTTTCAGCATTTATATAGTGTCGTTTTTACTGTACAGACATCGATTAATGCCCTAAACATTTAAAATACTGGAGTCAGACAAAGTACCATGCAATAAATTTGGACTGATATAAGAGTAAATCTTGAGTAGCCTTCTCTTCCCTCTTACTCCTTGCTACTCATTTTACATCGACGACAAGATGTAGAAATGCTTTCAGAGGCACCATAGGAAATGAAAAAAAAAAAACAGAGTTGCAGTCTGTGTCTCTTGTTGTGTGGTTTTGTGGAATTCACTAGCTCTCTGTGGAGAGTGGTGAAAGTGGCTGCAGAGGGGGGCTTGTGGGGCAGTGGATATTTCTTATAAAGTACTTTAAAATGTATTTTGGGAACAACAAACAACTTGCATAGCACTATATTTTAAGAGTGCAGCTGTTCTGAGACCTGACAGTAATCTTGGAAAAGGACTAAATGCGTGTTTTGCGTCTACTACAATTAAAAACACTGAGGTGGAAAGAAAAAATTATTATCATATGGTCATATTCCTTCTACTTGTATGGAAGCCAACATATTTTTCACATGCTTCATGCTAAACAAATAGCTTGTTGCTTTCTAGTTGCAAAGTATGTTTTCTATTGTGTGATAAGCACAGCTTAAAATATCAGTGTAATTTAGAAACTAATGTGCCAAAGGAGATTTCCTTTGAAACATACATTAACAACAATATTTAGGTTATTTTATTCTATTTGTCAAACTATCCAAATAAATTCAGTTTATGTTGCATTTTTTTTCCAGTGGAGAGAAGAAGCACAGGGACTAGAGGAAAACTAACGTCTAAAAATCAACCTATTTTTCTGTGCTTTCCACCTAACTACTCATACAGAGAAAGTGATGTTTATTGCAGCTGTTTTGTAACTACTGGTTGCATTGTTAATTTTTTTTTATTGCTGATGTCTGATAAAAATCCAGATGTAGCTTTTGCTGGATGTGCTTTGTATTAATACAAAATAGTGGAATAACACTTTACAGTGTTAAACTTTCAGGTGACTATGGCTTGAGTTTACCTCTTGGAGAAGAATATGAACGAAAAAAACATAAACTCAAGGAGGAACTTCGACAAGATTATAGGCGATATCTTTCTCAGGTAAAGCTTCTTGTCTGATTGCCTGAGTTTAGTGAGTCTTTTAAAATGACTCTTTCATTTAAATTGAATGAAAATCAATAAAATCTGTGGAAAATCTTTATAAGGGGGCATTCATTATGAGCGATGGCTGATTTCGAAGACTTGAGTAAAAGTAGTTTCAAAATGTCACCACTAGGAAAGGTTATATATTTTAGGCTTCTACAGATCTCATTGCCATGAGACTACATGTTACTTAATACATTTTATTCTGAATACTTTTATTTATTTGTCTGTACTTCTTTCTTAGTTTCTTCTTAAGAATTTAAAATATCATCTGTTACTTCCTTAAGCACTTATGTATTCTATGGTCTGTAATTCAGGTAAGAATATTCCTGTAATTAGTATGACTCCATTTAACAACTTCTTTTCAATTTTAGAAATAAAAAAAAGCTTTGTTCTGCTTAGCATGACTTACTGAATGTCACAGTAAATGTAAAATTGAAATGGTATGTATGAAGTGACATAATCTTGGGAATATTCTGTATCCCTTCTTAGTCAAACAGAATAAAAAATCAGGAACCAAATAATTTCTGTTGTCTGAAGATGCTAATTATCTTTAGTTCTTAAAATGAAATAATCGATTCTTTTCTTAAGAAAAGAATTCTTTTTTGTTAAGTCAAATATTTTTGAATGAAAGACACTTTTTGAATAGTATCTTTTCCCTGACTTTTAGGGTATTTCACAGGCAAAAAGAAAGGTAGGGTGCCTGCAATATCAATTTTTTTTTCTTCAAATTAGTTGCTTTTTGCTTTGTTTGAAAGCTTTGTGCTCTTTGAATTTAAAAAAAAAAAAAATCATTGCTTCTTCTGTGCTTTGTGTGTTTGTGCATGCTGTAGTGATTAGTTGTGATTAACAGCATTGTTTGCTTTATGCAAAATGATTGCTTATATTTATTATTTTCCATTAATAAGATTTTAAAACACTTGTTGATTTCTTTTTTCCTTTGCAATTGCTATTGTTGCTGTCTAATGCTGACTCTACAAAAGTTTTTTTCTTTTAGTAGACATTTGCTTCAAGGCTTATCAGTTACATCGAAGTTATGAGTTCAGATTTTTTTTTCTGATATACATACTTTATAAAGATGGAATAAAATCGTAAATTCTGAAATATTATAATATGTAATTGGAACCAAAATCAGGGCTTTTTTCTTCCCTGTCACTGTGAAATCTCATCAGTGGTGCTTAGAAAAGCACTAGAGCCAGTTATTCAGCACCTAGTGGCCAGAATGCAAGAATACAAGTATTGTGAGAAAAAAACAATACCAGAGGCACATTTTTGCAAGCTTCATTCAATTATAGTAATTTTTAATTATTTATGTCATTATGGTATCACGTATATATAATTCTCAAATTTAACACTGTCCATCCAGGTTGCTCACATTAAGAAACTTCAGTAAAGGACCGGGAGGCAATGTGGTAGAAACACAACCTTCTGTTTTTTCTGAGGCTTTAAATAACATGCATATGATACAAATTAACTATATAAGCATGCACTAGAATTCCTGAATAACAATAGCAACAGCAGAATTAACTGGCTTCTTAACCTCTAACCAAAACGATGCTAATATATTTGTTGCTTCTTGTTTAATCTTGAACTTGTTTATTTTCAAAGTTAGAATGTTGTGTTAAAACTTAACGTTTCATAATTCTCACCAAAGTACCCAAGTGATATAATTTTTACATTAACTTCTAATATTTTATTCTCAATTGAACTTCAGTTTTACAAATTTAGGTTTACAAGGGTTGCTTTTTGTAGTACACATTAGCTATATTAAGCTTGTAAGGCCTGAGAGCTATATTAAGCTTGTAAGGCCTGAGGAGGAGATAGGATAACAATCTCTAATTTCTTTTCCCCATGTAAAGAGTGCAACTTTTAGCAGCTCTCACAGTGATAATATTTTGGTTAATACTTGTTTAGTCTCACTTACGTAGAAAATGCTGTTTCCACATCAGCTTCTGATTTTTGGCAAATACCTTTTTAAGATCGGAGGTAATCTCTACAGGTGTGTTCAAAGTGTGAAATTAATAATTTAAAAATTACTTAATAATGAGGATTACAATTGATTTACTTTTTCTAGTAATAATAATTTAGCTCTCCATATTAATCTAGTTGTCTCAGTGCTTGAATATTTGCATGGTTATTAAATCCCTTAAATCTTTCAATGTGTGGTTGTGAAATATAATTCATAATGATGTGCTTTTGTACTGGAACAGGTAGTGCTCTTACCTATTGACATGCCTCTAAGCTTTTAAGCTACATTACGACATAGATAATGGAAGGAACCAATGCTAGTGAAATACCGTATCTAACCCATTCCCCTCATCAGCCTGTGCCACACAAACAGATGATCTTTTTATTAATCGGATTTATAAAACATAGGTGATTGACTGAGAATTGCCTGGGGGTGCTTTTAGTAAATGAGTGATGTACGAAGAAGCCACTAGACCTGGAAGCTAAGGACCTGTTCCAGCACTGGTGTTTGATTTGAAAGGCTGATACTTTGACTTGCTGTGCAGCCTAGTTCCCAAGCTGCAGCCCAGGGAGCTATGTAGAGCAACAACATAGCGTTTTCAATGGAAAGTTCTATTCTGAAAGTGACTGATGGTCCGTAAGGAATTACAAGATTTGGTGGTGGGTCATTGTTGTGGTTTAACCCCAGTTGGCAACTAAGCACCATATGGCCTCTTGCTCACTGCCTCACCCCCCCAGCCCTCCCTGGTGGGATGGGGGAGAGAATCGGGGGGAAAAAAAAAACCAAAACAAAACTGTGGGCTGAGAAAAAGACAGTTTAATAGGACAGCAGAGGAAGGGAAAATAGTAGTAATAATAATGATAAAAGAATATACAAAACAAGTGATGCACAATGCAATTGCTCACCACCTGCTGACCAATGCCCATCCTGTCCCTGAGCAGCGATCACTACCCCCTGACCAACTCCCCCCAGCTTTATATACTGGCCATGATGTCATACGGTATGGCATAGCCCTGTGGCCAGTCTGGGTCAGCTGTCCTGGCTGTGCCCCCTCCCAGCTTCTTCTGCACCGGGCAGAGCATGGGAAGCTGAAAAGTCCTTGACCAGTGTAAGCACTAATGAGCAATAACTAAAACATCAGTGTGTTATCAATGTTATTCTCATCCTAAATCCAAACCACAGCACTATACCAGCTACTAGGAAGAAAATTAACTCTGTCCCAGCCAAAACCAGGGCAGTCATTACCCTGAAAAGTTTGGGGACTGCTGTTGTAGAAAACAGATAGTGTTGAGATGCAAAGTGGTGACTGTGCTAGTGTTAGCGGGATTCCATCTGTTAAAATAAGAATCAGACATAAGTTTTCTACAGTTAGAAAAAGCAATTTTTTCATCTTAAGGAAGGTAGCATCTTGGAAAATTCCTCTTATGATTGTACAGATTCTTGTGCTTATGCTACTTGCTTACAGGAGAATTGAGTAATGGTGGGGTTTTTTTTGAATAAAAATATTTTTTTAATATACAGAGACCAGCTTATGTAATCCTTGAAATAGTGTAACAGGGAAGAAGTGACAAACACTTTCAAACTCAAGCTTAAAGCTTGACAAAGCCCTTTACTTTTCCGCATTCCTTGACTTCACTTCATTCATGTGTTCCAAGAACATCCTACATTTTCAAAATGTGAAGGTTGTCTTCAGTCTTTATTTCATTAAGTTGATCAGATTTGTTTCAGAAAATATAATTCCTAGCAACTGTTTAGCAAGTAAGATTTGATATTTTAAAATATATTGATTTTTATTTTTTTTTACTGTAGAAAAATTATCTGACTACTGGTGAAGTAGATCCATATACTCAGGGATTATCTCTTCCTATTGATGAGCGAAGATCTGCCAAGGTAAATATCTGGAGGAAACTAAGTAAGTGGTGCATAACTTGAAAATGAACCTGGATGTTTAAACTGTTGTGGAAAAATTATTTCCACTCAAGTTTTTTTGTTTGATTGGTTTTTTTTTACACTGTTTACAAATGAACATTTTTGGAGGTGGTCATTAGAATAATTTCCAGAAAAGTAAAGTCTTTGCATTTTGTTGTTGTTTTTAAATTTTTAATTCTAGGTTACCTGTACTCTTAATTTTTAGGTAATTAGATGTGTAATTCTATACTGATACTAGACTGAGGTTTGCTACTTCTAATTCACACCTGCAAGGCACTTGATGTGTACAAAAGCTCTAGTGGTTGTGCTTGGGTTTTGTTCAGTAATAAGTATTGATCTAATAAACAGCATTATTTTTCTTATATATATGCTTTTCTAATTTATTACTCTTCTTACTGCAGCCTGGGGATAATTTTAAAAATATTTTCTTGTAGTTGTTTCTACAGTGATATTCTTGTCAGTTCCTATCAGAACTAGAGGAAGTGTGCTTTCTGCTGTACACAATTTATTTTGATGTCTGTGTACATTTAACCTACCTGCTTATCCTCGTGATTTTTTTTTAACAGATAAATCCAGGAATCTAAATAAAAGCTGATCTGTTATTTCACATATTGCCTGCTGTTAATATACGAATCTTCCCCGTTTCCAATCTTTCTTTGAGAATACAGATACTAATGTGTTTTGTGAAAAGAGTACACATTCTCTCTTTGTGTTCAGCCCCTTTGATCTCCCTGAAGTTTCTTACGGTCTTGCTTTCATATGTTGGAGAAAGATAGCAGCCATAACAGTCTATCTGCTGTTGGAGGTTCATGGAGGTTAGAATATGAAGATGCAACGTGCATATGTGGATTTTCTTAACCTCTGGTCCATTCCTCTGATGCATAGTATGATTCTGTGGAAGCCTAAATCCGTCTTACAGGGGTCACCTCTCCTCCTGCCTTCACACTGTTGGCCTTATATTCCCAGTTCCTTGCTTGTGTTTGCTTGTAAATTGATCCAGGAAGTTGAATCAGCAGAAACATTGTAATTTAGCAAATATTTTTGCTGACTTAATGAACACCACTGGTTGGTTCTTAGGATCTGTCTAACCCCAGTGGAGATGCAAGGCAGAAAGAGAAACTGTTGCTGGAGTAGGACTGGACTGTTACACCCTTGGGGGTTTTATTTGGTTTTGGTTTTTTTTAACCTATGTTGCCTTGGAGTTGCATTGTTGCTCTGTGTTTGGGGCGATGCTGTCACTGTAATCTGGCACAAGACTTCTGCTATGGAATGTGTTGGTCTTACCCTTGCTGTGCTTAGTTACACTTTCTGCCTCTCTTGTGCCGGCAATAATGTTTGGCCATATGAGGAGCCCGGTGAGAACTGAAATAAGTGAAAATTGCTGTTACGAAAAAGCCCCAAATTCCAAATTATACCAGTGTTAAAAAAAAGGGAGGCAGCAAGAATGAAATGCCCAGGAAAGGGAAAGGACTCCTTCTCAGTGGCAGCATGTATGTGTCCTGAGTTTATGTTAGCTTCAAGTTCATGTGAACTTTGTGTTAACCCTTGCGAGGTGTGCTGAAACAGTGAAAGATAAAGTATCTTTGATTAATTCTGTGGAAATTGAAGATGTATCTGCACTGGGAACATGTCTGATCATTGATGGTTTTGTATTATAGCAGCCCAACATGCGTTGTATCCTTTTTACCCATTTATTTATTGCTGTTGCAGAACCTAAAAGCTGCCGGAAGATGGCACACTGTGCCCTGCTAAACGGTTAGCTTCTGGGCAGCTAATGAATAGAGGTTAACATTTGCATTTTGGTTTCCTCTGTTAGGTAAAATGTGCAGTCACACAGCATATTGAATTTTCTGCTGAGTGTTTTGCCACCTGTTAAAGACAACGCTAGCTTCTCAGCTTTGGAAAATACCCCTCAGGCAGCTTTCATAGCTGTCTACAGGTTTTATATTGTCACTGTCAGAAAACCTATAGACACAAATTTTGGGGAAAAAAAACCAAACAACTGTTTTGGGGAGCATTGGTCTCATTTGCAAAACTATTACTAAGCTGGTATTTCTATGGTGATTGCGGTATAGAATCATAGAATCTTTAAGGTTTGAAAAGACTTCTGAGATCATCGAGTCCAGCCGTTAACCTAACTGCCAGGTCCACCTCTAAACCATGTCCCTAAGCACCACATCCACACGTTTTTTGAACGCTTCCAGGGACTGTGATTGCATCACTTCCCTGGGCAGTCTGTTCCAATGCCTAACCACTCTCTCCGTGAAGACATTTTTTCCTAATATCTAATCTAAATCTCCCCTGGCACAACTTGAGGCCATTTCCTCTCGTCCTTGTATAAATTATTTTTGTTTGACGTTTGTTCATGGGAAAGTAAATTTACATATAATGTTCAGATTTTTTAATACCTTTGGCTTTTTATTGGAAAATACTGTAGTGGAGAAGAGCATGATTGGTAATATTGTAATATAATTCTCTTTTTTTTCATTTATATGATGGTTGGAATGAGGTAGTATAAGAGATGCCCCATGCTCTAGACATAAGGTACTAATACCAGGAAATAATGCAAATTAGAGTTTGCTTTACCTGGAGACTTTTGTATTTCATATTATATTATTAGGCTATTGATGTACAATTCCTGCCCATTTTTAGACCTGAGCAAGCTGGTTATAAAAGTAGTCACTTTGCAAAAGCAGCTAGGACAAGGTGGATAGATCATGGTTTTAGTTTTCCTTGCATTCTTTGTGCTTTTTACTCTTTTTGCAGTCATCTTAACTGCTCATTTGAATTTGACAGTACAAGTTATATCCTAAGCTATAATTGACACATCTTGTCTATACATATATTTGTTGTCCTGTTTTAATTATGAGTGGGGCAAGTCACAACTAACCTTAACACACAAAAAAAATTGTATGTTTAAAAATCATCTGTAAATATATTCAGATTGGAAATTAGAAGGTGATTTCTGATTGTCAAAGGAGTGAGGCTTTGGAACAATTTTGGAATAGATCTAGCAGGAGGAAACCTAACTGATTTTAAGATGGAACTTGATACACAGTAGTGTTACTGGGGACTAGACTTCATGTCCAAGAAGCTGACTTCTACTTACAGATTTCAGATTAAGAGAAAGTACTATGTTCAAGAACGAACAAAAAAACTTAAAGCAATTCAAGCCCTATCTGTACATCACAAAGAAGGGGGGGGGGGGGAACACACAGCTGGCATGTATTCATTTAATACTGTAGTTCTGTGAAGTTAAAAGCTACTCAAAAATGCAAAATTATGATGCCGTTTTCAATGCCTGTTTTAGGAGAAACTACGGCTTGAAAGAAACAAGGAGTACAATCAATATCTCAGGGATAAAGAAGAATGGAATGAAAGGCTAAGGAAATTAGGGAAGAAAACCACAGAGGTAATAGAGTTTTACTGAAGCTGATACAAAGAACATCATAAATGATCTTGTCAATTGTTTTATCTTTGACTAAGACGTATAAAGAAAGACAAAATAAGCAAAGAATATCATTCAATTAGGCCACAGTTTTATTAATATATGTAGCAATTCCTGGTTGAGAATCATACAGTGCGGTTCTTGATTCCTACTTCAGTCATGTCTATCTGGTAGAGGGATGCTTTCATTCTTTGTGTCTGAAGCAAGTCCCTGGATTGTTCTTGGTGCTAAAAGTGGTGGCCAAAAAAGCTATCTCTGAACAAAATGTTGAGCTCCACACAGTGTTCCTTAGCTTTTATTTGTAGCTGCTTTTTCCTCAGACTGTGTCCAGCTCATGAGAAAGCAAGGCAAGGGCAGGCAGCTGTCCAGTATATGGTGCTGTGCATTTGTGAATCAAAAAAAAAAAGTCTTTACTACTGCAAGTCAGCTAGACACATGCATAATTGAACTCAGATTCTGATCTGAGGCCTTTTATTTGTATGGTAGTAGGCAACTAAGCACCATGCAGCCATTTGCTCACTCCCCACCCCTCGCAGTGGGATGGGGGAGAGAATCAGAAGGGTAAAAGTGAGAAAAATCATAGGTTGAGTTAAAGACAGTTTAATAGGTAAAGCAAAAGCTGCAGACACAAGCAAAGCAAAATCAGGAATTCATTGACTACTTTCCATTGGTAGGCAGGAGTTCAGCCATCTCCAGGAAAGCGGGGCTCCATAACACGTAACGATTGCTTGGGAAGACAGAGGCCATAATCCCAAATGTCTGCCTTTCCTTCTTCTTCCCTCGTTTTTTATCCTTGAGTATGACATTATGTGGTATGGGATATCCCTTTGGTCAGTTGGGGTCAGCTGTCCCAGCTGTGTCTCCTCCCAACTTCTTGTGCACTCCCAGCCTCCTCGCTGGTGGGGTGGGGTGAGAAGCAGAAAAGGCCTTGACTCTGTGTTAGCACTGCTCAGCAATAACGAAAACATCCCTGTATTATCAACACTGATTTCATCACAAATCTAAAACATAGCCTCATACTAGCTACTATGAAGAAATTTAACTCTATCCCAGCCAAAACCAGTACAACAATCAACAGGGGATTTTAAGGTCTTATTAGCATTGCTGTGAGACCCTTTGTTTTAGTAATCTGGAAGCAATATATTGATCTGAGAAAGCCTCTCTACTGCTTGTTAATTGTAAAATCTTGTGCAGAATGGGTAAATTTTCTTTTTTAAATATTGTTGCCTTAGTTTAGTGATGGACTGCAATAATTTGGAACTCTCATCTAATGCAGATTTGATTTAAGAAGGCCTTCCACATTTTTTCAATATGGAAATTCTTAAGTGTACAGTAGTGTGAGAGCTAGGTCATTCTATGAAGGGACTTGTATTTGTACTCATAACAGCTGAAAGTTTGTTGTCTTTCTTACAGCAGTTGGCAAGTGCAAATACCCCTGTATTTATATGTTCTATCTAGAAGAATGTTTCTGGTCAGTCTCCAGAAAGATTGTTTTCTTATGAGAAGGGTCTTTTCCTCCAACTGCATTGGAGTGTCATATAGTTGAAAACTATCTTAATCTGTGAAGACAGCTATAAGGCAGTATTCAGGCATCTTTTAGATGTCAGAATTCAATATCTGATTCTTATTGTCTTCTTCAAAGGTTGGAGTGCTACACAACAGTGATCCCTAGGAAATACATGGCAAAAATGCAGCTTGTTTGTGAGTCTGTAAATCTCTAAAGATTTTTCTACATGTTTGGGTATTTTTGTTTCCTCAGCGGACTTACCTAATCAAGTCTATTTAGGGAATCAAGGTTTTTTCTTTCTGCTTTGTTTGTCATCCCATTTGACCTTTATGTTATATTTTTATTATTCTTGTGTAGAAAGAATTTTGCTGTCATAAAAGAAAAAAACAGGAAAAAAACCTGGTGAGGATTTGTTGAGGTTCTTCCTTCTCTGAGGGATGTTTGACTTGGAGTGAGAGTCAAATGAATGGGTCTCATGATTAACATATGTGGCCTCAAAAGTTTGATCCAATAGTTTAGATAGTCATAGGATAAACTTCAGTTGCAAGGAACGTCTGGAAGTCACGTAGTACAGTCTCCTACTCAGAGCAGGGTTAACTTCACAGTTAGATCAGGTTGGTGAGGCCTTATCTGGTTGAGTTTTGAAAGGATGGAGAATCCATAGTTCCTCTGGTCAACCTGTTCCACTGCTTTAACTGCTTGATCTGAATTTCTTTCCCTCCATATCCCATCGGAAGTTCCTTTGCTGCCACTTGTGACCGTTGGTTCTTTGAAAATCACGATTCTGGCATCTCTGTAACCACCCATTAGGTCGAAACTGCAATTCCTCCTGCCCCCATACATACCCTCCTTAACCTTCTTTTTCGAGGCTGAACAAATCCATCTCTGTCAGCTTCTCCTTTATGAGCTCAAGTGCCTTAACCATCTCAGTAGCTATCCTCTGCACTTTCTCCAGTTTGTCAGTATCCATGGGGAGGGGGGGAAACTGGGCACACTACACCGAAACCTGAATACTGAATAAATACTGAGCAGAGGAGAAGGATCACTTCCCTTGACCTGCTGATGACACTCTTGTTAATGCAGCCCAGGGTGTAGTTGGCTGTCATCACTGCAAGGGTGCTCTGCTGACTCATGTTCAGCTACTCGCCCACCACTAACCCAGGCCTTTTCTGCAAAACTGCTTTCTAGATGGTCAGTGCCCAGCCTGTACTGGTGCATGGCATTATTCTGTCTCAGATGCAGAATTTTGCATTTGTTGATCTTCATGAGCTTTTTATCAGCATATTTCTCCAGTTTGTCAAGACCCTTCTGAGTGGCAGTCATACCCTCTAGTGTATTGATCATTCTTCCCAGTTTGGTGTCATTTGCATCTTTAATTTATTTTTCATTACATTTGGTAAAGTATGAGTTAGTTATCGTTATTCCACGGATGAAAGATTAGCGCACTGAAATACTACAGGATTTACCAAAAACTATGTTGTTTGCTAGAACTGTGTATTGAACACTGGTCCAATGTGTCATAGGGTTTTTTTAATCCACTAAACTATCTTTTCTCATAGTGACATCTCCTGGGGAGCAAAGAAATAGGTTAAGAAATGGTCAGGTTAAAAGGTTGTGCTCATAGGTAAAAAGTAGTACAGACTTGCCTGAATCTGGATAGAATAAAGATATCTAGTCTCTTGATGAGGTATAAAGTGCAAAGAGTTTTTTGATTTTTTGCACCTCTGAATCTGAAGGTCAAATTGGAGTTCATAAAAGGCTCGCCCAGGATTGATAGCCATTCTTCTGAAAAATATTAGTTAAGAGAAAGAGTGCTTTTTTTCCCTCAAGAAAAAAAAAATCCCTAGCTTTTAAGCCCTCCTTGAAGTGTTTTTCTTGCTCACCTCCTGCCTTTTCTCCAGTACCTGTTTAGGGATTGTTTGAAGAAATACAAAACCAAGTTTTTGCTCAATGTGTTTGTTTATAGTCAGATCTTTTAATATTTTTTTTTCCATTAAACAGAACGAGATGGACAAGAATAAAAAACCTATTGCTGTTACCAGGCTCCAGCCAGAACTATATACAGAAGTACAGCCCTGTAATACGGGTACAGAACCTCCCAAGAAGGATGCCTTTACTTCTACAGAAGGTTATGAAGAGCTGCTAAATAAGAGATGGCTGGAGGAAGACAGGTATCATAGGTTAGATGATGAGACTGAATTGAGAAGTCGACTATTAAATAGAAGACTTGATGAAGATTTGGATGTTCCTAATCGAAGACATCGTGGATTTGCTAGCCAATCTGTAATTCCTATGAGGAAGCATCACAGACTTGATGAGGATCGTGATTTTGGTAGAAGATACTACAGAATGGACTATGATCCTGAGATAAGTGAAGAAATGGACCCTAGATTTAGATGTGAAAGCGCTTATGACAGAAAAACTCCCCGTGTTTTTTATGCTGAAAGGTATTCTTAATTCTGTTTTGTCCTTTATTTCTGTAGTGCTTGTTGATAGCCATGGTTTGCTGTCATTGAAAATTAGACAAGATTCACATGTGAAAGCATGATTTTTGTACTTACTTTAAAAAGGAACTTTGCAATAATTTTTAGAAAAAATACTTTAAAATTGGACCAGTACCTAAGACTATACATCCTACATTAGGGAGCATTTTATATATTATGGCAAACCAAGGATACTAGAGAAATTACCCCAGAAAAAGAAGCCCACAATTCATTTTTATAAAGAGCAGCTTGCCAGAAAACATGTTAGTATTTGAAAACAAACCCCTGCACTGGGAACCCAAGATTACATGTATTTTCTTAGTCTGTAATAGTTACAGCAAGTCAATTTTCAATTCAGATTCCAAAATTGCTTTCAGCTTCAGTTTTCGGTACATACCACTACGTGTCAGAAATGTAAAAAAAAAAATTTTTTTTAAATCCTCTTTTTTCCTGCATGTCTTGCTAAATGGCAGACTGTAAACATATGCATAGTTGAACCAAATCCTGATAGTGTTAATAGGTGCTAATCTCAGTAATAACTACACAATTTGAATACACATTTAAGAAAACCCTAACCAAAAGAGGGTATTTTAGATAAATCATTCAGGAGGAAAACTGATAGTAGGTACTGTTCATTATTAAATAGTCTTTACTGTGTTAGCTGATAAATCAGTTTGACTACTTTGATGTAAATTGTTAATCTTTCTCTTCTAGCTCACTCATTTAAAAGAAAAAAAAAAAAAAAAGAAAGCATAACCTTCCCAATCATTCAGGGTTTGGCAGTCTGGCCACCTTCGGTTATTCCATTGCAAGAACCAGTTGCTTTCAAAAACAGATGGGTTGTGGCGTGAAACAGTACCAAACTTGAAACAGATTTGTTTTATACAGCTAAATTCAAATGAAATAAAGCAGTAGAGTTTCTTGTAAATAAGTTTTAAAAAGGTGCTTGAAGAGTGTTCATTTGTTCACTTTACAGATCTTGGGAACGTGAGTGTTGTAGATGCACTTTTTTTTTTTTGCCTTTGTGTTAAGCCTGTTGCCAGAATTATTTTAATGCGCTTGCTTCAGTGAAGGAAATGCCACTGTCTTTCCCTTATTAGGAAAAATAGCCACTTTTTTTTTTTTTCTAGAATTAACACTTCTAGAAAAAACAGAAAGCAAGTTGTACTACTCTCAACAGTGTTAAATACTACAATCATGTTTCGTTGTTAATTGCTGGTGGACTGGTTAAATGATCTTTTGAGTCATTGTTTACAGGGATAATTTTCTGGATAGTACCGCAAATTAATAACTGGGAGAAACAAACCCTAAAATGCTCTTCTACTGCAAAAGTGTTTTCTAAATTGAATGAAGTCATGCTTCTTTTCCAGTTTCAAATGACAATAGAGTTAAAATAACTTGTCTACAAATACAGCTTTTGATATTCTTTCTCAGCCTTTAAAAAAAATAAAGAAATTAAGTAACTATGGAGAAAATGAAATGTCTGGAAGCATTTGGGAGATGCAGACTAAATAAATGGGTTATTTCAGAGTTTCAGGTTGTATGTTCACATGTGCTCCTAAAAGCATGTATTTATTCATACAATGTTTCTGAAAAAGACTAGCAAATGGAAGCAGTGCTTAAATAGATAGCAGAACAAGATTGCCCATTTTCTGCTGAATGAGATTCAGAGAAGATAATGCAAAATACAAAAATTGTTCCATCCTATAGTGTAATATTGGTAGAAATGAGCAAAGGAGGTGTTAGGGTAGAGAGGGTGGTCTTGTCCTACAATTTTTCAGAAAGAAAAATATTAGAAGCTTGACTTGGCGTCTAACAAAGATAACTAAAATGTCCGTATTTTTGAGACTGACAGCAACGTTAATCCTCTATGTTAATTAACATCCAGAAGGATGAATGTCCTCTTTTTAATGGGTAGCTGTTTGCCACTGTCTAATGCAATTGGACACAGAGTCTAATCTTTAAATAAAAATGTCCATTTGATAAAGTTTGAGGGTTTACTTTGTTTCTCAAAGAGTATATACAGAATTGTATATGTAAAATAACAGCAAGGATGGTGGTTGAACCAACAGTAGACAGTATCACGTTGAATAGAAGTATACTTGTTCTTAGTTATTCCAGAAAACACTGATGGTGCTTATTTAAATGTCCGTGACCAATATATCACTAGGCAATTCATTGCTTATTTGGAGAGGCCTCTGAAACAGTTTGGGTTTCAGTTTTCTTTTAAAAGAAAGTACAGAAGATCTGTACAAAGTCTTATCTTTGTTATTGGCAGACTTGGTGCATCTTCTTAAAAGAAGTTGCTGGACCATCACCTGAATTGCATGAACTTAAATTTGTACATAAAATTAAGGTCTGTTTTTTTTGGTGTGTATCTTCTACTTTGCTGAATTTTTATTGATTATTAATTACTTTTCATTATTTATTTTTTATTAAATGTGCTTTGTAACCTAGTACTTTTTTTTTTCCTCCTGCGCAAGGAGCTCCACTTAACCTTTTATGGACTATATTCAGTCTCTCTTCAAGAAGGAGAAACACATCGATTAGATACTGACAGCTCAGCTTCTGAAGAGTTAGCATTTTTTTTTTTTCTACATTTCAGGCAAAGTCACCTTTTCCAGAGCACATTCTATTCATGACAGAAACTAAATTCATAAGGAGGAGTATTTTTATTTGCTGTATTTAAGTTTTTATGTTTTTAAATGGGCTTTATTAGTTTGGAGAGGCAGGTCTTTGTAACAGGACTTTTCTGAAAGGTTTCTGTTTTGGCGGAGGCACAAGGACCGTGGCATATTTCAGCAAATAGAAATGGTGACAGGAAAGTGAAAGGAAGTGCAAAATGTTTTGGTTCTTAGGAGTGGAATGCTTTAGTCCATCCCCGGGAGCTAGGTCTGTCCTACGAACAGGATACCACAGCTTCTTGACTGAATTGGGCCAACATGCCTGGACCTGCCATGCTAAGCTTGCTGCTTTTTACAAAAAAGGTTGCCTCTTGAATGCCAAGGTTTGTTTCTTTGCTTCCTCCCTGCATCCTTTCATCGTGCTATGGACTAGGCTTTCTGTTTCCTGACTGCGTTTCAGTCTTACGTGACCAGCCTTGTAAGTAGCAGATTGATCATTATCAAAAAGATGTTCTTGATCATGAAAGAAGATCATGTTATGCCAAGAAGATGGATGTCGTTCTTTCATGTTGTTCTTATGGGTTGTTAAGATGCCAAATCAATGTTTAATAATCTGCTTGCACCCTTTCGTCTTTGATTATTGGCTTTTATTTAAATTAGAGATGGGCAAAGCTGTGGATCTTCTTACATAGAAAAAATCCCAACTTATTCTTTTATGTTTAGATAGTATTTTTTGGGGGTTTGCTTAATAGGAAGTCCATGGCTCTGTCCAGCTCTGAAAAATATATAACTTTGTTAGCATCTATTGGGTACTTTATTTTTCATTGAATACCTATTTTTGCCTTATTTTATCAAGCTAACTTTAAGTCCTCATTAAAGAGTAGTTAATTTGCAAGGCAAGAAAAGCCTGTAAATTCAACTACCCCAGATCTTTTCAGGAAAAGCTTCCTTGTGTCCATACAATTTTTGGCATCTTTGGAATTATTTAAAGTTTCAATGATATTAATTCACTGCATATTTAGATGATTGAAATTTTAGCTCCTGAATTTTTGTGTTCACTGTGTTACCTGTATTTTATCTTGATGAAAAGTCACCTCTCTCTTTTAAATGGTATCAGGTGCATAGTGAAGGGTAGGTTGTCATTAAAAGAAGCTTTTCATATCTGAATTAACTCTTTCACCAGACTTGCACAATAGCTGTGTGCCGAAATTTGTTGTAGACTTTGTTGGCTCCTGGGGATTAAGAGCAGCAAAGATCTGTTTCAATTAATGCAGTGTCAATGCTGAATGCTCTTCAGCTCTCAAAACTCTTAACCAGCTCAATAGATAAAGGTTGCATGAAAGCAAGCTTGAGAATTCAAACTCCAGACAGAGAGCTGCCTTGACAATGCTAGCAAAGTGAATTATTTCTGGAAATTTCGTGTGATATTTTCAGAACTGGTTCTGCCGTCCAGTGTGCAATCAGGCTGAAGATCCATTTGCACGAAACTGCTAGACCTTCCATTTCAGATTGTATGTTTGTAGGCAAGCATAGCTGAATATTTTCTATTTCTTTAAGGCCCTATGTGGATGGAATAGTAAGAGATCTACCTGCAGATTATGAAGACGAATTAAAGGAGAGAGCACATGTGCAGCAGATCTCAAGAACTGGAAATTCTAGGTGTGGTATACGGTGTATTTTTCTGATAAGCAGTACAAAATCATGGTGAAAGCAAAATGTTTATCTAAAATCCCTAATGTGTTGTCTGAAATGGCTGATAGTTTTTCCTGCGGCTAAGATGTAGTAGGACAAGAAAAACTTGCTTCCTTTGAGAACAGCTATTGAAGCTTGCATGCCAGTTTTCTTTTTGAAACACTAGATCACCAATTCTCCAGCTGAAGACTTTTCATGATTAGAATAACCTGGAATCCTTTTTTTGATAGTAGTTTTAAAATTCCTTTTTTTCCTCTTGTCTTGGTTTTGCAAGTCCTGAAGTGATCTAAGTGGATGAGGCAGAAGGAGAACACTTGTAAAGCCCTTATGTAAACTCTTGACTGGCACCACACAGTCTGTCAACATTGTTGAAGTGCTCAACTGAGTCAGTGTTTCTGATGGCTTCAGAAACCGCAGGCAAATGAGAACTGTGAGAAACGCCTTTTTGCCAGGCGGTTTCTTCTTTTGCTTGTGATGTTTCTTTGGATTTTAGGAAAGCTGTTTGTCATAAATGTATCACATAGTGATGTAAGTGCATCTATCATGTTTCACACAGACTGCAAGTAAATTCTCGAGTTTGATCTTTCCATTTTCTTTTTTGTCTTTGCCAGAAATCAGGTACAAATTAGTTCTTCAGCTAATGAACAGGCCAAGTCTGCAGCTGAAATGCCGTATGCAACAGGCCTTGTTCTTGGTATGTATAAAAACCTAACTAATGACACTGAGCTAGCCTTTCTTTGCATATTTTATTTTTCTCTGGGAATAATTAAAAACTAGAAAAATTAGCTTTTTCTTTGTGCTAGTTGTCCCCAAGGCTGGTAAATAAATATTATTTACATAGAGAAAATAAAAACAGAAAAACATGTTCCTTTTTCCCTGTAATGTAACGGGGCTTTCTAATTAGTTTTGAAGAGCTCAAGTTTTTTCTTAGATTTCATTAACAGTTTAAGGCCCAGATACATTCTTCATTTTTTTTACAAAATGAAGTATAGGAGAAATATTAACATCTGTATTGTTAAAGACATGGCTTGGTATTGAATTTCAATTACAGAAATATGGGAAATGGTACTGTTCACAGCCTTGTGCAGGAACAAATGATTCTGATCATCTCTTACTGCTTAAATGCAGCCATAAAATTTAGCAGGGAACATTATCTATTGGGCGTAGTAGAGAGAAACACTGTTGAAAACATTCCTAGCTAAATTCAGAAAATTGTATGGCAAGAATAAAAGAACTGTAGTAGTTCTTCAGATGGGAGCCTTTGAAGGAAAGCTAGGTTTGAATTATGGAAAAATTGACTAAAAGTTGTTAGAATAATTTCTATTTATTTTTACATTTGAACTCGCCTGATCTTCAGTGCTATGAATATGTGGCAGGTCAATTTTTTGGAACTGTTTAAAGGCAGCATTAAAACAGTGGTGTTGTAATGGTCAGTCTCTTTGATCTCTTCAGTCATCTCATTTGTAGCAACTTGAGTACATGAAGTTCTGAATTTGTATTCCTAGCAGTCCCGGTTAGGAGAAGAATATTGTTAACTATGTTGTATAAAGATCAAGTAAATTAACGCTTGAAATTTTTGGAAGTGAGAAGTGATTTCAGGCTTCCCAAAAATCACAGACCATGAGGTTGTCTTGCACATTTTGATCACTTTACAGTCCCAGCACAATAATTGAATTTAAAATTCAGTCAGTCATGCATCATGGGTTTTTTGTGGTGGTGGTTTTTGGGGTTGGTTTGTTTGTTTGTTTTAGTTCCTTTGCAGCTTCCTTCACTTTATTGTTCAGGTCTACTTCACTGGAGATCCACAGTGACTCTGTGTATGGAAATATGTTAGGAGTCCTTGTGTCTGATACTTACACTATATAGAAAGTGGTGATGATGGGTTTTTGTTTTGTTTTGTTTTGTTTTTAAAATAATAGAAGACTCTCTGCTTATTGTGGGGGAACTACCGCAAGTTGAAAGTTTTTTGGGTTCCTTAAAATCCATGTGAGATGTTATCACTGTTTCCATTTACATATACGTATCTGCCAATACATTGCTAATTCTTAGTAGTCATGGGAACCACCCTAAAAGTGGAACAATTTGCTTTCCTCCCTGCAGGCTTGACTCTCTTCCGTTTTAGCTTTCATTTTTATCCAGAGCAGTGCCTCATAATTTTGGAGTGCCATAGTGTTTCTTCCTTAGCTGAGCATTAGGGGGGAAAAAATATAAAATTTAAGTAACTTTTTTTAGTTGCTGTTGTATCACGTAGCTTTGCAATTTGTAGCTTCTGGACTATACAAAAGCAGGCAAACTAGGAAAATAATAATGAAAATTTTAGTAGTTTTGATCATCACACTCCAAACAAACTGCATATTAAAACTAGATATATTTTTTTTTTTCAGTCAGTAAAGATCCAGTGTTCTTATGCACATTCCCAGATCATATACTCTGCTGTGTTTCATGTTTTAAATTGACTGAAATGTGGTGGTTTTGTCCAGTACCTTTTGTGTATTTTGTGCAACATTTACGCAAACGTGTGGTCATTTCCATTAGGTGGTCAGGACCGAGAACTTCTCCAAAGGAAAAAAGAGAAATACAGGCAAGAATTGATAGAACAGATGGCTGAGCAACAGCGAAATAAGAGACGGTAATGGGAAGTTACTATATTTTTAAGTCATAATGGCTGAAATTTAAAGGAATTTCATGAATTCAATGTGGTAAGAATAATTTTCATAACTAAGGAATTCCAGCGAGCAAGGTAATATTGCATCCAATTAAACTCATTGGCATGAGGGCTTTAGTTTTTAATAAACAAATTCACCAGCTTTCAGTGGAACAAAGGAAAACCCAGATTTTTTTCATTTTTAAAAAATTATTTTTAGTTTCTTAAGGGTGAAGAAGCTTTAACTGAAGTTATCTTTTTTGCTGGTAGAGGAGTGTCTAATTACTTTGCAAAGTTGAATCTTGTTTTGCCCTCCAATTTAGGAAAGTAACCTTTCACTTTCAAAGCACTTGGCCATCTGGTTTATGCAGAATAATAAAATATAAATTTCTTGTTTACCTATTAGTAGCTGCCTGCTGAATGATAGTATGGATACCTAAAAACACACAGTGATATTAGTGAAGGGATAAAGAATTAAAAATAAGTTACTATTGACGGTTTCACTGTGATGAAAAATTGTACATGCTGAACAAGCCTGAGCCCTGAAATTACAGTGTAGTACTTATGGCTGTACTTTTGAATCACTCATTTCAATATTTTATAATAAGCTTCTTGTTGTAACGTGAATAAAGATCAATTTTTAAGAAATGTCTTGAGAGGTTGTAGTAAAAAGCAATGTGGTGGTTTATCCTTTTATGGTGGTTGGATTTTTATTAGGCGGAATAGATGATAGCCAGATACTTCTTGAGAGTTCTGTTTATTTACAAATAATGTATAGTATCCTTCTTCCCTGACTCCAGAAGAAATCAAGTGGAATCACACCTTCTGTTATCCTCTATTTTCAGAGTTATTTTAACTACAGAGTTGCGAGGTCTGTGCTTTGAAAGAATGAGTATAGTTGTTACTGCTTTCTGATCTGATCCTTTTTTTTTTTCCTTTTTTAAAACAAAAACAGTGAGAAGGAACTTGAGCTCTCAGTTGCTGCTTCTGGAGCTCGAGACCCAGAAAAGAAGGTAAGAAACTTGGATTGTCTTTCACCTATATAGACTTTTTTTTATTACATGTACACTGTTGGCTGCTCAGTCACAAAACTCTCTAGGGCTTTCATAGAATGATAGATGTTGTGTGTTTTTCTGATAGGGCATTAGCATAGAATAAAATCGAAGCCAAGGATGATAAGGCTGTAACTCATTACACATGCTTTCAGCTTAAGAGGAAAATATTTTCATGGAAGTTATCTAACACTTTGTTTTGCTGTGACCAAGTGGAGATTTTGTACAAGCAGTGGGTATCATGGAAAAAATACTTAGGGTCCACTGGTACCCTGTACGTGCACACATTAGTAACCTTTCTTTGGGAATGTAAAGTATGCTGCAGAAAGTTGTTTTTGCTCTTTTTCAATTAAAAAAATTCCAGTTATTTTGCAACTGAGTTGATCTCATTGTAGCAATTTTTAATTTCAAATTTGTAATTCTTTTTTAAACTCTGAAATGTAGTGTTCAGGATTACAGGCATTTTTATGGGATTTTGTAAAAAGCAAGATGTTCAATATTGTGTTGCTTGTAAGACTAAGTGCAGAGTTACTACTGTCTCCACTTCCTTAGTAAGGTGAGTATTGTACTAAGACTTTTGATTAGCATATATGAAGGAGTAGATTGTTAGCACTGGTAACATTAGTAGGAGACTGGTTGTCACAGAACTAGCATGATTTGCATGTGTGTTTGCTAAGTGCCCGAAGCCGTTGCATCTTGGGTGCAGTAGAGATCTGTTGGAGATGTAGGATGGGTAACTTTCTCAAGCAAGAATAAACTGGTTATTAATTTAACTGGTTACCAGTTTAAATTATCAATGGCGCTGTTTTTTGGGGGAGGCTACAACACAGAAATAAACTTGTGCCATTTCTGGAGAATTCAGCAGAAATGAAAGGAGCTCTTATTTTCTAGAAAATGAAGATGAATAAATAGCTGTAAGATGCTATTAGTCAGCATGTGTGGCAGGAGACTGAGAACACACGTAGATAAGCAATGAAGCTAAATCAAAATTCTTACTCCTACATGGGCAGGGAGAACACTGACGAGTGGTCTGGCTGCACGTTCCTGCCCTCTCTGCTTGAAGTATCCGTGGTGCTTGTTTGATCCCTTTTGCGAACTGATTCAGCTTGGTTAGCTGGCAAAAATCTGAATCTCTTTTGCTGCTTTCGTTGGCTTAGAGAGGTCAGTTGGCTAATCAGGGATTCAGATGGTGAAAGGGAGAGGGATGGAGTGTACAGCTGGGAGCCAGGCAGGAAAAGAGGAAAAACGGAGCAGAGGATGCTGGCTCTTCGGCACAGCAGGCTGTAAGGTCAGGGTAGACCGTTCTGTCTAATCAAAGCTGACTAGGCAGAAGCATGCTGCGCTGAAGCACTCTATGCGCTGTATGCATCTTAGTCAGAGACTGAAAAGTGCTTGTTGTAGGAACAAAATTACATCCAGAGCAAGTCCAGGGCATGTATAATGTTTTAAACCCATCAATTTAGCGGAAAGCCTTCAATTAAGTAGAATTGCTACATTCATTAAGCAGCAGTCACTGTTAGCTTTAAATTGCCTCTCGGGGAGGGATTGTAATTAGGTGGATTTCTTGATTAATTACAGGTTGGTTAAATAGCAATGCCTGATTAAGAATCTATAAATGTAGACTGTTGTATATACTGCTTGTTTAAAAGAAAACAATCCCCAGGATGAACTGAGTACCATAGTCACATGTGAGATTAGCTACAGAGCTGAAATCTGGGGCACTTTGGGAACAGTTCACATCAAACTTGTTAGTGAGAAAGGCCGTTTTAAATATTCTCCTGCTCACCACACTGGATTTGAAAAGACAAGTTAAAAAAAAGTCTGTAGACTGCTTTATAATTTTCAATTGCTGTAGCTCATATCTATTATCTAATTTTGTATTTAGATCTAGAAATTTGAAGTTAAATGTTATAAACAAATATTCATGTCTAGTAGACTTCGAGAATTTTAACCTTAATGCTGTAGTTGATGATTGGTGAGTACTAACTGCCTTGTATATACTGTCTTGCAGCTAAGTGATGAGGAGGTAAAGATTTAATATTTTGCTGAAATACTTCCATATTGTAGGGTATATGGTTTGCTGTTAGATATTTAGTCTTTAGCTGGTGGCTGGTATTACTTTCTCTGAATGCATGTTAATTGAAGCACTACAATGTTAGGACCAATAAATTCGGAAACAAAATCTGTTATACAATGTATAATTTTTTTCTGGTCTATTAGATTGACTCATTTAAACAAACATTAAAATATTTATGCATAGCAGCTGGTATAAGGGCTTTCTGGGTGTGATAGGATAGTTCTGAAACTGACTGACTTGCATGCCTTTGCATTACTTGCATGTTGCCTTTGACTTTTTTCTGAGGCTGCCAGTTGTCAATAAACATTTGATACTTTAAAAAAAACCACAAAATTTTGTAATTGTTGTGTTTGCAAGAGCTAATAACATCAAACGAACCCCAAAAATGAAATAACAGTATTGCGAGGAAATGTTTATTGGAAAACGTCTCAGTGTGTGTTTGTTTTTATTTTTACTGATTATTAGCTATTTTAGTTTTTGGGGGGGTTGTATTTTAGAAACTTTTCCTATGCATAATGTGATAATACTGTCAGTGTAAGAAGCTGGTGGCAGTACTACAGACAACTGTGTAAATACTTTTTTTTTCCCCTGGATGATAACTAGAACCGTATACTTCCTGAAACCTGCCATAGAGGCTGGATTTTGTAAATCTGTGGTAAACATGCTGGATTTCCTTGTAGTATGAGATTTCCAGTAATTCCTTGGGAGAAAAAAAATGCAATTACTAGAAATTGGAACAGCTAGTTGGGACCCAGTGAAGTGTTTAATGCAGCCTAAATGGAGGTTCAGAGTATCTCCTAGTAATAACAAGGTAACTGCTTTTTTTTCTCTCTTTTTCTATTCTGCCCCTGCCTTCAGCCAAATAGACTGAAGCAGTTTGGCTTGACAGCAAGAGCTTCTGCAGAGAAAGTACCTCCTGAAAGGCCTAGGGTGGCTTTCCAAACTCCGGTGCCCGTCCTTTCAGCCTCTCCGGTGAATGAAGACTTCCACAGGGGGCTAGCCAGCACTCTTGGTGAAATTGCAGTGCCCAGGTGCTTCACCATGATGTTCCTTTTGCACGTTAAATATGCTTAGTGCTAAGGATGTTATTACTACTTACTGGATGTTTGTGTAGGATAAGTCATGCTGTAGAAATTATGTCTTGTGGCTGTAATACGGAACTGCGCTGCGAGGGTGCTTGGGGCACACGCCAGCGGTGTCCATATTGTGAGAAGGCTGGTTTGGCATGAGTTTGGCCGTCTCCCAGGGCTAAGCTCAGGAATGCAGTGTAGGCAAGGACAGCTTCCACTAGGCACTGTGGTTGAGACTAAACTCTTGGGAGAGAGAAGGAGCTTTAGGCACGTGGCTAAAGCTGTGCTGTGCCACTTGCCCTTTGACCAGAGACTAATCCTTGGCTTGTTTTATTTACTGTTACTGATGTAACCAGTAAGTATCATTAACTGAACCAGTTAAAGAAAGCGTGCTTGTTTTATGTTCTTTAGATCTCTGGAATAGTGTGGGTTAATGTACTACTCCCTAAGGGAAGGTTAATTTCCTACTGAGGCTTATTGTATCTTGTTCCTGCATGGCACTAATGAGAGGTCTTGGGCTGAGCTAAATCTAGAGTTTTTCTATAGTGAATTCTCTCTCTCTTTTTTTTCCTTTCTTTCTTATTTCAATGATCTCTTTTCAGTTGTACAACAAAACAAAAAATTGTGTTCCTTTATTCTTTAAGGCTTGCACCGATGCCACCGCCTCCACCACCAGTTTTGACGGACAACTATAGAACACCTTATGATGACGCATATTACTTTTATGGAGTTAGGAATCCTTTGGATCCCAATCTTGCATATTGTAAGTTGATGATTTTAGGTCGATTGGTTGTTAGTGTGATTCAAATGACTGCTTTTAATCTAGTTAAATGATGAATAATGTAGAATAGAACTAGTAACAGCAATTTAAACCCATTTCGTATTGAACGAAAAGTGGGCTTTTTTTCAGTACTGGTTTTGAATGAAGTAGTTTTCTTCAGCTGCAAAAGGGCCTATGGCTTCCAGAAATCTTGCTCATTGCTTGAACAAGCTCTAGTCTCAGCTACTTAGCCATTACTCCTCCCAGATCATTTTCTTTATAGTTTTGATAATCAAAACATTTTTTCTAAAATTGCTTAAATGATATTATAAGTGATTACATGTTTAGGTGTTGTTACAATTCCAGATATAATTTTAACTATTTTTAAAGGAACTGTATGAAGTAATCAACCTTTTTATTTTAAGAACTCCTTTTTTGTTATCTACCCTTTGACTGCTTCATGATGATTTCACGAGTGAAACAACTGTGATGTGCGTGTGGAGGGACTGAATTGTGTGGTGTTTAGTGGGTTTTTTTGCTTTTTTAGAGGAAAAACCAGAAACACTTTTAAAAAATAGTTTTGCTGCCTTCATAGAAAAGTTAAAATAAAGGAGAAAAAAACCCCTTGCAATAATAAAAACCCAAGATTTGTATCCACTGGGAAATTTTGGGAATGCTAGAGATTTAAGAGCAAAAAAGTTTTTAGATTTTTTTTTTTTTCTAGTGTAAATTTCTCCCTGTCTTGAAATGTAATAGCTTATGTTTTTTTACCTTTTCTTTACAATCTTATTTTCAGACCACAGTTTTAACTCACAGAAGTTTGGGGGTTTTTGAGGGGTTTGTTTGGTGTGGGTTTTTTGTTTTTTTTTTTTGTATTGGTGTTTTGTTGTTTGTTTGGGTTTTTTTTTCCCTTGTATCAATATAACCTCTTGGGTAAAATGGCTTACAGTTTAGAGTATTAAAGAAACTGATACTTAAAATTCACATACGAGAGTTAAGTTGTGTTAAAGCTTGTTGTCACAAACTGGAATATTGTTGGTGCTTAAAATCTGAAAGTGTGAAATTGTTTGAGAGAGGCATCTCTTGTTGTCTTGAACACAAGCAGTAGTATGCACAGTAATTTCGAGCCCTGCTGTGGCAGAGTGCTGCAGGTCCTGTTTCAGTAAGAGTACAGGTGCCAAATGTGCTGCATTTCTGCAGGAGGCAATGGGGCTCTCCTCCCAATAGAGGACACATTTGGAAAGCATGAGGGCAAGTGTTACATTAAGCGAGTTATTTCTTTTTCTTAGTTTATTGTAGAATATGTTAATGAATACATTTGTAAATTTTAAAGGGATTTAGTTGAATTTAAGAAATAGATTTGTACCTTGGCATCATATTTCTTGCTTTAGAGGGCATTAAGCATTAGCTAAGTTTGGTATAGAAGTTGAGGGTCCTGTTTGTAATTCTGCAGTCACAGAGTTTGCGCAGTGAGCTCTGTTCTTTTAAGTAATGGCAAATATTTATATCTGAGCATTCAAAATCTAAAATATTAATTTTTTTACTGGGTAGATGGTACAGGTATGATGGGAATGCAACCCACACCTAATCTGGATCCTCCTTTAGGCCAAGCCCCAGTAGAGCAATCTGTGTGAGTATTATCTGCATTCATATTCTTGCTTGTATTTATTTGTATTGATATGCTTTTCATTTTGGGAGTATTTTGCTGACAACGGATATGCCTTTGAAATAAAGTGTGTTAAAGACAACTCTTCAAACTTCTAATTAAGAATTTCTGTCTAAACAGTAATTCAGTGAACTATTTTTATATGGATTTATAAAAATGTTTGAGATTATAAACTGCCAGGCTGTGGAAAACAACAGGTCTTAAATATTTCAGGCTGGGATTTTTTTTTTTTTTAACCCCCACCCACCCACCCCCCACCCCCCCCCATCTGGACCCTATGATGTTTTCCTTTTATATGTGTGATTTTCTAATTCAGAAGTAACACTGGACAGAGGAATACAGGAGACAGACCAAGAAGCATAGGAGTATTTTCTGAAGAAAAAACAAAGCCTTCCAAAGAGGCAACATTATCTTATCAACAAGAATTACAGCAGCAGGTACTGAGTGATAAAGCTTCTGACGCTTTCTTCTTTTACTTTTTAACATATATTGGTTGTAACTGTAGTACTCTTTCAAACATATTTATTTATTTTACAAGCAAAAAGCTTTATTAACTCTCCCTCCTTTCATCACTTCCTTCCTCCCATTCCTCTGGCCCTGCTTTAGCTCATTTTAGCTCTTCAGGTGGACAGTAAGCTCTTCAATTTTTTTATCAGAGGCAGAGAGAATGTTAAGACTGATAGCAAACAGATTAGTTCCAGGCATGGAGTTTTATATAATTATTTTCGTAAACATAAGATCCTGCATCTTAAAAGTAATGAGTTGTATTGCTCTGATATTCCTATTGAAAGACTGCTTTTGAGCATTATTGCTATAATTAATAGGAACACTCTAAGTTCAATAAATTCTTCATGATCATTTGGATACTAATTCAAAAGCTTCCCTAATGTTTACTTCCAGTGTGTTTGTAGGTGGTGTCTTATCTCTTTTTAGCTTCCTTTTTGATAGACTACACAAATTTCTTGAGTCTCCTGTCTTCCAGTAGACACCCTAGTCCCCTACTCACTTTAGTGGCCTTTTGCTGCTGCACCTTGTGGGAGTTTATATTTATAAAATGTATTTGACTATGATAAGGCATGTTATTTCAGAAGAGATTTTGCTAGAACCCAGTTCAGTGGCACTAACGTTTTCTTATCTTATTCTTCATTATGCATTTCTTCAGTGGAGGTAAATAATTGCTATAAAAATATTCTAGTTCTAATTATGATTGTGCATAGGGATGAAGGAGAGGCTGCCAATCAACGTCAAATTAAGAATAAAATAAACATTTAGGAACAGTGTCCGATATTGCATTTATGCTTCTTTGAAGGCATTTTCTCACTATAGTCCTTGAAGTAAATTTTATCTTGCCATATGAGAGACTGCACAATTTGACATAAAGGTCTAATAAACATGGCATGATACAGTCTTTCAAACTTATTATGCTGCTTATGGTTGAAAGCGAACGGAAGGTATTCTGCTTCTTTTTCCTATAGACAAGCCTGACTGACCATGTTTGTAAACAATCGAAGGGGCTAGATGGGTCTTTGTGTTGACTTGTTGTATCTCTTCTGAAATTGTTGGACTACTTGAAAAAGGGAAGTGTTTATTTAATGCGCAGACGAAAAAAAGAAAAATACGTTAATATATTTCAGCTACATAAATAGCTAATGTTTTAAAAGCTTTGAATAGAAGATGGACTTTTTTAACAGCTGTTCTCTTTATAAATGGTACATTAAGTTATTAGGAGACTTAGTTATATAAATTTAACCTGATTTTGAAGAAAAGGCAGAACAAACTGTATGAACAGTTCTGTGTTATTTGCATACATCATCATGTATTACTGCAGAAAACTGTTTCGTGAATGGTTATAGAATTGTGTAGCATTCCATTAAGGCATTTATTGTTAGGAGTCTTTCTTTACCTCATGTCATCTCTAGTCCAAGTTTTGTTTAAACGAAGTACACCAGCTTGAGAGAAGCAAGTGCTGTAGTATTGTAGAATTTTGCCTGTTTAGTTTTCAGGCAGTATAAACTTCTGTATCAAAGATCCAAAGATATGGGACTTTTGATCTACTGCAGTGTCAGATGTGAACATTTCTGGAACTTGGAAGTCTTATAATGTGTATCTGTATGTTTCTCTGTGGTTATGCACAACTGGATGTGCACGTTTTGACAACAGTGTTTAATCACTGTTGCAGAATAGGCAGTGAAATGTTTGCAATTTGCTTGATATAGATGGGGGAATGGGTAATGATAGCATTCAGCTTGCTCTGTTAACTTTTTATTAAAATTATACTTAATGTGATATTTTTATGCAACTGACTTTGGTTGGTTTGTTTTTCAGATAAGAGAGAGAGAAGAACGACGCAGACAAGAGAGAGAGGAGAAGGAACGCTACGAAGCCAAGTTAGAAGCAGAAATGAGGAATTACAATCCCTGGGGAAAAGGTGGTGGTGGTGCTCCTCTCAGAGATGCAAAAGGAAATCTGATAAGTATGTTTGCTAAAATTATGGGTTGTCTTTTCAAGATTGATGTTTTCTTGCTCTCGTAAGGGCTCTATTCAGATATGTTATTCCTTGTTTTGTAACACTGGTAGCCTGTTATTGACAAGTAGATGTACTTGTTTCAAGCAGATGCACTCTAGGAATATTTAAGTGAGTAATTATTTTGATTTCTGTAGAAATTCGAAGAGTACAATTTGAACAAAATGGGAAACACATGATATGTCAACTCTAAGTGAAGACACAATGCAATAGTAAAGGGAGAAGGAGGAAAACAAGATGTTAGAATCATCTGCAATACAAATGTGCTAAAGTCTATTGTGAAGACTTTTATTTAAACATTTTCCAGGAACCTTTTTTTTTTTAATTGTTTTTCTTTTTTAAAATAACTTCTAGGCTTAGAAAGCTCTACTTGTGACATGGAAAATGGAAGCATGTTTGAATAAATATATAAAGCTAAGTGGAAAATTTAAATTTCCCCAAGTAACACTGCTGGTAAATGGCTATATAAATAGCAGTCAGCAGTAATGTTTTTTAAGGTTTATTTTTTTCCAAGTGCTGTTTTATACAAGATGGGAGTAGTGAGCTGGGAGATAGCTATGATCCGGGCAAGTTGTTCATCCACCCCTCCAGTAAATCAGAGATAGATGTAAGATTAAAACTCAAATTCCTGATCCTGGTTCCTAGTGAACCCTACAGGAATAGCTTATCTAAAATAAAAATAGTACTCAGTAGGCACGATTAGATTTGTATATTTCAAAATCTTGGCCTGTGCTAGCTCTCTTCATTCTTGCCTTTAGCATCTGAATAAGTCTTACAATTTTATAACTATTGATTTCTAATGTGAGACAAATTGATTTTCTTGTTATTGGAATATGATGTTGAATTCTGATTAGATTTTTTAAGTATGTCTCCTGGTAATAAAATATGAGAATTTTCAAAGCCTGGAACACGTACTGGATAACAGTTTATATATAAATAGTTAGTTTCAGTTTTATGGCACCCGAGCAACATATGGCTAAATTCATAGTGTGGTTTGAGGGTAGGGGTAAAGTTTAAGTGCTTTTTAAAGAATGTGTGCCCAAATGATAAGTTTAGAAGCTTGTGTTGAGGATCCAAGCTTGTGTTTATCGCCAGAGCAGATAGAGGCGTTCACACTGCCTAACTTTAGGCACTGCATTTGAGTGTCTGGCTTCTTTCTCTAGGCTTTACAATGGTGTGAGTAGAGCGGGTCAGAGCAAAATGTAGGTGTCTCATATTAGGCTGAGCTCTGCATATACCTGCTGAGAAGCTTATCTCCATCTGTAAATGAGGAACCAAGAGAAAGAAGTTTCTTAGCCTGTTTCCCTGAATTAAACATGTAAAGTTATTTTTCGCACCATAGTTTAGCAGCACGATGGATAAGCTATGAGTTAAATGTTGTAAAACATAACATGCTTTCTGCCATGTCTCTTTTTTATGCAGTGTGGCTTGTCTTTTTATCCTCTTGAAAATGTCTGTAAATAGCTTTTGAGACTCTGATTTAAGCAAAGGCTGCTTTACAGAGAGCGATGTAAGTTCTTGCAATCTGTGTGCTTAAATGACTACAGTAATTCATAATGATCAGAAACACTATTTAAAAAAGGTAATCTGAAAAATGTGTAGTACTTTTTTGTTTGAAACGAGCCTTCTAGGTATAGTATGGTAACACTTCAAATGAGCTGAAATTAACATCTTTGATCAGGATTTTTACGGTAACTGAGAGGCACCGTGTAAATTGTGGTGAAAATGTTGGATGACATTGTTTTGCTTACATACAGAAATTTGCACCTGGATTGTTACTAAAGACATGAAGACCAAAATACACTTTAATGGTTCAATTGTGCTTATCACCCTTAATAGTAATCAAATAGAGATTCAGTACTTAAAGTACCAATACTAAACTCAAAAGTATTTTACAGCTTTAAGGAAACAGAAGAAGGGGTGGTTTCTAAACACATGCCTGTCAACACAGACTTGTCAGTCATTTTTGTCTTTGAGCTCTTTATCCTTTTCTATCCATTTCGTAGCATGTTTGGGTGGGGAAGAGGGGAGGTTTGCTGTGACGAATCTGGCAAAAGAAAACCAACAAAATAAATCTTTTAATCAGTTAATTCCTAATGACTAGTATGTCGCCTACAGCTTCTATATTCTTTCCTTTGCTTAAATTTTTTGTTCCCATAGTTGGTATGCCCAGGGAAAGTGGAGTCTGCTCAAAAATCCCTGTATTTTTGAGAATCTATGGTGAAACGTGCCTTTTTATGAGAATAAAATACTATAAACAGTTATTTCCCCTTTCCTTTAGCGGACTTGAATATGATGCACAAGCAAAATGAAGATGCATATCATAATCCAGAGGCAAGACTATATGAAGATAAAAGGGCTATTGTATCTGTTGACCTAAGTTTGGCCTCGCCAAGACCTGAGATCACAGAAGCATCTACAAATAAAATAGCAGGTTTTTAAGAATACTGTATTACAGCTCTAATTATTTATAGGTCTTAATGATCAAAATTCTCTAGTTTCTTTACTCCTTTCTAGTAGTCCTATGATAGTGTTAGTGCTCTCTACCTGTGAAACCGGCATCATTCTTCCTTCCCAAACTTCTTCATTGCTGTCACTGTGTGCACTGCAAGTGTATTTTCTTATCTGTCTTGTCAGTAATGATAACTAGTAACTGTTTTAGCACTGAACAGTCAGGATCAGTATATTAGTTTTCCAGGTTCAATGTTATCTAATCAAATCTTCATACATATTTGTTTTACTTTCAAATGACACAGTAAAATACAACTGTATAGTAGGAGAGAAAATGGAAGTAAAAGGAAGAGGAGGGTCAGCAGATGTATCGTGTTACAGGTTAAGATGAAATTGGTACAGTAGCTAGGTTAATAAGTTCTAAAAAGTTACAGGTAAACTGGGTACATATGCAGCTCTGTGCACTGCCTCCAAGTTTTAGGGATTTTATTTTATTTTCCTATTTAAACACGAATGCATCTTCCTCTTCTTATGTTTTGTGAGACATCTAAACGAGAGCACTGTGGTACTCCAGACCTGTCCCTAGTCTGGGATGGGCAAAGGCCAGGATCGGCGGTGGTCTCCTCAAGGCAGCTTAGATGCTGCTTTTCTTTCTCCTGTCTGAACTGTTGCACTTCTATATAAAGAATTGCATAGTACTTGGGGCACGGATCTACTTCGCACGATTGCATTTCAGTGTCCTGGCCACTGGCTGTAGAATAATTTTTTTTGTTCCTTCCATCCCCTCTCTTGCTCTTTCTCCCTAACATAGTGTATATTTAACCATTTAGTAAGAAGTGAAACAGGCAAGGCCAATAAAGTAATAATGCAGAATTGCAAAGAGCCCCCTGGTTAGATCACTTACTGTGGGATCAGGAGGTCGTGTAGATCAATGATGGGAACTTTATAGTCTTCCACCTTTCATTTGATTAATCAGGCAGTAAAGTGGCTTTGTGTAGGTTTTGGTGGTTTTGGTTGTTTGTTTTTTGTTTTGTTTGTTTTTTGGTTTTGGTGGTTTGTTTTTTTTTTTTACACCACCCCATTAAAAGAGGAACTTGCAGGATAGTAGCTGGTACACAATAAGTTCATTCTTTGATACCTTCCATAGTAACCTGTTTGTCTTGTGTCCATGCCTTTCAAATGGTATATAAACTTTATTCTGCTTTTTTGCATGGAATATATCCATGTGAAGTAAATCCATCCTGAAAGAGCCGCGTGTAAATTCAGTTATATTTTGGAAGGATTCAAACAGTGATTCCATGTAAGGAAAAATAATACTAACATCAAAGTGTACTCCTGGGTATGCAAGCACATGCTCCTAAGGATAGGCTGCAGCAGTAAGCGTGTGCATTCCTATGGGAATAAGTGTATGTGTTATTTCTGCTTTCATCTGACTTGGGTGGTCCATCACCATATAGGGAAATGTAAGGGGGCAACATGAGAACAGCAACAGCTGTGTTCATCTCAGCTCAGTGGAGCTATGGCTCCTGCACATCCTTGAGGCACTGTCCTATGGAGCAGACATGATATGAATGAAGAACATGCTGTGTCAACTGCAAAGTTAACACAACGTACTCTACTTTTCCTTTACTTCCTTCCTTTCTGCTCTGCTTCCTGTAGGGATCCTGTTCTGCAAAACCTGTTCTGTGTAGTATCTGAGTTAATCCTCCTATCTAGAGCTTTTGGGACTGTATGGTTATGACGCATTCATAACTCAGGGCTAAAGGAGACCTGACGCTTCAAACTTCATAATATGGAAGGCACCTTATACTGGCAGAATTCAATTTTCTGACTGCTTAGAATTTTATTTGCCAGTTTTGGGCTTTGTTTTTTGTAGCATCCGGTGCTATTTTAGCTAAATATTTGTTCTGTTAGGATGTTCTGGTTTTAAAGAGTGAATAGACCTAAGGAACAGAACTACGCATGTTAAGTCAGAGTAATTGCAAGCCGTAAAGTTATGAGATGTAAAACCTTTGCTATTCTAATTAGCTTACAGGTAACATTTTTAGATACTAAACTGCAGATTGGACAGTAGAATATGACTTCTATAGGTGTTATTTTGTAACAAGACAACTCACTTGGACATTATTAATTGAGCAGTTAAAACCTGACAGTAGTCTAGCCAGACAACGTAAGAACTTTTAATCCTAGCTACTGTTTTCAGCAATAGCCTTGAATTATGGCTGTCATAAACTACCTTTTGAAACAAGTGTCTCAGATTCCTGCTTCTTCACTCTGGCTTGCTGTCATAAATTTACTTTGATTTTTGTCTGTAACTTCCCCCCGCTTAGGTTTTACATTTGCACAGACCTCTCCTTTTGCTCGAGGTAATGTGTTTGGTGAACCACCATCTCCACAGCATCTTAAGCGACAGGAGTCGTACAAGAACTTTCTTCGTCTACAGGTGAATGCGCACACCAGTTATCATCTGGTTGAATACATTTTAAAAAGATGGATTACAGTCAAAGTAAATCATCACTGCTGACCAAGGACCTTATCCAATCATAGCCAATTCTATACACAAGAGGTGTACTAAGAGCTATATGCTATTGAGTCTCTCAGATTTTGCCTTACGTAAGAAATGCTTATAAAAGTGATGCTATTAATAGTTGGCTTCATTAATCTAGATTCTGTCTTTTTTTTCTAAGTACAGCTCTCTAAATATAGTATTGAGTTCTCAAACTGTGCATACAGTACAAGTTTGCATACATAAATATGTAAAGAAACAAAGATGTTTGCCCTTGGAAGTCTGTATGATACAAATGGACATTCATCAGAATGAAATGGTGATCAGTGAGACAATAATAGTGTAGTTATTTATTGATGGGTATATGATACGTGATTGTTCTTCTACCAGCTTCTGTCTTCTGTCCATAATAATTTGCATATAATCCTATGCCACAAGAATTAAATATTAATTTAATTAAATATAAAGGAAATCCTAGATAATTTAGAAGAGTATGAATGTCATACGGTAGTTTGATGTGGCACTCTCAAACAGAAAAGATCAATTCCATGTATAGTGCTGCCAGAAAGAATAAAGAATGGGCAGACCTTTGGCTTCAGTAAGTCAGCGCTGTGTCTAAAAATATTATAATTGTAGAAAGGAAAAAGATAATTGCCCTGTCTTTTTTTTGTTCTGGTTTCCCATCTTCCATTATTTAATCAGTGAAGAAAAGTGTTAGTCCAGCACATTTGGAGTAGAGTAAGTGTTAGGAAATACTCAGGTTCTATTAGTAGCATTTATAATTAGTGTTCTTACTGGAGGGTGGTTCCGTAAATAGTGGCCAAAAAGAGAGAGTAAAATATCATCTCATTTTAAAGGAATTCTGAAGCTGAAATGTAAGACTGGCCCTTGAATTCTCTCTGTTGCTCCATACAATCTTTGATTGCTCAAGTAGGTGCCGTAAAAGTCACAGAAGATCATGATGGTAAATGTTGTTCATCAGATTCTTGATGGCTATCGACAGTTGAATACTTCTTTGCTTTATTTTCTAGATTGAAGAAAAGAGACGTAGGGAAGAAGCAGAGCGAGAAAAACTTAGAATGGAAGAAGAAAAAGAAGAAAAACGACTAGCTGAACAGAGGATGAGAATTCAAAAAGCATATGAAGATGAACAGGAAGAGAAAAGAAAGAAAGAGGAGGAGGTGTAGTATTTTGATACCTTGACTTTTTTCCATCTTAAACTAACCCTTTGTAATATTTGTTCTCTAGATTAAGAAGGTAATCTGAGAAGTGTCCTGTGAATTGGTCTTTGTTTTAAAATGGGTCTATATTAGCCAGAGGAGAGGTAGAATACTGTCAGTATTAACAGCACATTCTTCTCACTCTTTATGGTTTACTACCAACTGGAAGTACTATTAATTCTTCTAAGAAAAATTGTGTAGTTTTATAATTGACATTTCTAAAGCAAATTGTTTGTGAGGCCAATAAAAAGCTTTGTCAAATTGGTGAATTAAAAAAAAAAACGAACAATAGTTGTTTGTTTTGGTTTGGTTTGGTTTTTTTTTGTTAGCCTCTTAAATCTGTCTCTCATGGAATTATTTGTATTCTGAGTATAGCTATACAGGAAGATTTTGTAAAACCTTTTTTTGAATTGGCCAGGATATATGTTTGAGATAAGAATACTGCTTGTTTTGGAAGAATGCCAAGCAAATCTAATGAATACTTTTCATGGAGGTAAATTTGTGATTTAATTCAAACCCAAAAGCTTTAATTATCAGGTTTGGAAAACTGAATAAATTTGCATAATTCAGAATCTCATAAATAATTGTAGGGAAAGGACACAAGGCCATGAGAGATGGAAAAATCTTTCAGTACCTTGCGGGATTACGAAAGATCAGTTCAGGACATAGGACTTCAAGATTTCTAAGACAGGACATATATTCTAGATTCTCTTCCCTAGTATGAGCAAGTTAGTTGGATGAGTCTTGTCTTCTGGATAATAGAGGTGGTCTAGTATAGAGTAGGAAGCTAACTGGTATCATCGCTTTTCACAGGCACAAGACTAAAATTGAGACTGGATGATAATTTTCTCTGTGGGCTTGTGATAAGGTGGTGCATGTTTGCAGTATGTTTTGTTTGAATCTGAATTTTTGGAGGTGACTCCTACAGTTTAGCCTTAACTGGCAGCAGATCTGGGCACACAAACTGGCGTTTATTGAAGTTATTAGGAATTCTGTTAAATGATGTTAGCAGAGCCAGGACTGCAGATTTTTTATATTTGCATGGAATAGTTTTTAATTTGAATGTTTGAAGTCAGCCTAATGAAATATGCTTTTCATTTCATACTAATCACTTTGATGTGTAATTTTAACTTCTCAAAGAAAACCAAAGCAAAACTTTAATAATGTTGAGTCTTTTTTATGTACTAATAATGTTTATGTTACAGCGAAGATTGAAAAATAAAGAAATAATTCGATTAGATGAAGAGAGGCAAAAAGAGGCAGAAAAAAGAAGAAAAGAAAAAGAAGAAAAGCAAGATGAACAACTTAGGCAATATTTTGAGAAAGAAAAGATGGAAGAGGAAAAAAAGATGGTATGCTTCAGTGACTTTCTAAGATACAAATAATTTTTCCTAACTTTTAAAAAGAACCGAATTTTAAAGAAATTGCATGATTTCTTAGACCTCTACCTTCAGTGTTGTTCCCCTCTTAGTTTATCAAGCTATGGTATGCTTAGCGCACACACAGGGAACAGCTGATTGAAAACTCGGATGTACTGCGGTGGAAACTTCTCATGCTGATCAAATTCACATTAAAAAAGTAGTAAAATCAAGATAAATAAGAGCAAGCTGCACTCCATAGTTGATTTTTATATCTGCTGTGAAGTACCGTGGCCTGCTTTTGCTGAGGTCCAAATACAAATAAAAATAAAGTTATATAATTTAGAGGACTGGAGGACTGTTCGTCTTTAACAACGACGTTCTTTGTAATTTAATTATTTTCCTTTGACGTGGGTGATGTCCATCACATAGAATTCTGATGGACAAAATCTAAGTAAAATGTAGAACTGTTTCTCTTCTAGAAATTTCTCCATGTCATTTCTCTAAAATGGACAGATACAATGGAAGTGTCTAGAGGAAAAAAAGATATGTAACTTAACCATAAATTAAAAAAACTAAATGATAGAAAAAAATTACTGTAGGTAGAAAATAAAATCACATTAAATAATTTTTGCAATAATTTTATGCAGTTAAGAGTTGAAAGCAAATTAAATACAAAAATAAGTAAGATAAGCAAAAGCTTTTTTCTGTCAAATTAAAAATATTAACAAAACTCTTCCTATGCAAAATACTTTATTCAGAATCTATAGCAGGTAGTTTCAGTCTTGCTTTCCTCCTTGCAGTTTTCAAGGCAGCCTTCTCCCATTGTTTCTGCTCTTCAGAACAAATCAATAAGGAAAGAAGAAAGGATTCCCTCTGCTGAGAGCCATATATCTTACTATGCACAAGTATGATTTTTATAGTAAACTTTGCTGATTTATTTAAGACAGTACAGTGTATGAAATCCTACCAGGTTTTTAATGTTTGCCAGTTATTACTGCAATACCACAAATAACTGGAGACAGTCTTTATATTAGCCAGTCTTGTAGCTCTGAAATGTAATGTTCAGGTTTGTTCTAAGTATTGAAGAAACTTTTCTGGGGTGTGTTATTTTATTTTTTTTTTCTGCATGTGCATTTTTTGTAGAGATGAGCACCTCATTTTTGAGTATACATACTCTGTCCAGACCCTTACCAAGGGTCTAATGATCTCAAGGTTTAGGATAAGAAAGTTTACATCTAATATAGCAACTCGTTGTGTTCACTCAGAGAAGAACTCAGCTCAGGCATGAAGTTTAATGTTGATTCCTAACTACAGACATTATTGTTTTATCTTTAAGTTTTTGAAGGTACAATAAGATTATAACTCCTAATGCACTTCCCTTTCTTCTTTGCATCACAAATGGGTTACAGTAGTGGTCCCGAGACCACTGATTTCTTTCACTTTATTTAATCTTCCGTGGGACAATTTTTTTTTTTTAAATAAATTTCTCCTGTGAAGAGTAGATTAAATAATCATCTATGATATATGAATCTCAGGCTACACTTCTGACTTCTTATTGGAAATGTTTTTTTTACCAACTGTCTGTATGAACTGGGCTAAAAATTAAAAAAATGAATTTGCCATGAAAACGATAATTTGGCAAAATACTTTATAGTGCAGTTTCAGAAAATGTTTCAAGTAAGACCTTAAACCTTATTTAAAACTGTTGCTTTCCCTAAATGTTAAGAATGCTCTCGGGGAAGGTGAGTTTATTTCTGTGTCTTTGCAGTACGTGGTATAGCTTTGTCTAGATCTCTGAATAGTGCATTATAGGTATTATCATAGTATTTTAGACTATACATTTGAAGATCAGATTTGTAAAAGCCTTAGGCATTAAGAACCTGTAAGGTTACTATTCTGTCTTCCAGTTGTAGTGGTAGGTAGTGTAAATTGGACATAAAATAAGGAAATAAAATGTACTTACGGCTGCTATCTTTTCTTCCTTTGACATATTAACATTTCATATTCATTATGATCACTAGGATCCTCCACAACCAAGGGTTCCTTCTCCACCTGTCCCTGCTAGAAGAAATCAGTTGCGTGCATTTGGTAGGTATTGTCTTTATTGCAAGCTCACTTTCTATTACAACGAAACTGTTCTCAGTTACAGTCCTCTTTCTTACCATCAAAGGAAAAGGCTTATACAGTTTGCATTTCTATGTGGGTGTTCTCTCTGTCTTAGTATTATCAGTATGTTAGTATGGTATGTCGGAAGTATCAACACAAAATAAAGATGCATTTATTATGTGTCTTCGTCAGGAAATATTTTTTTGTGAAACCTCTGATAACGGAATAGTCTACACGGGAAGTGCTGGATCTTTCAGTCAGGACAGTGGTGACCACTGTGACCAGAACATTGCAAAACGGGAGAGTTTTGGATTGGCTGAGTAATGGATTAGACCAGCAACGTGTAGAGCATTGCAGTCCTAACTCTTAAATTCTGCTTTCCTTTGTTAATCTGCCTAATCCTCTGCTTGTTCCTCTTAGCCTTCACTGGTGGTTTTAAAATTCAGACGTGCTAGCAGGATCTCCTTTGCTCTTTATATTTTCGTTATCTTGGCAATATGCGGGTGAAAAGCAGTAATTTTTCTTCTGGTTCTTTTTTACAAGTATAAAAGAAACAACACATGGAATGTAACAGTAAATGTTGTCCTACAAATGCTAACCCCCAGCAGTCAGTACCTGGGTCCATTCTGGGGACTTTTGGCTCTTCCACTACATGGAAGGCAGAGTGGTTCTTAATGCAGCTCTTGGAAATCGATTGATTCAGACTATCTGTCATGAGAGAAATAAAGACGTAGGAATTAAATCTTGTGTTTGAGGATTTAAGCTAGTAAAACTTGCTTGCCTGCTAGGTTCTGAACTCAGACTAGAAGTCAGTAAAATATCAAATTATTAAGTGTGTTATTTGGAAAATAAGGAATTTATGAAACTGTTTTAACTTCTGGAGGAATGCTGTCCTGACCCCAAAAAACAGCTTAGACCCAAAGTAGGTCTAAAAAGTCAACATAAGCACGTACTAAAAATAAGTGTTGAAGTTAGAACTCTTGAACACTTAAGAGAGTCTGCACTGAGCAGACAGATATCCCACTTTTGAGTCAGGAAACAGAAATGAGGTTGCGTACTTGCTGATACCACCTCAGTTCCTGTGATCTGCCTCTGAGATTCTGAGGACTGCGTAGATTTACTAATTTCAAAATAAGACTATTTACTGGCAGCACCCACTTGCTGGTATTTCATAGCTTTTCTTTTTTTAAATACAGTGAAACATTTCCATTGAAGTTTGGATGCTTTCTGCTGTTCAGGGGATCTCGTCCTTGTGCTGTCTCAAAATACAAGCTCTGACCTAATTTCTAGTGTATGAAATGCTGTGATTCTTGTGTTTGTATAATCCTTGTTTTAATTAACAGTTCATTATCTCTTTTTTTTTTTTTTGCCTTATATTTATGAGGTAGACAGAAAAGTGTCTGACACTCTTTATTTTTAAATTATTTGTGTTAAATTCCAGAGGAAAGAAAGAACGTGATAAATGAATTATCAGAGATGAGGAAACAGCTTCGTAGTGAAGAGAGGCGACTGCAGGAACAGTTGCTAAATGTGGCGAGTGATGATGATGTACCGATTACACGGTAAGAATTTTGTCTTCAGTTTTAAAAGTTAGATTTTGCACAGGAACTCAAAGCCACTGTGTATTAGTAGCTAGTATTAGTTGGCTAATATACATGAGTGAAATGAAAATATAAAGATAGAACTTGTATATAAATTTTTCTTCATTTTTTCTAATGTGTGTGTGGTTTTTCCAAGAATCTGACTAAAGTTTAGTGTAAGAATGGCTGTACTGGTAAGATTGGAAATGGCAATACTCTCTCTTGGAGAGTGGTCCAAAACAGATGTCTAAGGCACAGTTTCATCTCATTACCTTTTTACCTAGGGCATAATTTGTGCCTGTAAACTGCAGTACTACTGCTGATGAATATGCTTACGAATAGCATACTGCTGTGGAAGTACTTTCTTACTGAAAATCATGCCCTTTTTATTTAAAAAAAGTTGTTTGGTTCCAAAATGTATTAGTTAATCATACCGATTAGTTGGAAAAGACTCATCAGATCATCAGTCTTTGTTCCACTCCATAAAGTATGAGGGTTTTTTTTGATTTTAAGTAGGTTATCCCTTTTTATAACACAATATGCAGTGTCATTACTTTCAAATTTATTTTCCTGTTTTGATAGCTGTATTTAAGGATAAAAGATGTGAGCTTTATCAATATTATAATTCCACCCAACTCATTAATATTACAGTGTTAAATGGTATTCTGCTTGTTTTACAAACTTTTCAAGTGGGAGGAGAGAGAAGAATCCAAAGGACATATTTGAGATGGCCAGGCTTCGTCTGCAGGCTCCAGTAAGGCGACCTTCATCAAAGGAGACACAAGATCCCGTCAATATACAGAATATCTGGGAATTTAATGAACTTAAATACAAAGGCAGGTAGATTTTCTTATTATTGATGAAGAAAGGTAGTGAAACATCTGTTCTTTTCCTCCATCCTCCATCTTCCATGCCACCCAGGGTTTAAAGACAAAAATAAAAATCAGGCTCTTCACAGCTAGTGCCCATACACAACATGCTCCGTGGACAGCATTTTGTATATGTGTACAAATGCACACAATTCACGGCATTGTAACGCTGAGTTACCACTCAGAGCACTCACCTAGCTTCTAGTCCTTGCTGCTTAAACTTCTTAACTTCTTATGCGTTTGATATTATGATGTTGCTCAAAGTAGACTGAACTTGATTTTTTTACTCACCAACAAATTATGATTCTATGTAACTTTCTGTTTCTCCTTTACCAGAAATTACATTTTTAATATAGTAAAATTGTAAAATCATTGCTAAAGTGGCTCATCTTCTTGGCCATTGTCACCATTATTTTTAATGTTTTTCATGACTCTGTATCGGTAGCTAGTTCTTTAAAAATGTTTTTCAGAAACATTGGTTTAGGGAAAAATTTAACTTTCATATCTTTGCTCTAGATTCTGAAACACGTATGGGCTTGAGGCACATGTATCCTGATCCTCCAAAAGATGACCAGACTCTAGAGATTCAACAGCAGGCACTGTTGAGGGAACAGCAGAAAAAACTTGACAGAATGAGAATGAGGAGAGAAACAGAAGGTAAGAAATCAATGGTCCAAGATAATTTCAGTGATTTTCGTTTATTTGTTTTGTATTTGGTAAGAATTAAAAAACACCAGGTCTGGTTTCACTTCTTTCAAGTTCAACGTCAGCACTGCAGTACAAAACAGTAAAACACCAGAACGCTGAAATTCTGTTATAATGTAAAGCACAAAAAAATCTAATGCCTTTTTAACTACAGTGACTGTTTCTCTCTTGATTCCCTGAAAGTAATGTAACTAGTGCACCATCCTTCAGACAAATGCAAGAGAAAAGTAGTTTGGTTACTGTTTCTTAAAGAAAACTACAGAGCAGTAAAACACTTCAGCTCATTTGTGATAAAAGCGTTAGCAGGTAAGTTCCTTGTGGCATTTTGTCAGTTCTCGCTGAGGAAGTAGATGGCTTTGAACTGTGAATTGGTTAAAATGCAGCCAGTATGTCTTCACCTTGGTCTCCTTTTAATGGATTAAATTTCTTTTATTTCCATGGTCTTGGGTTGACTGTTTCAAAGTTTCAGAAATCTGTATCCATAAACAGGCTTTGCTTTATAAACCACACGTAAGATATAACTAGTTTGAGGTTCCAGAATTAAAATTTTGCTTGTATCGCTTAATGGAGATCATCCTAATACAGTAAAATATTAACATCCTAACATAGTAAAATATTTTGGCTGCATATCGCAGAAGCAGTGAAATGTAAATGTAATGCCCCTTTTTTGCATGCTGCACTTAATTCCAAATGTAATGCTCATTCAGATGTCTTTTATGAACCGTCATGAAAGAGCAGTATCTCAAGTTACAGTTGCAACTATCCGAATGAACTCAGTTTTGAGTGCAAGATATAAACTTCTCAGAAGAGTGTTTCTCTCTGTAATTCAGACTGCCCTAACTAAAATTTTGAAGAGAAAGTAACTTTATTTCTGTGGTGGCATAGCCTTGGCTAGCAGCGAAACTCCCACCCAGCTGCTCGCCTGCTCACGTCCCCTCATTCGTGCCCCTTGGCGAGACAGTAGGGGAAACTGGAAGAATAATGCTTGTTGGCCGAGGTACAGACGGGGAGATTGCTTACCAATTGCTGTTGCAGGCAAAACAGACTTGATTTGGGGAAAATTAACCTAATTATTATTAATTTAAATAAATTTTTAATTACTGATTTTGAATAGTGGGGAAACAAAAAGACAAACATCAAAACCACACCTTTTCCGTCCCCTTCCCCATGCCCAATTTCACTCCTTCACTCCCGATGCCCCTGCTCCCCTTGCTTCGTACCACCCCGGGTTACGCTCAGTCCCTTCGATGACGCAATGAGTGGCATCAGCCTAGTGCGGGGGGAATTATGGTCAGTACACAGCAGTTTCTCTCTGCTGCTCCTGTCGTCTTGTACCTTTCCATCTGCTCCACCGTGGTCTCCTCCAAGGGCTGCAGGGGAATCTCTGCTCCAGCACCTGGAGTACCTCCTCCCCTTCCTCCTTCTCCAACCTTGGTGTCTGCAGGGCTGCTTCTCACACTTTTGTCCTCACTGCTGTGTTTCGTTTTGCCCTTTCTTAAATATGTTTTCACAGAGGCACCACAAACTTGACTTAGGGGCTCAACTGTGTCCTGCAGTGGGTCCATTGTGCTACCGGCTGTGCCCTGGCAGCTTCTCACAGGGGCCACCCCTGCAGCCCCAATCTTGCCACAGCCAGCCAGTACAATTTCAGATTGCTCCGTAAACTTTTTTTAGTCTTGGAGATGAGGTGAGAGTTTGGCATAAAAAAACCAAAACACATATAAAAGGAAAACAGTTACACCTTTCCATACTGCTTTAGAAAAACTGAATGCCTCTTCTTTATCACTGGTCGTGCTTTGAGGATTGTTTGTGTTACCTGTTAATAGACTCATATGTGAGAAAGATTAACAAAAATGATACCAAGATGTGAAGGGTGACAGTTAGTTGCAGAGTGTTTTGTTTGGTACCCTGTGGAGTGTTAAAGATGGTTCCTATTCCATCTTGGACAGATGTGCTGGTGTTCAAGCAGTGTGTGGAATATTGCTTATGGATAACATCGCAGTTGCAAATAAGCATGTCTATACCACTTTCTGTGTTAATTACAAGCTCTTGAATGTCATTTAATGTCTAAATGGAATGTATAGGGTTGTCTTCAGTCTTCCCCTTTGTGAGATTGACTGAAATGGTGAAAAATATTTCACTAGCTTCAACTGAGATCTGTGCGGGGTTTGGTTTTGGTTTTATGCCATTAGAATATTTTTCAGTAGGTCAGTCTGAGGAGGCTTTAATGTTGTCTGGAGAGGAACCTCCACCAAGTAGAAAGCAAATTTGTCTTCTTCATTAATTTTAAGGACAAGCAGTCATTTTAGACATATGCTAATGCTGAATGGATGATGCAGGCTTACATGGTGACAACCTAAAGAGGCATTTCCGTGGACAATTTAGATTAGTTGGTAGACAAGCAGCTGATTTTTTAAAACGATTTTCCACTGATGCTTATAGAGGGTCCTTGAGCATTTTTTCCTCTCTCTTTCCTTCTCCTACTGCTTTACAACATCATTTAACTTTATAGTCTGTCACTGTGTACTGAGCAAGAGAATTAATTAGTTGCCATGTATCTCTCTATTTTCGGTTTATTTTCCTCAGAGACAAGTTCATCGTCTTCCTCTCACTGAAAATAGATGAGTGGTTTTATTGTCTGATTTAAGGCAGAAAGAAAGATGAATTAAAGCAATATGTATTTTTGTACTGTCGGCAAAATGTTGTATTATAGCCTGTAGTGGCAAAGGCTTACCCGTTTTCCCCTGCTATATATGTGTTCTTTACCTTACATGCTTTATATACTGTTTTCCCTCTAATATGCTTTTTCTTTCTTTTTTTTTTCTCTTTATGTAAAAGAGAAATATGTGGACTATTAGTGGAACTATAACCTGAGAAACTAATGATTTTTTAAATGTCCCAAATTTTTTAAATGCTTGCTGTGTCCCTGTAAACAAGGCAGTCCTTTGCAGACTTGTGGACGATTATTATTTTGAGGGATAGGAGGGAAAGGCACAGGAGCAGGTTTGATGTCGTTGCGCTGCTCTGCTTGACTGGAGTAGCGTATCGGGAATGGGCTGGTTGTCAGTCCAGGAGGAGTGGCAGCCCGTGTGCTATGGTTTTTGATGCTAGACAGGTCGTCAGCTACACACTGAATAAGTTTGCTAGACAGAGATGCAAGAAATAAAAGCTGTCTTATTAAATATTTTATTTGAAGACTTAAACTGAATAAGAAGAATAACTTCAGTTTTGCTTCTTTGTATTTCCAGTGTGCATGGGGTCATTGTTAGATTAACTTTCAGGATGGTTCTCTGTGCTTTCCAGCGTTGAGGTTTTTAATCCTTAGACAAGTACTTTCCTCTGTGAAATGATCGCTGTCTGGTTCAACCTCTCAGCCTCTCTTTGGAAGCTGCAAACGCGGTGTGCTCAGCATGCTGAGCGTACGTTCACTCTTGGGGCTTTCTGCAGTCTCCTGCTCTGTTAGTACACCCCGACAGAAGCCAAGAGAACTGATTTCATCTGACAGAGTTTACTGTGGCACAGCATCCTTCTTGCTAGTCAAATTGGTTGTTGAGTTGTCCCACCTAGGGGAGAACATCGTTAGTCTTGAGTTCTGTGGATATAAATATGACTGTTTAGCTACACAAACATGCCTATTCCTGGCAAGAAGGTGGCTGGAATATAGAATAAATATTTTTTGAGTATCGCTGAGTTTTAACTACAAAACTGTTGTAATGTTTAGCTTCACTACATGTAAACGAGCCTCCTGCATCCCTCAGTCTAGCTCTTGATAGACCACTAAAAATAATGGCAAAAACCAAAGTGGGGTCAGGAAAAACATGGCTCAGGTGATCCCTAATTATGGAAAAAATAAGTCCTTTTTGGCGCTCTAATTTTTGAAATTTGATACAGTATTGGTTTGTTTTTCTACTTGGTTCATAGCAAGTTTAAACAAAAATTGATAAATTAGAGAGATTTCTCTCCATTATTGGTTTTTTTTTGTGTCCTAGCTGTGAAGTTGAGATGGAGTTTAAAGTGTTGCAGTTTAGCACTAGCAACCACTGGGATGCTGAATACCATTGACTTCCACTCTTTTTTTTTTTTTTTAATTCACAAATGTTTTTAATATAAGAAAAATGTGACATGCATAAAATTTAATATGTGAAGATGATGGCAAGAAAACCAAAATACTTGTGCTAGGGAAGGGAGGATAATCTTTATTATAGTAAGGTGGCCATTGACCTTGAGTTCTTGGTTATACTTTGGAAAGTAAGTTTCTGTGTAAATGCTTTTTCATCTGAAGTTACTTAACATTGTGTGTTGTCTCAGTGCCATCTTCCAGTTGCGTTAGGATTCAGCAGTGTGCAGAATATATGATGAAAAAAACATTTGTTGCTAGCTGTGGGACAGGATATTGTTTAAGGTGCAGTAATTCAAATAATAAAGGATCTTAAGGTATCAACAAACAAAACATAAGGGGGTAAAAGAGAGAAACCTAGTATTCACGCAGCAATCTTTTGTGCTCCAATGTGTTGCTTTGATGGCTTAAACCATGCTGCCTTCGCACAAATTGATGGTTTTTACATTATTCAGTCAACACTTGGACATGACCTTTCTAGAACAAGTGTTTACAATATTGTTGTAAACATAGCACAAAAGTAGTTCTGACTGTTGCAGTATAGAGAACTTTTTCAGAATTCAGCACAACTTAGTGCAATTTTAGCATTTCATCAAGTGTGATTATATCTTCTTAAAAAATTTGGTTTTCAGTAGCCACAAAAATAGTTATGCTTCCTTTTTCTGGATAACATCAGGTTTTGAACAAGATGGGAAATGGTTGATTTTTATTAGGGATGAACAATATAGTTCTAGTGTGAAAAGTATGTTTGCTCTTTGGGGAGAGACTGATGAACCCAGCTGTAAGAAGGGCTTGCACATGCTCAACGCTCTTAGAAATAATCTACTACTGAGTTCTGTTTGATTTCTCTGATTCTACTTAAATTGACATAAGGAAACCGGAATAAACATTGCATTCAAATGTTTTAAAAATATTAATTACAAGGTGTGTAATTTTAAAGAAGTAATGTATAGTGGTCTTCATTTTTGTAATAATATGCTGATAAAACTTTTAATATGTTTTAGTATTAACTGTTTTTATGTCAATACTATCGTTTTGTCCCTTGTCTATGTGGCTTTTCTTGATCAAGATGATTCTGCTTCTGGCGGTAACCCACAAACCATGGGACTGGTAAGAATAAAACAAGTTTTTTATTATATTACTTTGCCTTTTTCAAGTGTGAGAAATATTGTGTCTTTCACAGATTTGGAGAAAGGAATTACACTTAAGTAGCAAGACAGCAAGCTTATTTACTTCTCTTGCTTGTCAATACACTGAGTAACAGCTTCTTTAGACTTGACATACAATTTGTTTATCTTTGTATGTAGAGATAGTTTGATTCTTTAACTCCCTTCTTTTTATATTCATTGGTACTTATTTTATATTCATATGGTGTTAGATTGCGGCTGGACGTGGGAATTAGTAGAGAACTCCAAGCCAGAAGCAGTTGCTCTGAATTTAGTTGGCTTAAGCGATGCACATGGAAGTCAATAATTAGATCCGTTGTCTCAAATGGGATGTTTATTTTCTGACTTGGTAAACAGAGCACGATAAAGTGCTATCCAATTGGAATTCTGCACTAACCCGACCTACAGAATAACAGAGTTCAATTGTGTCTCGTGGGAATGTGAAACCATACAAAATGGAAGACTGTGGAAGAGCAAAGCCGTTAGCCTCAAGGATAATACTGTAACTACATGCAGAAATGAAACATTTTTTATTTTAAAAGTCACCTTAGCACATTTTATAGTTGCAATTTATTGCCTGAAATTCTTCTTCAGGGCAACGCTTTGCAGTAAAAAAAGTTGTTGTTTTCTCTTGTTCTGTTTCCCCTGATAGTTTCTACTGCTTTGATTTCAGAGTGGTTTTCAACATAAATTATTCCATAATAGAATTTCTGTAACAAATGGGTGCAACTATGCAGTGAACCAGAGGTGTTACTCTTAGTGCTTGTTATTACTATGAAGAAACTTATTGTTTTAATGCTTTAACATCAAAGATTGTATGTGGTGGGATAAGTGAAATATAAGGAATCATTCTTCATTTGATCGGTAATTTGCATTTCATGCAAACCTTGGGTACAAAGCTCACTTCTAGTGCTGACTGTCCTGAAACTCAGGCAGAGTGATGAGGAGGTATTTCTTGATTGAAATGTCTGTGTTACACAAATCACCACAACAGTTGCCATGTGTAAGCAATTTCAACAAATGGGATTACTACAGAGAAGTAAAAAAACCATAATGCTTAAAGAGAACATGAGTTATTTAAAAATCTATAGATTTTTTTTTTTATAACCATAAAGTAAGGAATAGTACAGTACACTGTAGAGCTGCTGTTTGCTTTGCAGAAGTTTGGCAGGTAACTTACATTAATTAACATTTGGCCCCAGAAAGATATTGAGGCATCTGAATTTGCATGTCTTCTGTTTCACTTTTGTAGTTCAGGAATGAATCTAATGAATTCTTGAAAAATTCACTGTTGGAATCGGATAGCGCTTTTATCGGTGAGTTTATACCTCCCTTTAACCATGTTATGAATGTACAAACATGTCATTTAATCTAATGATGTGTCTCTAAAATGATTATTGCTGTTTTAAAAGTTGCAGTGGGTGTAGCTATGGTGATTGTTTTAAAGTACTAGAAAATTATGCCTCCAAATTAAAATGCAGATCTTTATGTAATTGTACTGCAATAAATTTGTGTAGGTCACACCTAAAATTAATGATGCTGCTCACTCGCCTTATACCACTTCACACCTTTTCATGAGAAAGCATCTTTCTGTGCTCATTGTGCTCTGACAGGGATGTTAGCCTTGTTAAGGAGCTTTTTTGACACCTTCCCAGCTTTGGATAAGGAAAAGCTAGTATTTGTTCAGCAAATGTATTACAATGGTAGAATATGCAATGCTCTTCTATTGTTCTGCAGCAAATAAAATAATTTATTAGCAATCACAGCTTACAATTATGAGCTGACATAGTGAAATATAAAAGTGTTGGGCAGTCAGTGATTCTTCTCATTTTTATTCTTCTGTTTTATAAGCATGCTCGATTTTAAGTATGATTATGTGGGTATAAAATAGTGAATCATTCTAAATTAGTCAGTTTTCTGCTGTTCACACGTTACTTCAGTTCACATAACTTGCAACATCATACTTGTAAACATTGTCACTTCTGAATCATCTGAAGGAGATGATTTTTAGTTTTAAGATTTTTGTATAGAGGATTATGCCTCACATTGTCTTATGTCTCTTTATTCAACCTTTACATGCATGTATGTAAGAGTGCTGTTTCAGATGTGTTTTGTTTCCAGTCACTAGAAGTAATAAGGCTAGAACTTATCTTCTCTTTTCTTAAAAAACCCAACCAGCTCAGGCCTCTACGCGTTATTTTCCATTAGTAGGTATTACAGTACCTTGAAATTCTCTCCAATCATCTATGGGAAATCATCTTACAAGGTTTTATTCTTTGCTGTATGGGAGATGCAGTAGATTTCCCGCAAGTGCTTTTTAATGAAACTAGATACGTTTCTGTTTACTGATGACTGTTATCTCTGCCTTTGGTTAAAAGCAGAATTTTTCACTTGAAATGTATTCAAGCTTATTCTGGTAATGCGCAAGCCCTGGAGTACAGGGCATAACCTGGCATTGGGAAGGGCACAGGGTTGGGCTTGCAGGCTTCTTCAGTGCATTTGGTGCTCGCGTAGTCTGCAATACGTTCTTCTTCAGGTTAGGAGGTACTATTTATTATTTACAGACCAACTGATGAAAGGATGCTTTAGGAGAGTCCGTCAGTCTGTAATCTGGCCAAATGCCCTGTCTCTAACAGTAGCCAGAGTAGGCGCATGGGGAAGAATAGGAGGAGGAGGGCAGGCATGCAGCAGCACTGCGGTGTGCTCTGAATCGGAATCAGCATTTTTGAATCCCTCTAATTGTTTACCATCAGCAGTATTGTGTGGATAAGTTTCCACACTATGCCTTGCGTGAAGTATCTCCTTTCATCTGTTCTGAATCTGCCACCTGTGTAATGGGGGGCTCCTTCGTTTTGTTCCCCACTTTCACAAGGTTCACGATACTTATAGTCCTCTCTTCTGTTCCCTTCTCCCCCTCCAGCTGATTCTTGCAGCTCAGTGAGGTGATGGAGTTAACTTATGATGCTATTCACCCCCTTATTTTTCTTTCTCTTTCTCCCACCACATCGTTTATGACTCTGTTGAAAAGCATCTTCGCCAATACTGAGCTGTAGGCACTAACTAAAACTTTGCTACCCTTTGCATTACTTGGGCTTTATAAATAGCAATTAAAATTCTGAATGTGAATCTGGTGACTTCCAGCCCTGAAATGAAAAATAAAAACTCTCATTATCTGTGGGCTGCCTTCTCTGTGAATTGTGCTGCTCACATTGTCTGAGGGTCTTTTGTGAAATACTTGTGATGTATTTTAGCAATGTTTTTCATTTCCTGAGAAGAGCCTAACACCACCCTCTGTTTTAGGTTTTCCAGGTTTTTTTTTTTGACATGGGTTTAAAATCTAACTCAATTTTGTAATAGATGTCAGCATTACAAATGAATTTGTCTTTATCTCCTAGGGCTCAGAAACTTGAGGTATTTAGGAATAAAGAGGCTTATCAATTTTTTTCCCTTTTTTTGCCTCACTTGAAACCCTAGAATTTGTTACTGTTAATGCAGTGACTTGAAAGCACATCTGCGTAGCAGTATCTGAATGAGAGATGCTTAAAGGAACAGGTAGCATCTTACATTGATGAAACCCTAAACGCACAAATAAATTCTTCTTTAGCTTGTACTTTGTTTCTGTTGTGATAAATTCACATGATTAAACAATTTTTTGTGTTCTGAGTAATAGCGCTATTTTGAATATAATGAAGTTCGACTGATCTTGTAACTAGAATTCTGAGAAGTGGATTGTTAGCCATATACCATTTCAAAATTATGCTTTGATTTTTTTACTTGAAACATTTGTGGTGGGAGCATGAGTACCTTTGGCGAAACTGGGGGAGGGAAAAGAGGAGAGGGGAATAAAATGTTTATTTCTAGGGAAAAAACAACTGGCAATATGAAAGAATTTTTTTAAATACCTGTCTTTGTTTCTCTGAACTTCCTTGATATCTATCAAATTTATTTTTCAAACCTAAGTGTTTCAATTTTCAACCCAAAGAACCGTTTAATTTATAATCGTTACTTTTAAAATTTCATACGAAGATCTTTGAAACTCGTGAATGATATAAAGTATGTCATTAACATTTATTGTCAAATTGCTGGGAAGGGAAAAAACCATTCTTTCCACAGTTGTGGTTTATTTTTCATGTCATAGTATGTCATTTCAGACAAATGCTGCAGAAGTGTTCAGTACTCTGTGTGTTTGTGTGTGTGTATATATTTTTTTTTTTTTACACACTTTTTTTTTTTTTAACTTAATGTGTCATACTAGACTAAGCGCCTTTCCAAAAGGTGACTTCATTGTCACAAACAGTAACTGGTGGTAACGGATTCTGTACTGGTTTTCTAAAGCAGAGTCCTTTCTTTTTCTGGGAGGCTCTCTTCTGGGAGGTACTAGGGGGACTGAACTAGAAAACAGAGCCCACTGCCCGCACCAAGCAGCGGCAAAGCCATAAACCAGCCCCCAGACAGTGGTTACTGGTCCTGGAGAGAAAAAAAGTATCTGTTTGAATAGTTTGTCTTTGAAGTAGTTTCCAGAATCAGCGAAGGAAGGGGAAATAGACAAAACAAGTGTGAAGCAGAAACATCACCTTAGGGTTCATTTATATTATAAAAATAGATTAAACTCCCCCCACTGTCATGTGATAGCGGTATTATCAAAAATTTATTTAGTTATTTATTTTTGTGTGAACAGATTCTAGCACTTTATTACATGAAAAGGCTAAGATAGGACTAAGGATATGTGATTAAGGCATTGATTATGTTATTATATTCCATGTAACATTACCATTTCATGTAACGTTGTTATATATTCCATGTAACATATTTACATACGTGATTTATTACATGGTCGTATCTTTTTATGCCTCCAATTTGCCTAGTGTTCTCTCTTTCAAGCAGAGATACTATACTCATTTGAGTACTCGTTTTCTTTAAAGGTCTAGATGTAAACAAGATACGGTGAAGTAAGGTAGGTGGTGGATTTGCAGGATGTGAAATGCCTTATCCTCCACACAAGAGAGATCGCAATATGTATCTCAAGATATTCCTTGCCTTTGCTGAGGCAAGGTTCATCCCTTGCTGCTGTTGTGGTACCTGGTTCTTTTGTCTGCATCTGGATTATCACTGGCCTCATGCAAGATGTCCTAATGAATACATTCCTTTGATTCCTGGGATTAAATCACATACAATATATTGGCTTATTTCAAACCATAAACGTGTTTGAACACTGTCTAGTATTTTGATTGCTTTGAAAATGCTTTTGCCTGTTTTTCCAGGTGCTAATGGGGAAATGTTTCCTGCCTTAGGAGAAGTTAATTTATCACCACAGCTTCTACCTTCTGCAAGGGAGAGGAGACGAATAAAGCAGAAAGCTTTGGAGTGTGCTGTATGTATAAGGACTGGATTGGCTGAAATATGAAGGTGGACCACAGATCTAATGTCAGACAGTTCCTGTGGTTCCTTAGCGGCTAGATGATATGGATGCCGAGAGCATGCATGTATAGATATTTGCCCTTTTAAAAAGGATGCTGTTTAACTGAAGGATTTGTGCATTTTTGGATTTTCTGCAGGAGGATGTTGCACCGGGCCAGGCACCGTTACTGCAACCTGATGGCTTTTCTTTGCACTCGAGCTTCAGCCTCGATGTTGATCAGTTGAAAGGCAAGAATGAAGAACGATTGCACAGACTGACTGAGCTCCAGCAGAAATCTGCTTACTTGGGTATGGTCTGTGTAGTAGAGATGACGCGGTGAATACTAAGTAATTGCAATAATTAAAGGAACAAATATTAATAGACTGCCTGTGGTTGAGCAGTGAGCAACTGGCTCAAACACAGGAATTATTTATAGAGCTCTGTAGCTGGTGCAAGAGGTTCCCCAGCAAACTTCAACACAGCTTTTTAGAGTAAGTTTAGCAGAGGGTGATAGGAAAAGGTGCTCTAATTCCTGTCTGATCAGCCACTCATACCTGTCCTGTCTATACTACTTTTAATATTGCGATGCGTCACTGCCAGCAGTAGGATGTGGACATCCAGCTGCATAGCTGAAATGTTAGTGGGAAGAAACGAAACTCCTGACTGATTGATGGGGCGCCTGTGCGAGTTTACTGGCATTCCTAGGAATCGGATGTCTGTGGTCCAACCAGCATGAAGATATGCCAAAAAATTGTGTATAAAATACTACTTCAATTTCTAGTTAATTTGGATTTTCTGCTGGTTTGTTAACATAAATGATCATTCAGTATTCGAGGTTGATATTGATAACTCTTTCACTATACACGCACTTGAATTTATGATGTCCGTCTTGTGACCATATAATACATCCAGCTCTGGGAGTTATCCCAGAGCTTCTCCAGAGGCTGCCTGCCTGATGTAGATCCGCTCTGTGTATCAAGTACCAATTATGGCAACCGTTAACGGCCTTTAATTTCTCACATGGATTATGACCCCATTGATACACTTTGTGCTAATGATTCTTTCATACGAGCCTGAAATCTCCCTTTTTTTAGGAGGTGGTTGCTATGCTGTCTAGGCAATTACAGTATCAGTATCCTTTTTATAAACTTAATGAGAGTACAGATGCTGACAGTTTTTCTGATTCCGTTGCTATGGGTACACTTACAAGCACTTCCTCCTTTTTTGTTTCTTTTAACCATCTCACTGTGTTTTCTAAGTCACTAAAAAAACCCCCATTCATATTCATTTCTTCTAGAATCTAAACAAATGCTTTCCTAATTTTACTCCACCCAAACATTTTTGCTGTGTGAACTTCTTTTACTTCTCTGCCCTTGTTCTCACTCACCTCTTCTATAGTTTCACCTCCTATCGTGTGAACTACACTTTTTATTTTGTTTACCTTCTGTTTGTCATGGTCTCCAGAGCTTCAGCCTTTAGATATATATAATTTGTGTGTGTGTGTGTATATTTATATGTCTGTACGTAGCTTGTTCTTTGGAATGCGTGGGGACCATCACTCATCCTTCGCATATGTGCCTCTTGGAGATGTAACGAGATCCTTTTGCTCAGCTGTGGTGGTTAGGGCTGCACTGCTGCCTGCACTCCTGTTCTACCTCACGCTCAGTGACGTTACAAAAAAAATGAGTGAAGCCCAGTGGTTTCATTCCTGTTCCCTAGCAGGTTGATAGAACCCTTGTGGCATCCTCTTGCTTTCCTGACAACTAGGACTGTTATTTCTCCTCCACCCTCAGAGACACTGCTGGGAGAAAACAACTCTGTTAAATATATAACTAAGGAACTCTAACTGGTTATCTTCCCTTTAAATGACAATTTACAGGCTTTGATAAATTGTAAGAGCTGATCGTTGGCACAGTAAGGAGGCTCTGTTCACAGCAGTTCACTTTTCCTTTATGGGACTGATGTGGGAATCCTAAAGCCACCCTAGAATTGTTTTCTTAATTGGAAAATTAGTGCACATCATTGGAGCCAGGCCTCCTTCTCTGCTTTCACCCATCCAAAAAAACCATTCTCATCAATGTAGACTTGGTGCATCCTTTGGGCGATGAAGTCTCTGCAAGCCAGCAGCTACTTTCTCCAGCGGGCAATGTATGCATGCTCCTAATTGCATAAACAAGAGCAGACTCGGACACAGAAGAGAGAATTCTCACAGCTTTGAGCACATTAGATATGTGGCTGAGACCCTGCTGTATGTAAAAGAAGTTGCCTAAACTGCTTGAGACTTCTGAGGCATTCCTCTGTGCCTTTCAGCAAGGGAATGCTGGAGCCTGCGATGACCTACAGCGGGCAGCAGCACTGATTGCTGGTAAGCGCGGGCTGACAGCAGACAAACACCGATATCCACTCCAGGGCGCTGAAGGAGTTTGTTCTCCTCCAGGGGCAGGGTGTGCCGCAGTCAGGGGTGTTCAGGGTGCGCCGCAGTCAGTCAGGGGCGTCCAGGGTGTGCCGCAGCCGGTGCTCAGCGGGAGTCTAGACACCACTCAATTGCTAAATCAGTATTTCTTGTGAAGGAAAGAGGTCTGCTTATCCCCAGCCTCCAGATACTAACTGTGAATTATCAAGAATTTTCTCATAAAAGAAATATATAAATTATAATGTAAAAGAAATAAAGAAAATTCTTTGTATGTGGCCCAATTAAGAACAGGTTTTTATGGACTATACAAAGTGTTGAAATTCATGATGAAGCAAGTTTTGTACTGTAGCTGCTCTGTTGTGCTTTCTAACAGCAGCAGCAAACGAGTTTGATATAGTGATGTGCATGGTGAGCTTATCTCTTGACAGAGCAGTTGTTCTCACCTCTGACTGCCGGAAGATCTCATGGCTTCGGCTTTGAAGGCAGGAATAGTTAAACTTGGGGAAATGCAGCCTTCTGGCCTGAAAGTCCACAGTTTGTCTGTCTCTAAACAAATACATCACCTTAGCTTCATTGTTTCTAAATATCATCTCTTTAAAAAGTAGCAAAGAGAAAATTAATTTTCTTTTAAGTATTATTTTTCCTGCCGTCTACTGCCGTTAACCCCACCATAACTTATGTACGTAAAAACTGCGGGTTGCAACCCGTAGGAGAGTTCATCTGACCCAAGATTTAGGAGCCAAGTTCTTTTTGAACAAAAAGTATTCGGCATTTTGTTTTAGAGCCTGCGTCCCGCCTTAGGCACTAAGAGGAAAACCGAGCCTTCGCTCTGGGTGTAGGGGGGGTCGTGCGGTTTCTGTCCTTCCCTTCACGTCTACACACCTGGCTGCTGCTTCTGCAGGACTTGGTTTCTCACACCCGTGCTTACACCATCACGTTTTAATGAGACGCTTCAGAGAAGCTTTGGTTTAAGATCAGATTTTAAAAAGTCATCATTTTTTTTCCAGAATAAAAAACTTAAGTTTGGAAAACTCATCCAAATACTTAAATTACACGACACTTATGAATTGCTTACGTGAACTATTTCATCACTAAAGAATATACAATTCTGTTAAGTTTTACTGGAATTAGTATGTTTCTGCAAAAACTTTGTGTATTTTTCCCTAATCCAGAGTCTTTAAATATTTTTCTGCCCAGCTTAAAAAACCCCCAACAAACCAGAACCTCCTCATTTACATGACAGCTTTAAAGAGGAAACCATTGCAATTTTCAGTCCTTGTAGGTGTGGGGGGGTTTGCATTGTTTTTTGGTTTATACATGTAAAAGTAATGTTGTGAATCCAAAAAGTGAACAGCTCAGAGAAATGATACATTTATATCCTTTTATATATTTTTATATATATATATATAAAATAAATGTTTGATAATCCACACTAAAAACTATCTGGTTAAGGTGTTAGGTATGTATGGTTGCTGAGTGAATTGAAACAAGTAATAGCAGTGTTCAGAGTGATAACGATCCCAAGTCCAAAGGCAGGGCTGGTTTTAGTTTTTTGTTGGTTTTTTTTTGTTGTTGTTGTTTTTTGCGTGGTTTGTTTTGTAGCTGGAAGATGACGACTTAGCCAGTACGCATTTCCGAATGGCGCCGCCTGTAAGGTTATTAGCTATGCTGGACTGTGATACGCAGACGTGCTTGCATTTGCAGGGTTTACCAGTGTTAAAATAATTCTTCCTGAGTTCTCTCCTGAGTAAGAGACTGTCTATACAAGAATGTTTAGCCATAACACTGTCATTTCATGGCCTTATTTCTATACGCATTTTCTATGCATATACGCACTGACAGATTTGACTTGTCGCTATAGCGGGAGGCTTTGCGAAAGCAAGAAGCTTCTGCCAAGCCCCTCCAAGGCTGCCTGTAGTGCCTCCTTGTTGATCTGGCAGGGGGAGGAGCTGTTAGCACTGACATCAAAGACCTGGAGGCTTTAGCTGTTGACTCTAGATGGGCCCAGTTCAAAAATGTGTGTTAAGTAGAAACAAATGTAACTTAAAAGCGTTATGTATGCATTTATTGCAGACAAATAAGCCTGTTCAGTATAGCAAAATGTTGTGGTGAGGTGTGATAAGCTTTTGTTACCTTTAACAGAGGTATGTTGCACTCCTCTCTCAGGTGATAACATTTCCTTGGGAGAAGCGGACGACCTTTTGAAGCACGCTCCATCCAGCGCGGGCAGACGGCCCAGTTCTGTCGACACAGTCGCAACAGAGCCCTGGCTGCGACCGGGAACGTCAGAGACGCTCCAAAGGCTCACGGCTGAACAGCCAAGCCCAGCAAAGCTTTCACCCGAAAACACGCTACCGCTCCATTGGCAAGGCCTCTCGACCGCGCACGGCTGACGCGAGTCCCTGGGCGAACCAGCTGTGCCTTGCAGCGCAGGAGGGACGGCTCGGCACTACCGCACTTTCCAGGGTCTCTTGTAGGAATAGTTCTCTTCCATGTATAGAGTGTGGAGCTGTACGGATCGTTTAACATAGCAATAATGAAGTAACAGGAGCTGCGGTGTAACGGAGACGTAGAGCTGGGATGGTTTATGTTACATGGCCTGGGAAGCGGAGGAGTAGCTTGGCAATTTTTGCACTTTTTATACAAGTTAAGTTTCAGCCTCAGAGCTGGACTTGGCACAAAACCAGTGTGCGTGTGTGTGAATTTGATATTAAATCAAAGTTAATTTTTAGCTTTGTTTATAGCCAAACTCCAAAACTGTCTGGAAGCAGAGTAACCCAACAGCAGAGGTGCATTTTAAGCTTTTACCAAAAGCATAAATAACTTGGGGAAGGGCACTTGCTTTTCATACACTGATGAGTGCTCTCCTGCATGAAAGCTCAGTCATTTTTCCATGAATCTGTTTGCTAATAGCAATGTATCTTATGTTCCCTAACCTGTTACGTGCTGGAAATACAGAGAGTGTTGCATATATTTAATTTATGGTTCTGATTTAAGAGTTAATAAATTATTTTGTTACTAAAAATGTGAAAGCAGACTTCAGTTTTCTTGATTTATCATGTGCTTCAGCTTACATTTCCTCATGAACAAACTGGAACCTTAAGGCTATCTGCAAAGAACCAGGAAAAAACCCACGGAAAAGTTGCTGAACAAAAGCACAGAGCTTTAGCAAGAAGGAGGTGTAGATGGAAGCAAGATTTTAGGAGTTCAGTGACCTGAAACACCAAGGTGAAGCAAGGGGAAGGCCGTGACTTTCCTCTTGGTTAGGAATCCCCTCCCAGAGGCCAAAGCTTGACCAGCAGGGAAAAACAAATGAAGAAACGAAAACCATTTGTAAAAATGCCTTTTTTTTTCCTACTGAAATGCTGCCTTCAAGCTTCCGTCTACCTGCTTGAAGGCCACAGCAGGTCTGTGATGACGGCAGGCAGGAGATGCTTGCTGAGAAAGATGTACTTCAAGATGGTGTCGTGCTGAGCTGCTTCATAGGTTTAGCATGTTCCTGCCCGGAGAGGAAGGGCCAAATCGGGCTCGTTCTTACCAGGAGTTTCTGGCTCATCAGCTAAAAGGGCTATCAGCCTCATCAGTGTGGCTATGACAGCAATGGCCAGTGAGTACTGCAGGGAGCGGTGGGGAATCCAAGCCCTAGGCTAGAGAATGTAGCACAGCCCTCAGGGCTGCTTGATTCTGAATTTCCCAGAGGCAGGAATAGTTTTAGGCAGCTGAGGTGACAACGTTCAATAATACAGTATCACCCTACCACCGAGCCTCTCATGCTGAAGCCCACCTTACGTATGTCAGAGTTTTCTTCGGTTTGGCACCTGCCGGCCTTCCCCTTGTTTCTGAGGCCTGATGACTCTTCTCAGTTGCTTCCCAAGTTGAACTTTGTGATCCATTCCTTGTACTACCTCCAGGCTAACTCTTCTTCCTCGTCTAGTGGCCTGCGTAGTTTAATTTTTCTTTACTCCCTGAACTTTAATCAGTTTTACCTGCCTGATAGAAGCAGAAAGTTAGCGTTAACCTAAAAAGCCAGCCTCAGTTAACTGCAAGAATTTCTGTAAATGTCGCCGACCCTCAGAGGCAGCCAGTCCTCTCCTCCAGTGTCTAGGACACTGCGCAGCCCCCCTTTACGTTGCTTCCCTCACCTCTGCAGTGACCTGAAACCACGAGACAGCATAACCTCACTGCTCAACAGCCTCAGCACAGCGCATTACGCTCTTCCTCACAGCCAGCCTCCCTTCGGGATACTCTGGGTCCTTCACATCTTTCCTTCAGCTTTCTCCGCGTATCCAAAGCTCAGCTGGCGGCAGGGTGTTTCTGCCTGCCTTCCTATGCTTTTTTTTTTTATTTTCTTTTTTATCACGACAGTCTCACCTGCAAAATAAACGCAGCTGCGATCCACAGTCCTGAGCTCAAAGCTGAGATGGCCAAAACAGAACCAGTTCCCTGCCCCGACCCCGCTTTTCTGATGATCGTTGCAGACGTGAGCAAGTTGAAGGTGACACGCGGAGCACAGCTCATGCAGCTCTGGCGCTGCCGGAACTATGGAGAGCTACCGAAAAGAGGAACGATGACACAGGAGTTCAGTTTCCCGTGAACCAAGACTAAACAGCGATTAGGCCTTTTCCACATAGGCAATAAATAAGGTAAGGCATGAGAAAGTCATGCTGTAAAGAAAGTCAGTACTAAATCGGAGTGCACAACAGAATGAGGAAGGAGTAAGGTTTAAAGAAAAACAAAGAAACCAACCCAAACTACCAGACTTTTTAGATAATCTATTGTACTCACTGACCCGGAATGCTGGATCATGAACGCAGACACTTAAAAAGGAATTATGCAGAGACAGGGGAACAGATACAGAAATGGCTGTTAGAACAGCGCTGTGGGCAGCAGCGCCAGGAACACCTGGATAACGGTACCGAGAACAGTTTGCCGCAGGCACGGGGGAGAGTGCGACATCCATAGGGCTGGGACACATCATACTTACTCTAAGAATGATTACTGATGACTGACAGACAAGACAGACCTCAGGTCTGGCCTAGTACGGTGGTTTAAGATTTAAACGTTACACAACAAACTGAAAAAGTAAAATACAGCCCAAGAGGAAAGGCTGTACAATTACAATTAATTGAAATAACCTCAATTCTCCCCCCTCTGACTTTGACAAATGCAATTTGGTTTTGCTCCGCCCCAATTACCATTACCACAAAACTCCCAGTCACAGGTCATGCCCTTTAATTCCCTCCACTGGCCTTTCCATAGCCGCTTCCTTCAACCGCTTGCGCTTATTTTTGGAGCGTGCTGTGAACAGCTACAGGGAGATTCATTCACCTCTGAGATTAGGCTCCCTCAGCCACTTTCTCGGTCTTTCTGCTTCTCTCCTGTGCTAGTGGTGAGTTTTGTGAGAAGACACTGGAGAACAATCCAATTCCACTTTTACTTACAAAATCAAAGACACCGAGAAAGCTTAGCGGGCTGATGTATCCGAGTCAGCAGTCAGATGAACTGTGATCCCAGCCTCTCCCACCCACCCTTCTTCCATAGTCTGTTTTGTATTAATATTTTAATCCCCCGAAAGCAAAACGCAGCATTTGAGCTTCTGTCTGCGCAGCACTACAGGGTTCATTTAACCAGTCCACCTACAAGCACTTTTATTATTCCTTTTTTTTTTTTTTTTTTTTTTTTTAAAACTTACCATTCTTTTTCACCCTGTATTTGCCTAGCAGTGAGCAGACACCTCCTGGTCAACCTAATGGCAGCCGCCTTTCGGCCCCCGGAGGGCTGGGGTTTGTTCCTTTGAAACGAGAGGAGGAGAGGCAAAGGAAACTGTAAAACAAGTAGCTGTGGATTAGACTGGTTTTGATTGCACTGATGAAAGAGTTCAAAAACTTTATTGACCTATAACCTGATTAGAATATGCCAGATGAGAACCAAATATTGTACAGAAAGTTGTACAGAATTTTTTTTACATAGAAAACTTTACATATCTGTACCATATACATTTTGTCCATCTGAAAAAAATTTCTACATCCATTGTAATACAGAATGCTTGACAATCTTGTCTGTTAACCATCAGAGCACAATTCACAGTATGAATACATATCCAATAAATTTAACCATCCCCAAACCATGCCAGATTTGTTACTTGAATATATTCAACATTAAATTCTGTACATAAGAGTGAAATCTACATCAAACAAAAAACATCTGACAGCAGACACAACCTAGACTTGTTTGCAGTGATTCAAGTTCCAGTCCTTGAAGGATCATCATTTCAATGGCTCGTTATATTGAAAAGCCCTAAAACAAGTATATTACAGGTAGTTATGTCAGTCGTGGTATTTCTACCTCTGTTCTTGACAAAAGTCGGCAACACTAAGTTCTGGGCTACAACGAAACCAAAAACAAAAAAAAAGGGGAAAAAAAAAAAAGAAAAAAATCACAACCCAAAAAAAGAAACCCAAACTTCTAGTGCATTTGGTAAACAATGAAGTGTTATGGGTTTTCAGCAAATCAATAATACAGAAATAAAACAATTCAGGAAGAACTGTATAGTGTTAAAGAGTTTATATTACAGACCTGCATCTCTGTACATTTTTCACAGAAGGATGATTACCCATGTCTCAGACAGTCTGAGTGTGCAAAAATCTCAGAATAAGAATATCAGACATAGTTGCTAAATATCTTTTACCATGAACAATAATCTCCATTTTCTTTTCACTATAAACATTTTATCCTTCAAAATACAGCTCTCCTGAGTTGTACTTCTTGCAGAAGCTCAAACCTTTACATATATAGTTCTTTGGGTACATTTTACCTTCACACCCGCCATAAACATCTGTTGCTATACCGCTGTCTAGGACAGTAAAGGATATTGCAGCCCATGCTGACAAGAGGACTGTGCTAAAAACTGGCTCTGTGCTCAGCATGAGCCAGGTAAGAGAAACCGATAGAGAGAATCCATCAGGAAATAAAGGGACTGAAGTGTTGCAAGCCTTAATTACAGTTGTAAGCATCTGTACCGTTAACCCTCAGATACACATCGCCATACAAAGAAACCATTTTTATGGATATCCAGACAGAATGGCTCAGCTACCTGGTCCTTTTATTTAGCTGAGGAATACAGACTTTTAAACAGAGCAATACTCAGTCACTATCTGCTACTGCTTGTTTATTCCAGACTCTTGTTCTGGTGGTTGGGATATTTGGAAAACCACACCAATCCGCAGGAAAAACCTTCGTAGAACAGCTCGAAGTTCAGGAATAAGGTCAAACTGCATAATTTCACACAACAGAGGGTAGTAGAATGAGGCATGAGCCTTGAACTGAGGAAAAAACAAAGAGAAGAAATTATTTTAGTATGCATCAATACACCTCAGAAAGCGTGTTGCAAGCAAAGACTTTTAAATACTCTCCCTAGGCAAGGTGAGAAACCCGCAAAGTGACAAGCAGAAACATCTTTATAACTGGAGCTAGCAGCCCTAGAATAAGGCTAAGACAGCTGTGATGTACTCTGACAGATGCTCACTAGCTACACACAGCTCCTTACTAATGCTTCTTCTTCAGGAGGAAGAATTTTTCTGTCATCAGTTTATTGTTGTAGCTGGCCCCTTTCACTTAATATTTCAGTCAAGTTTCTAAGAAATAGAGGGAGATCTGAATATGGATGTATTTACTGCAGAATTGCCTTGGAGAAGGTCAAGGTGATGTACATGTAGCACTGGAAGCAGAAACAGGAGTTATTTCTTTGAATAAAGTATCAGCCACTGATCCTCTTCCTCAGTAGGAGAGGGGTAAAGGCAACTTAACACACACTTCTAAAGGATTTTAGCACCTTTTAAATTTTCTCAGACACATTTTATTTTATCACTCACTGCACCCTCACTCTGCATTACTACTGGCAGTATCTGTGTCAAGTGCAGCTTCAATGTACATTCCCTCAACAAAGAGTGTCTACAGAGCAGCAGGAGCTTTTAAATTCAAGTATATAACTGTGTGTGAAGAACCGGTCTGGAATGACGTCTTACCTATAAATGTTGTCTTAAATACCATTCCGAACAGCTACTTACCCTTTCATCACTTATCTTCAGGACTTTAGTCAAAAATAAGAGTAATAAATTAGTCCAGGCTTCCCGATGACTTTCTGATGTAAGTGTGAGGAAGTAACTCAGAGCCTCGCTGCAGACACTAGAGAGAAAAGACACAAAAACTAGTAACTAACATTTTATTGTGACCTCTACTGCAGAGAGAGCGCTTTGGCTTTGCAACTATACCAGTGCAGAGCCCTGGTGTAGAACAGCATCGTTTTATGAAAGCTACTGTAAGCCTGATTAGTAATAGAAAGCAGTGACTTTGTTCAACTCAGAAACCAAAGTCCTAGGACTTCAGTATTAAATATGCTGACAAAACACGACTGTGCTGTTTGTGCATATATTTAAAGTGTATCAAGTGCTCTCTCAGAGGTATTAAAATGCATGCGACAAAATGACATGCAGACTTCAAAAATTAATCTCATGCTGGCGTAACCAGGTAGTTTTCAGCTCTGCACCCTGGTCTATAAACCTTAAAATACTTTCACTGTGTTATTGCCATGGTTTTAAGCCCTCTGTTATTCCAACACTTGCTTGAACAACTTTGTTAACTAGAAACGTTCAGGTGAACCTTAGTATTCACAGTAATGAATACCCAAAAAGCCAAAAGCTTCTGTATGCCCACAGGCTCCTCAAGCCCAGTGCTCATTTCTGCAGATGAGAACAAACAGCATCAGTTCCCCCAAATACCTGAGGTTACTGAAAGAAACAAGCAGGGTTTAGGTGACAGTTGCTTTTCTTTTTAAAGAGGCGCTATAACAACCCCCACCTACCCATGTGCTACAAAAAAGAAGAGAAAAAAAAAAAAAAACCCGAAGGTGACAAAACCTTTGTTCCCTCCTGCAAAACATGTAATGAGAACAGGAAACAGAGGCAGCATTAGTAGCTGGAGGCACAACTCTCCACACAACATAACAACTCTTAATATTAGCTGTGACCACCAACATACTATGTTAACTCTAGGAACCTTACTGCAAACAGAGGAGGTCTAGCCTTTTAAATAAAAATAAACATTCTTTTAACATCAGAAATAACATCAACAGGTTCAGCTACATGGACCTTACTTTAGTAGTCTTTGCTGGACTTCCTCCCATGCACTGGTACGGCTTTCATCCATGTACATACGGAACAGAATGCGCAACCCACAGGCAAGACTGCTGGTCTCCTGTTTCAGAAGATTTGGCTTTGATTTGCCTTTGAAACCTAGAGAAATTCCAAGCATTCATTTAGATTTTTGTTTCATCTGACATTTTTCCTTACAGTCCCCCACTTCTCCTTCTAACCATCTTCTGCATGTAGACGCTTAGAAGAACCACCTTACGTAATTAATTTCTCACGATGTTTAGTACAATGGAGTACTGTTAAAAAATAACCTATGTATATACACCATAACTGTGTTTGGGACCCGTTTTTATATAAGCTTCCAAGTAGATGTGAAACCTGGGTGTACGATAGAAGTGCATTCTAACCACCTGAACAACGGACCATTTTGTCTCAATCATGTATCTGTAGTGTATACTGTTTTATTGCTTGTTTTTGATAAAAATGCCTACAATACTGCTGTTTCCAAAGCTGTTACTGTATAATTAAACTCAGTTTGCTAGTGGAGGTCCATACTAGCAAAAAGCATACCCATAAATATTAATACTACCTCACTCAAGCTGAAATGGCTCTGTGTGTGCATACATCAATGCACAAAACAGCTTGCTGCATATTCACAGTATGCATTCACCATAAAAAGTATTAATATAGCTAACTTTGGTGCAAGGAATAGATTAAACACAATGCTACAGAGTCCGTTTTCCATCTGTTGTAGAAAGTGACACATATGTCACTTATACACTGGTAGGTAAAACAACCCCCCCTAATAAGTTTTGGTGGGTTGTGCCTGCAGCTTCCCAGCATGGGACTCACACCTACGGCCAGGGATCAGCTTGGCAGCCGTAACCCAGTGAAACCTGAAATTTCAGGAAATGGAAAAGATATTTGCACCTGCACAGATGAGGCCTCCTCCCCTTAGGTATTCTAGGGTTCTAAATTCTAGGGATATGCAATTTTACATTCAGCATCAAAGTACTTTTGACCTATTTTTGGGTCAATTCAAAGCACAGTAACACATTCTCACAAAATATTTCTCCAAGGTGACTGATTCACCTGCTTTCCAGAGAGCAGTTCTTTGTTCATTGTTTGAATTAAATGCTTTAGCAAATCTGTGAGATTCCAGCAGACAATCCAGAAGTTTGAAAAGCTGCTGTGATGTTAGAAAACGATACATCCCTTGATCTTGTGTATCCACATGGACATCGAAATCTACTGCATCTCTCTATCAAAAAAAAGAAAAAAAAAAAAGAAAAAAAAAGATATTTAAAGTAAAAATTCACAATTGTCTTCAGCAAGCTCCTGTGATTACTCAATCCTACCCTGTTTTTATCTGTACTTGTATTTAAACTTAAAACTGCATTAAAAGTTGTATCCACATCCCAGTTGCATAAATCCCTTTGAACAATACATGTTTTAATCTCCACAGTGTGCTGCCCCAGCACAGCAAATGCAATTTAATGCAAGATGTAAAAGATCTCAACAGTCTGCCGGAAGTTCTCAAGCGCTTCTAAAAATTGTAAATTAGAAGATGTTACAGGAGTTTATGAAATGTTATCCACTAGAGAAAAAGCTGTTAAAAACAGAGACACCTATCAGTTCTACTTACTTGTGCTGCTGCTAGATTCTCTGCATCCTCTTTTTTGCTAGTTGCTGGGAAGAACACAATATTGTCGATAGTCTGAATGAGTTCCAGTTGTACAACGCATTTGATCAAGAGAGCAGCAAATAACTTCTGTTCTGGAAATTCTTTAAAAGAAAAAAAAAAAAGAAAATTGCTTGTTAACTAATATAACTGCAATAATTTTTTCTTTTTTGAGGGGTAAGTTGAAGAACGGCTTAACTTCAAGGACATTCATAAACCAAACCTGGAATCCACTCGTCTGAGTTACTCTTCTAAAACCAGGACTGGTCACCATGTTAACAATTGGCAGGTTTTAAAAAGCTATTTCTTAACTTTGATGTCGCCTGCCGTACATTGGACAAATATTCAGTGTTACTTAAAAATCACCAAAATTAGTGACCTTGTTAGCATCAGTGCAATGGGAAGAACCAGAGGCTGAGACTGTCCGCAGGCAGAGGAGGCTTAGGATAGCAGTGGTATCACTGATGCTTGTTTGTACTTGTGGAAAGTACCAATACCACCAAACATGAACATTTTGAGCACCAACACATAACTTTGCACAAGTATCTTAAGGGTTTGATGTACTCTCTTCAAATAACTCTAAGTACACCTTCCCCCCCCACCCCCCAGCTATTGCTTCTGTTGCATTCTGCACAGAAGGAAATTTGCTCTTAAGAAAAAGTTACTCATTTACATAGCATTATAAGGAGAGTACTATTCTTAATATTTTGCTTTGGGTAAAAAGCCTGCAAGTTAGCAGCTGAACTCTAGATTTTTAAAGCACAGGTCAAAAATGTGGACCCATGAGAGTCCAACAGAATTCTGTCATACTACCTGAAGACAAAAATTTAACCAATGTAATTTTCTTCACATCGTGTATCTAAAGTTATAGCTGGGGCTACAACTAAAGATATCAAACATCTGCTAAAAACTACTCTTAACAGATATAAAATGCCAAATCACTACAAAACACGCACTTGCTGTTGGCCTGGTTTTACTCATTTCTTCACCTACTGTGGACCCTGTGCTGGGTTGGTATGGACGTCCATCTGAAGATCGAGGCTGAATAGAATCATGAATATCTACTGACTTCTGTGAGATTGTATCCTGAAAAGAAAGCAAAAAAAAAAAAAAATTAACTTACACAAAACTTCTGCAAGCTAATCGTCAACAGTGTTATGCTCTTCATAGCTTAAGACATTTCAACACTGCACTTTTTCATTCACGTTAGTCATATTTGATATTAGCATTCAAGAAAGATGTACTAAAAGATGACCTACTAAGAAAGAACTGAAAATTTAACAAGCAACAAATACTTAATTACATAGCAAAGTCGATGAGTAGTATTTTGCACATCATTTTTTTGTATGCCATCCAAGCGTTTAGTATGTCAGCCAACAGTTTGACTTTTACCAGATTAAGTGCATGAGGTTTGCTGCAAGGTTCCAATACTGGGCAATGCAGTATCTACCTTGATCTACAATAAAAACCTCTAGTAGCTTCTGTGAGAATTTGTATTCCTTTTATAACGGGTGAAAATGTGAACACACAGCTCTTAAATGACATGTCCAAACAACATGAGCGATCATCAAACTTTCATCTTTACTTGCCTTTACTCCCTTGAATGTTCTGAATTATACACTCCTACTAACATGTTTGCAGGTGCTACAGGAATTTACTACAGTAAAATGATGGAGGAGAAGAATATATGCATATGAAAAAAAAGCTCTGATCTAAAATCCTTTTGCCAGAGAGCTGCTTCAGCAGACTTCTTCAGTGTGTTCTGATTTTCCATGTTGTATTGTGTTATCTTGTGAGCTAGAACTCAATGACTTTGGAAGATGACTTGTTGGAGTTTAGTTTTGTTTTATTTTTTAATAAATATCTTCGTTCTTGATCAGTTCAAGGTAGAGTATTAAAATCAATGGTAATACCTATTGTTTTCATTTCAGAAAGCGTTCATTGAAAGAGGGAAATGTAATAAATGTAATTAATAACAAAATATGTTCTCATTAACGGCAAAGCAGTTATATATAGCGATTACTGTCCCTTTCAATAACCCAGCATTTCTATTGGCATTTGTTCCATAAGTGCCACTGGAGACTACACATTAATTGCCTGCATTGTGTTGTTAGCAAGACTTAAATCTACACATACAGTTCCTATAAAGAATATATCAACTTCTCATACCAGTAAATAACGAAGGTTTTAATCTCTATTAAGTATAAATATACTTTTAATAGATATTATGTCTATAGATAATGCTAATGTGTAACGCTTCATTATATTTGAACTACCTCAAGAAAAATTAGATGGAAATATCAAAAGCCTACAAAAATTCTATCCTACCAAAAGGATGGATCCAAAATATATCTCCTTTAACACTATTTATTATACAAGTTCTGTTAATTCTGAAGTTGTAAAGTGTTTTTTTTACACTGAAGACAAAAAGGTTTTTGAAAACATTCATGTTAAACTATTTCAAAGAGAAAAGATCTTTCAATTTATTCATGACTAAGACATTCAGTATATTTGCCATTTTTGCATGCTATTATATTTGACATAAATGGATCAAAAACGTAGCCAACATTTAGATTAAATGTTTTATAGATCAAAGCACTACAAATGAGTTAAGATATAGCAACCACATTCAGCCACACGGATGTAAAATACCTGTATAATGAGAACTGGCCATCACAAACATTTACGCTCTGTTGTAAGTAAATTATGTGAACACTCCATAAAGATAAATGAACGGAGTCAGTCTCTTTTAGTAGAACTCATTTGGGACCATATCCTTGAACGATTTTTATCAAATGCTTCATTAATCCATAAAGAACTTTATGCAGCAATCTTGTGAGAATGTCCAAAAGCTAAACTAATTCTCATCAATAGTAAAGCAGCTACAGGGCTGCCACTTGTAGGCAAATCTGAATTCTACATCAGTTTATTCAATCAGTGCTAAGAAATCTGATGGTTATACATATTTTCTATTTTAAACACTGATGTTTAAGTTCTTATTACCAGAGAAAATCTAAAGGAAAAAAAAGTCAATCTAACTGGCAAACCTTCCACCTCCAGCATTTTCTCATCATGCCAATATATCAAAGAGAATATTGAGCAAAATGAAACAAAAACCACACCCCAAACCAGAAAACAACTCAAACCCTAGATACAGTATTACAGAGACCTAACAGACACAGGACGTTACCTAAAACATACATGGATAATGACCTACAGCCAACTTCACTGCAAACAAATACATGCTTCTCTTTCTCAATTAATTCCTTGCCATTTTTACGTATTAAGTAGCACTTACTTTATCTGGAAAAATCTTTTCCAAGTAAATCAAAATTGAAAAATGGGTTTAAACTAAGTATACTTTTCACTTATTCTACATCACAACACATTTGTACCAAACTCTTGCAAGCTTTTAAAATACTTTTTTTTTCAGCAGCTTACCAGTTTTTCTTTTGCATCAGAAGGAGATCCAGAGCCAAACTCCCCGCTGACTGGTCGCCAAGTGAGCAGCCTTGAAAACACAAAACCAGTACCAAATTTATTAAGTTTGAAATACAAATCAGAACTGATATTCTAAAAAGTCCACATCGATATAGTGGGGTTTTTTTGTTTTAATTTAAATTAATGGAAGCCAAACATGAAAAGTCGAATATAGATACTTCCATAAATAAATAAACAAACTAGTTAAGTATACATTTTGTTCTTTCGCACATAGTGAAAAATTGAAGTATTGTGTTTTTTGAACTTCACTGTTTCTGCCAATTGCCCTGGACAGACAACTGGATTATGTGGAGATGCATTAATTTTTCTCAGAAACATTGGATTTGGCTTTAGGCAGTACTCTAGTGTCATTAGTGGGCCTTGCTCTCTCACACTGCCTTAAGCTATACCTGGAATAAGGAATGAATCTACCCCAGGACAAATCAGCATAATGTCTGCAGATGTTTTGCATTCTCTGTTTGGCCTATGTTCCAGCACTGTGGTTCTGTCTCCACGTAGGATTCAACACTTCCACTTAGGATTCATTGCTGCTATGAGGTACCAAGCCACTGACAATACTTCTGATCTCTTCCCTGTTGTTTTCCTATAGCATGTTGCCGTCTTGAGGATCTTCGCCTTAAGCACTAAGAACTTTCTACATTAATTGTAACTTATTGAGGCTGGCTGTGCCTGCCAAGAAATGAAGGAAACTGGATTAAATAACCTAAGTGGTCCCATCATCTCTTGTTCTACCAAATCTGTTGTTACCAAGATTAAAGTTATTTGTCATTGTTAAGATCTCAAACTATTTAGCCTCAATCTGTGTGAGGCAATGCTTGATGGACATTTGTGTCTGCGTATCCTAAGTGAGATCTTTCCTATTGTGTTAAGGATCCTAAATTAACACATCACTGATCTCGATACAACTAAAGACCATAGACCTAAAAAGACAAATCAGAGATAATAAAAGATAAAATCTTGAGGCATGTAATGAGACAAGTAAAGTAGAGCAGAGAACTGAATTGATTCTTGAAAGCTACCAGGACACAAATTGCAGATTATTCTGGATTAGAGGTTGTTAAATACAGCGTAGTTTATTTTGGGCTATAAAGTCTTAAAATTCCATCTGCCAAAGGAGGTAGTGGAATAATGAGCCGTTATGAGCCAGTAGAGGCCAGATCATCGTAATTTGTGCATGGAATCAATTCTAACTCTTAAATTTCTCAAGGACAAGAGAGCATTCACCCTGGCTTTCTCAGCGCCAGCAAGCCAAGACTTGCTCTCATGAAGCTTCAGAAAATTTCAATTAAAAAAACCTTATAAACAGAATAGAAATTAAATAAAAAGAAGAATCAAAGAAACTATTAAAATGAGCTAAGGAAGTATGGGCTGGATGAACAAACAGTGAGGTGGACTGAAAACTGGCTGAACAGCCGAGCCAAGAGGGTGGTGATCAGGGGCATAAAGTCTAGTTGGAGGCCGGTAACTAATGGGGTACCCCAGGGGTCAATATTGGGTCCAATTCTGTTCAACATCTTCATTAATGATCTGGATGACGGGGCAGAGTGGACCCTCAGCAAATTTGCTGATGACAGAAAACTGGGAGGAGTGGCTAATACACCAGAGGGTCATGCTCCCACCCAGAGTGACCTCAACAGGCTGGAGAAACGAGCTGACAGGAACCTCACGCAGTTCAACAAGGGGAAGTGCAAAATTCTTCACCTGGAGAGGAACAACCCCATGCACCAGTATATGCTGGGAGCCACCCAGCTGGAAAACAGCTTGGCAGAGAAGGCCCTGGGGTCCTGGTGGACAAGCAGGTTGGACATGAGTCAGTAATGTGCCCTTGCTGCAAAGAAAGCAAACGTTATCCTGGGCTGCATTATGAGAGTTGCTAGCAGGTGGAGGGAGGTGGTCCTGCCCCGCTACTCAGCACTATGTCCAGTCCTGCACTCCCCACTACGAGAGAGACATGGACATATTGGAGAGGCTCCAGCAAAAGGCCACGAAGATGATTAAGGGACTGGAGCATCTCTCCTACAAGGAAAGGCTGAGAGAGGTGGGACTGTTCAGCCTGGAGATGTGAAGGCTCAGGGGGTATCTCATCAATGTAGATAAATACGTGAAGGCAGGATACAAAGAGGACAGAGCCAGGCTCTTTCCAGTGGTGCCCAGTGACAGCACCAGAGGCAACAGGTACAAACTGAAACACAGGAGGTTCCCTCTGAGCATCAGGAGACACTTTTTCCACTGTGAGGGTGACCAAGCGCTGGCACAGGTTGCCCAGGGAGCTGTGGAGCTTCCCTCCTTGGAGATAATCAAAAGCCAGGACATGGTCCTGGGGAAATTGCTCTGGGTGGCCATACTTGAGCAGGGGGATTGGACCAGACAACCTCCAGAGCCCCTTCCAACCTCAGCCATTCTGTGATTCTGTGTTAGTATCTTCAGCTATCAACACCTCAATGATTTTGTGGAAGCTTGGCAGGAGTACATTTTGGGCTTTTCTAGTAAGTCAACCTTGCTGAAATTGGTAGCTGAGTAAATATTCCAATACTAAGTCTTCCAAACAAGGAAATAATATGATCCTCTCTCTTTGCAAAAAGGTAACTTGCCAAGAACCAGCAGAGGTTAGTACTGCAACTAAGAACTCCTGCAGCCAATGCTGCAACTCTTGAACTGAAGAATTAAGTTATGCAATACCTGGAAGATGTTTTATATAAATGCTAAAAGAGAACAGATATAATCCTACCTGATCAGGTTAATAAAAACCTCTGCCAGAAGATACTTCACACTCCAGAGATTCATAGCATCTGACTATTTCAAAGACAATTAGCAAAAAAGCACTCGCTCATAAAACTTTCATATATACCACTGTGCGATTTGTCTCTGTCTTCATTTCAACATTAACCATTGTGTTACTTCCAGACATGGGAAAAAAAAAGGTAAAAGGAGCATTTGCCTTCTTCTCTAAGTACTGGGGCAGCCTCCACAACAAGCTGGGTATTAAAACTGTGTTGTGGGGAAAAAAAAAAAAAAAAAAAAAAATTAAGGCCGGGAGGGCAGGAGAAGCTCCACCACAAAATAAGGCTAATAGAAGGACTAAGAAATACAAATATGAAATGCCAGCCAAACCAGGAGTCACAGAAAAACCTGTGAAAAACCTATCCTCTTAGGGCTCAGAAAGAGAAGGAAAAAAAATGAGTACAAAGTCTCCATTAAAAATATGAATGAATACCTGTATATTGTTATCATATTTTTTTCTTACCCATCTAAAAAGCTTCAGCTTTAATCAATTACGGTCAAAGTGAAAAGACTGTTCTGAGCAGTTTTGTGTCACCCAATAATTGTTTGGAAAAAAGCAGGTGTACTTTCACCATGGGAAAGGAGACTGATTACATATATGCTCAAGGGATTACTCATGCATAAAATCCAAGTAAGATTTACTTCACCCTGCAACAGCTGGGAACCTCCCAGAAATATAAGAAATAACATAATGAAGTTCTCAAAGAAGGCACAGAAAGATTAAAAAAGGAGATGGGAAGTAAAGAATGGAAATCTATGGAAAGAGTCAGATACCATCCTAGGGAAAATAACCCATTTGAAAAGCCTAAGTGCCATAAACATCAAAGGGAATAATGCACATATTTCAAATCAGGTATAGCTAAAGGCAACAAGAGTATTTTGAATGTGTCTAAATATTAAGATATCCAAAATGCTGCTCTAGAAGGGTTTCTAATGTTCAGCTATACCCAGAAACCTAAGTTTTGATCATATGTGGAAACCAAAGCAGATGTTCTGCTAGTGAGTATTCACTTCAAAATCTTTCCAAGTACGGGACATAGTAAGTCAGGGCTAATTCAACTGGACTTTTACATCCAGAGATTCGGTTTCAAATTTTATTTTTGGCAGTTACCAAAATGCAAAAAAAATATCTTGCCAGCTCCCAGATGTTTCAGCTTTATTTTAGTATTATTTTTTGGGTGCAATTAATTCATCACATAGAAAAACAGGTGAGGTAGTGACAGATGGATTAATTTATCTTTTAAACATGAATGAAGCTCTCTTACAGTGCTATTTGATACATAACTCTAAAATTAAGGAAAGACTGATGTGCAGAAGATTCCCTTTTGCTCCAGTTTTCTTCAGGCCTGAACTGGGTGACACCCAGAAGCAAACGCTATGGGAACTAATTGACAGATATAGGACAAGTACAACAGTTGAACATTAAGACTATCAGATTTGAAAATAAGTAGTGTTTCACCTCAGTGTTGGTAGGGGGAAAAAACCCTCATCTTTGGTATAATGCTGGACGTGATTTCTTGTTATTCTGTTCTATGATGTACATGTATAACATACTACTCAGAATAGTATACAGCCTTGTTTCAAGAAACTTCGCATAGAGTTATAACATGAAGAAGGGAAAGACAGTTACCAAATATGCAAGATAATTTTCATAAAAAGATTAGGATTCATAGAAACATATGATGGAAATTAACCATCAACCACAGAGACTTAAATCTCTAAGACTGTTGCAGTGTTTTAGTATTTTGTGGAAAAAGCTTCACAGAAATCAGTAAGTCATCTAGCTAAACTATTTTACAAAGTATAAATATTAACAGTCAACTTACGCATGAGGGATTGTAGTTTTGAAAATATCCAGCATGCAAGTACAAGTTTTATCCCAGATTTCTAGGGTAAACTTTTCACCATTTAGGATGACAACATTCTCCAAACAGTTTGTACCAGACCGTGCCAGTTGTTCATTGTCTGGAAAAGACAAACAGTGCATTTGTTTATTCACATTCAACAGTAAAATGTTAACATTGTTTAATGTAATTTTGGTACAGTCCTACCTTGCTGCACACACCAGTACAGCTGTGCAAATATATCATCCAAAAGAACATCACTAAGTACTTCTAAATACTGTGTGAATACATCACATATTGCATAAAGTGCATGGTTGCAAGTAGTTGTCATCCATTCAGCTTTCTAGAAGGGGGGGAAAAAAAAGTTACAACTTTGTTTAAGGTGAAACTTTTAGGATACACATCCCTGCAGGCAGACGGATATATGCATTTACTCAATTTGAATTGCTTTACAGTGACATGCAATTCTTTTCTGTACCTCAAAACCCCCAAAACTTGGAGGCCCAACTTTTCTTTGCTAACTAGCAGGTTTAAAAAACTACAGAAACAAACAACTATTCTTGGAGACCAGATTATAGGACTGACAAGCACTTACCATCATGAGATACTGAGTTTGACATTAAACTTAGTGTCTAACCCTAGCTCAACAGGTTTAACACCAAGTTCTCTGTGTTTCTTCTAAATATTTTCCAGGGAATAAAAATTTAGAAAGTGAGAGATGTCCTTCTACAAATAGTCAGACAGAGCCTCCCAAATAGTTGACAATTTTGATCAAACTTCTAATATTAATAATTTACACTTAATTTACATTAGTAAGCCCATTTCTGTTTCACTTCCTTGTCAGGACAGTACCTGGTCCTGGTTTGGCAGGTCAAAACCTGTTTTGCTGGTCAAAAGGGTGCAGTGAAAGGAGAGTGCTGCTTTTTGGGGTTTTCTGTTTGTTTTTTCCCTAGTCATAAAAAAGTTTTGAACTAGCAGAACTTATTTCTTCGAATTGTGACTTCACTGCTGATTACACGCCTAATTCCATTACGCATGTTGCCATGAAATGATGTGTGTCTCAACTTCCAGACATGTGTAAAAGCTGCAGTTCTTCTTACAAACCCTAGATATTGCATTTCATGCTATTCTTCTATTGTTCATAGTGTAAACTACTAGGCCTTTTACACACATAGTTTAAAAAAAAAAGAGGAAAGTGACAGTAGAATGCTAATATAGCAAAATAAGGCTACTAGAACCAGCGGTCAGCTGTGGAAGTTTTGAGGTTTGCCTTACATTACTTGATAAGCTAATATTACTAATCCGGTTTTTGACCATCAATATAGATCTCATGTAAATTATCTTCCCCCACTTTTTTCACCTCAGTCTGCTGTTCTGGCAGTTTCATGTTGTCAAATATCCTGAAGACAATCCGAAACAAATCTTGCCACCAGTGTTTTTCGTAAGTATGGCCATATGTCTTCATTATTTCAAACATTACTGTTAAACCCCTGAAATGAAGAAAGAACAACATATACTAAGAGTTATAAAAAGACATGCACGAGACCAAATATGTCGAACTGCAACAACAATAACAAACTCAAATACTGTTAAGAACATCATACACTGATCTGATGTGGATCAGTCACACAAGTACACTAAAATTAAGTAGAAAATCAGCTTGTTTCAAAAGCACTTAAAACTCACAGGCAATAGCCAGAAAATACATTTGAGAACTGTGGTAATTTCAAATTAAAATAGGAAAACAAACTTCTTTACAAAGGACCACAAAAATAAAGGAACAAGTATTTCCAGGTAAGAAATACAGAGATCTAGAAAATGAGTATTAATGTTCACCAGCTATAAAGGGAGTCCAGATGCACAGCTCGCATGTAGATGTGTAAATTTAAAATTATTTGTATACAACCTCTCATATTTAGCATCAGAACTGCAACAGAATACACTTTATAAGGGAAAAGCCATATTCAAGGAAAATAAGCAGGTTTTACATTAAATCAGAGTACAGCTTTGTTTTTTCAACTGTATCTGCAATCCTCAACCAGTTAATGTATCATGGTATAAAAACAGTTTTAAAATCTTCAAAGTAAGTATGATGGGCAAGACACAGGAGGGCAGGCAGAACTGGGGTCATGAGTTTTAATTAAAACCAAAAAAAGATTCCAACAGAATTTTGCTGTTGGAGTCCACTAAAACAAAACCTACTCATTGCACAAATGAAAAATGCTCCATTTTAAACAGAGAGAAAATGGAAACGTGACATGAGGCTTACCCAGGTCAACTATGACAAATCATTAAAATGGAGTAACAGGGGCATATATCATGGAATCAAACATCATACATTTATATTTACTAATGAATAGAGAGAATCAGTATTGCCACTGGAAAAATACAGATTTGGATATTAATCCAATGTAATACCTTATTTAAAAAAAAAAGGGGGGGAGGACGACACGGAATGTAATGCATGTTGACCATTTAGAGTTGACCTTCCCCGCTAAAATAATGCTTGCTTGCCATACATTGGGAAAGTTAGAAGTTGGACTTTTACATTTTACTGTGTTCTATGGATCAACTGCTTCCATAGCATCTGATTGCAATTTGAGCTGAGCTGTCTTAAATAGTTTATAGGTTCTATAATAAATGGAAAACAGTCACTATATTTTCTTTACTTAAGCTTTAATTTATTTTTAAATGAACTATTTAAATAGTTCTTATCTTTGTGATTTCATGGCTACCCATCCTAAACAGGCACTCTTTAAATATTTAACTTTAAGGAAATGTAATACTTATCTCTAACATAATGCAGTCACAACCACGTAACTTCATTATTTATTATAACAGAAGATAAGAATTTCATGTAAAGAACACAGATTTAATTCCAGCATGTACATTCCAGCATCTATTTAGAAGGTGTTTTTAAAAAGTTTGGTGTTCCCACAGTGGTATCACCTAAATTAAATAATAAGTCATTTTATGACAGTTACGTTTACTAAGAGAGTTGTTTCTATTTTAAAAGTATAAAGTAAGCCTTTTAAAATTTGAATTACAAATACTGATTGTTACCTGGTTCTTACATCTAATTTGCATCTATTGATGATACAGGACAACTCAAACAGAATTGGGAACCATCCTCGCACCCACACTCTGTCTTCGGGAGCTACATTCATATCATCACTTGTGTATTCTTTGAATGCCTTTAAAAGAAAACACAGGGTTTTACAGAGTCGGAAGAGTTAGATTGTTCAAAATAAAACACGATTTGGACTGTAAATAATCTCTGCTGTACTAATATTACACCCTGATAACTCAAGTGAGCTGGCAATCAAAATAATACTGAGAAGGTGAAGTGTTTTTCAAAGTAATGCTTAGTATATTATGAAAAATAAACTAAAAAAAAAAATAAACAAGATGATACATTCAAGCATCAGTTTTTGCTTGCAGTTCAGTCTGAGTCTCTTACTCTCCTTTTATAGAGACAGCACTGAAAGTGAGGATCTACCATAACATTTTGAGGATATCCAACATTTCTGCGTATGCCATTATCCATTCTTCACAACATTTCTCAGTAGAGAGCAGATCCTGAGATACGTTGATTTCCAGCAGCTCTCAGGAAAGCCATCCACCAGCTGAACTGGGTGGATGGGGATGGGCAGGGGGGAATAAAAGAAAAAAAAAAAATTGCTGATACTTTCAAAGCCTGTGGCATTTTATTTTCCTATTGCTTGTAAATAAAGTACCTTTCTCATTAATCTCTGAAACTTGAAGGGAAGCCAATAAGGTTAGCGCCAGTATTTTTTTCTTTATAAAACACTGTTGATTAGAACACTTATAATTTAGTTAATACAGACTATACCTGAGGTCTATCAGATACATATTTTGCACAGTGGCGAATGAGGCGGATCGCTTCCATACTGGTATCTGGAAATGCTGCATTGCAGGCAAATTCAGACAAGCACTTTACTGCATCCTGGAAAGAATCTATGGTTGCTGGGAAGTGTTTTTCAAACACAATTGCTGGGAGAAAAGTGTGAACAGAAGAAAAAAGTGTCATGCTTTAAAATCTATTAATTCTAATATGAACTGACTGTAACATAAGTCATGAGAGACTGGTTCATCGATTGGTGCTGTCAAATGCTTGAGTAGTAATAAAAACTAAAAAATGAATGCTCAGCCTAAAAAAAGAATGACCTAGAAGGCATTCTGTTTTGACAGTAAATAAGTGTTTAAAATAAATCAAGGTAGCATCTAGTCTAGAAGAGGGAAATTTAACAGTTAAGCAAGAGCAGAGCAATAGGCTTACTGGTTAACACTAGCCTGTGTGATCAGAGCTTAAGAGTGCTACATAAAGCACAGAGTTACATCTACAAAAAGACTTCCCACAGCAATATGGTCCTGTTGCCTTGATTTTAAACAGTTACTTTTAAGGAAAAAAACCATTCTTCTTCAATGCTGAAAAAGTTTTAGGAACTTGCAGAGGTTGAGACACAATAAAAAGATCCCTTACAGCACTTAAAACCTGAGATCTAAATTAGCATGGGGGACAAAAAAAAACCCAAAAACCTAGTGCCACCTAGCACAGCACTTTCTCCTAAAGAGGCCATAGAGAAGCACAATTCAGAAACAAGGAAAAAGATAAGCAAACAACATAATAGTAAAATGACTATACAATTTTCTTCTGGAGGAAAAAAGTGTAAAATCCTTCACTTAAATTAAAAAGTACACATTAAGTAAAATTATCTAAGGCCCGACTTGTTTTACTACAGAATGCTACAAACAGATAATTTTTTTTTTAAAGGCATAAAGGAAGACAAATAACTATAATCTTATTGAATTACTTTCCTACGTATTTTCCCAGAGGATTGGTTGAAAAGTGTAAAACGTTGGTTCTAAAGCATGAACCAGGCTTTACTATGCAGGCTGTAAAGCCAACAGCTAAACAAAGCTTCTCAGTCTCTGGAGTCACACAAACTTTCATGATGTTTGAATACCATCAATACTCACTGACAATGTGTCCTGTAGTCTGGAATGCAAGTTCCACTATACTTTCATCCTGATCCGAGGCTGCCAGATGAAATACTGAAAAAATGTTTTTCCAGCCAGAACGAATGTTAGCAGCCTGGGAATTCACCATCTGTGCAATACACCGTACAACCATGTCTCGAATAGTAGGAGACCTAAATTAAGATAATAAAAAATAATTGTTTAAACTAAATTACATAAACAATTAGAATAGTATAATGCTCCAGCAACTGATTTTACAAAAGCGATCTGAAACATTAATTGCGAAAGTCGATGCTTATGATCCCAGGCAATTCAGTTAATTGTATGTTATTACCTGTTTCTCTTCATGATATGTTCAAACGGTCTTAGGAAGTCCTTCTGGAATCGGAAATTAGCAAGTTCTCCTTTTTCTAAGAACTTCATTGATAATTGCCTTAATGAGTCTACAGCAAAAATAGCTACATCTTCATTAGGATTGCAGCCAACCTGATAATGTAGAACAGAAATGCACAGTAAGCTTGAATCAGAATTCTTAGGGATTCAGCCCAAGCTGCCTTTACATTTGACAACAGAGAACTAAGCAGTACTGGAAAATTAATAAAAATAAACAGTAACCAGTTCCATAAACCACATTGTTAATGCGTTTCAATAATCCCTAAGCAATTCCAGCTATTTTCTACATTACACATCCTAGCATTTAAAACTTTCTAAAAGTAAGCAAACTGTCTAGAAAGACTTCAATAAGCTGTATTAAACATGCACGTCAAACATTCACCTGATAGTCAATTTAGACTTGAACAGAAAACAACCTCTTATCCCAAGCTTCATAAAACACCCCCAAAAATGAGAACACATAACTAAAGGCAGCCAGTTCCAGACCAGGTCATGATAAATAACAATGTATACTCTTGCCTTTACGTTTATTATATTGTGTACATCTGCCTTCTCGCAGGCCTTTCCAGCTTTACAATTTTTGTGGTGTTTTAAGCTACTTATACAGAAGGACAGAAAAAACAGTATAATTCAGATGAGCACATGCTTTTCCAAGAAATCTCTAAATAAAATTTATTTGTATCGATAAATTCAAGGAGTATGCAGTATAATCATTAACAGGGATACCTTATTAAAATGATCTCCAATAACTTCCCAGATTCTAGACCACTGTAGCCTTATCCGGCCCATGTTGTAGTACGAAATCTCTACTATCTTCTGCAGACTAAACATTCGAGGGTGGGTAGCAGACAGCAGTTCATCCATAGATACGGCACACAGCCAGCGAACGAAATCCACTGTTAAATGACCACAGATTTTAATGCAATATTCTTCCAAGGTTTAAGACAAAGCTGCTTTGTAGTTTACAGGGGGAGGGGGAGATAAAACTTACCAATAGCATTTCCATCCAACCTTGTAGATCCTGTAAATATTCTGTAAAGTGCAGTTTAAGACATTGTTACAGTTTCTTAAAAAAGCATCTAATAAGCACGTATTCAATATTTTTTTAAATATACATAGACACCCTCTGACTACTTCTATTTATTAAAAAACAATTAGTAATTGTGGAAAAATACTGAGCTTTGAAAATAAAATCAGAAATATCTCAATTATTTCTAATATTTAAAAATAACTCCCATAAGCATGCGTGGAGACTGGGAGGCGAGCATTGTTTCTAATACTATCTGCTCATTGACAGTGACTGATGAATAATGTCAGTAGTTTATAAACTAGCCAGCCCTGCTCCAAATACAGAAGTCAAACTTCTCCAGAGTGCACAATTCCTATTTGCCATGACAAATAGATACTTGAAACACTTCCCATTATGAAGTGGGGAGAAATACTGCAAACCTAAAGAGCTGTTATGTGTTTGACATTAAGCCTCCAGTTCGCTTGATGTGATTTTACTGCAAGGCAAGTTTCATTGAACTGACATTGATCTTGCTACCTATACTCAATCACAGAAATGCTTGTAAGCCTTCAGAATGATACATCTTTGTGACTGTCAATTTTGACAACCATTAAGAAAATGATGTTTTCAGATTTCTTATATGTTGAGAGAGCAAGATCCATTAACACTCCAGTCTGATCAGTACTTTATGATATGAACAGGGAATGCTTATGAGATGTATCATGCCTGATCAAATTCAGTTATGATAAATATGATTCATAGAAAGGAAGACTGGAATAATAATTTTGGTAATTTCAGACAACATCTACATAACCTAGAGGAAAGCAGGGAGTCAGTGATTACATTTAGGAGAAAGAGTCTGTCAATAATGCTCCCTGTACTAAGGCAAAATGAGATTTGCTATATGTTACTATATATCGCAAATCAAGATTCACTGGACAGCACAGCAGTCTCCATTCTGCAACTCTCCTGTAATAATTTTATAATCAGTAAAAAGGCTTCTTGCCTAATCTTTGTTGTGTTCCTTCTTGCAAAAATACTTCTGCTCCATAAAAAATGAAAAAACCCACAAAACTGAAAAGCACTTTAATATGGTAGTATTTATGTAGTTTTTTCCAAATAGGGATAAACTAATAATGTCCTATCATTAGCACAGGGTATTCAAATATTTCTTAAAAAGCTTGAGGTGGCAACAGCAAATTTAATACAATACCTGTCTACAGCAACGACAACACTTTGGGAGCTAGTTTCGCCAATGGATTCCTGAATACTTGCTATCTGCTTCCAATCCACGTTTCCACCCACTACAGTAAACAAAATTTGAAAAATGGGTAAGAGACAACACAGAAAGGGCTGGGAAGAAAGAGGAAGAGAAGTCGCACCACTACCAATATAATTATATATATTTTTAATTCACATAAAAGAGAAGTACATTATTAATTTCCCTTGCATAAGCTGGGCATTTCAGTGAACAGTTGCATGTTGGTCTAAGTCCTGATTCTCTAGATTCTCTATCCGTGTATAAACTATATTAGTCCCAGAAAACTGTCCACATTTAGAACAATTGTATGAATAGATACAAGTGAAAAAAATTCAAAAGCACAAGAACCACCTTTTTCTCTCCATCTTTCTTTCCATGGATCCTTGGTAATTCTGCTACTGAAAATACACAACATATGATAGAGAATACTGCACAGAGGAGAACTTTTCACACTTTATTAGAAGCAAGTGAGTAAATCCATCCTGATAGGTTTTCTTTTTAATCATTCACAGAGAAGAGCTCCCATTAAAACTCCATCTTAAACCTACCTCTCAAGTACAACAAAATTATCACCTAACAATATTGAGAAAAATCTGTAAATAAAAATAGCAGTATTTATTTTGGAGGCTAGAAACTGTAACCCACACCTGGGAAAGCTCATGTTAAGAAAATGCTAACTTCACAGTGAGCAAATTGCTGAAATTTCTGGCAATCTCTAAGCCCCACCTCCACCCCCCATCAAAAAAAGAACAGGAATCTTGTAACCATTCTGGGTAATTCCACCTACCCTGTATTTAGGGTTTTTTTCCTTAGGCAGCCTATCAGAAGGATAGGGGAGAACAGAAGGCTGAAAGACAGCCAGCAGTTCTGTTCTCAGAGCTTTGCAGAGACAAATAGTTCTCATGTTTCAGACTGCCTCCCAAAAGTCTGCCTCTGAGTCTTGCTGTGCTCCACACTTGGAGGTGGCTGGAGATGACTGGCTGGCAAATCTAGATAAACTGACCCATCTGAAGTATTTTTCTAGGGCATTTATGGAGTAGCCTTTCTGTAGATACATGCATACATACGTAATCTTATACTAGTATTTCAGCAACTTATAACACTGTTGGGTTTGATCAAGTCTTCTCCTGTAAGCACATGAGCTGCCAGTATCAATTAGCCTGAATCTTGGTAATGCGTCAGCCAAGAAACATATCGAGCAAACAGCTGTGTGAAGTGAATTTGAAGGGCTATTTCCGAGAATTCAGGTCACCCTAATCAACCCTGCCAGTTTACATGAGAATTCCTTATTATTGTAGGATTTATAATCAATGCTGGAAGACCTAAACAGACAGCAGATTTAAATTCCAACAGTAACGAGATCTTTTACAATGAAACATAGAGTCACCTATATAATTCTGCTTTATGAAAAACTGATTCCTCAGATTCCCATTGTCCAAAGAAGGTTTCTGGTTACCTAAGAAGTATACTTTGGCTATGACCTACACAAAGCTGAAAGACAAAACCTACTGCTGTGAGAATAGAAACTAGGCTAGAAGAAAGCTGAACTTCACAGTTACAACTCCAAGTAAGACAACATTCCTACCAAAGAAGCAAAGGAATAGATGCTTATTCGTTTACTTTTACAACCCACATGCTTGTGATGCCTTGAATTTTCAAGTAAAACAAAAAAGGGCCACAGCAAGAAGATAATGCAAGAGTGAAGACAACATTCAAATGTAGATGCCTGAAGAGTGCACACCTGAATCCTTGTTCAGGCAGTAAATGAGCAAAAGGGTTTCTGGAGTTGTTTTTTTGTTTTGTTTTGTTTTGTTTGTTTGTTTTTTAAAAACACACACTTCTGACTTCAGCAAGAAGACTGAATGCTGCTGCTTATGCATGTCTGATTTTGCAAGCAGGTTTGAAAGATGAAGCTTCTGCGTCACCAGACTGCAACTTCACTTACTCTAATTAAACAACTATTTTCCTTTAAAATGTGTGTCTGTATATATAGACATATGCACTATGGGTTCTTCATAGGAATTTAGCTTTATAGGAAGGTTGCTTGAAAGCCATAGTTCCAAAGGATACTTCAGAGTGATCACAGAAAGAAAATTAAAGTATCTGCCACACAGGATTTGCGGTGAAGAGTGAAAAAACTAAAATAGTTGAGAAAATGACTATGTTCTAACAGCCCCTAAATACATGAAAACCAAACTCCTTTGAGTTAGACATTTTCCTGTAAGATTGATGTGATATTAAAAAAAAAAAAAAAACAAAAAACGTTAAGTTTCCATATATGCACTGTAACAAGCACTGCAGAAATTCAATTCAGAGAGAAACATTTTATGCATTTGGGCACGATTACTTTCCCCAGAAATGTAGTTGACAGAGGGGAAAAAAGTCTTTATGAGCTGGATCTACACCAATGACTAGCAAGTGTGATTTAGAGACACCTGACCACAGCTTACATTCTTGAGCTATTAGGACTTAAAAATTTTTAAAGGCCAGTCACTTCAGTGTAGAGAAACTACCAGCATTTGGAAATAGCAAAGTTGGATAGGTCATTGGGGAACACTTAACTGGAGGATGCATATTAGAAGGGCAGGAAGAAGCTCAGTATATGAGATGCTGGCAGATGCATTAATTTCCAGGCATAAGGTTTCCCTGCAGCAACTCTTGGCAAGGTGAGGGGAGTACATAGAGGCAGGCCAAAGGAGAGCACAATGGAAAGAAAAGGACTGACTGCAGAATTAGAAAAACTGGCTGAGGAGAACACAGAGCCAGACGATTAGGACTAGGTTGAGGGCTAAGATCAGGGAAACTAGTAAAATAATCATTACTTCTCAAAAAAAAAAAAAATTACAAGAAAAAATTGAGGGAAGACAAAGCTTTTGTTCAGTTATGGGTGAAGTTGTTCAAAAGGCAGGAGATACGGAGCATCATACTAAAATTGAAACTTTCTAACAGTCAAATGGAGTTATATATACTTCCTTGACGCTTCCATAGTTTCCTAATACCCTACATCTGTATGTCTTTAACTGTGTTCCTATTTTAAAAAAAAAAAAAATCAACCTTTTTAAGATAATTTAAGGTAAGACAGGTATACTTTTCTAGGAGGACAGGAAACATCATCTGATTTACGGAGTACATTTTGGATCTTGGGCCAACCTAAAAAAGACACTTACTCAGTATGAAAGTAACCAAAAGAGGAGGAAACAGAATTTCAGAATTTAAACTAAACTAATCTTCCACTTGGTTTGAATACTGCGTATTTCTCACAAAGTTTTGTAACAGGATGCTTAACCTACACATACTAACTTGCCTGTTTGGTAAAACACTTGGTGCACTAATCACAGAATCACAGAATGCTTTGGGATGGAAGGGACCTTTAAAGGTCATCTAGTCCATCCCCCCTGCAACTGGCAGGGACATCTATGTTGCAATATTATTAAATCTGGTCATGCCATCAGCAATCCATTCTTATTTGGTCAGCTATATTTTAATAGAAATGACTAATGTATCATTTTCTTACCTTTCACACTCCCCCATCCTAGCAATAATACTTAACAGAGCAAAACAAATATTCCAGAAATAGGAATAGGCCGATTCAAAGCCTAAGACAGTTTTACAAGGACTACTTCATGATCTCATCTCCAAACCTCAGAGTCAACAATAATGCAAACAAAGGACAAACTTTAATATCTGTCTGAACAAAGCCAGTTAAACGAAATACTTCATATCCACATTACTTACCCAGTCCTAGCCCCACAAATTCATCGGGTGCCTGATCTTTTGTTCCAGTAAAAGAACCTTCCCTGCCACGCACTGTCCCTGAGATGTAGCGAGGTTTTACTCCAGTTCCTATTAACTGTGCCAGTTCAAGTTGACTGATGCATTTCAGAATCTATTCCAGAGAATAAAGATGTTTATCAACAAAAAGCAGCTTGAAATAGTAAAAAATAAATAAATAAAAATCTTTAGGCAGATCTTTAGAAGAAAAAAAAAATTCTAAACACTCAAGGTCAGACAAGTATTTCTGTTCTGTCTAAAATGAACACTAATTTAAATACTATTGGATTAGTCTCACAATTCTATTTCTCACTTCGACATGTTTTGCTACTTTAATTGGCTGCATAATGTGCAATTCTACATGATGTATGTGCAAAAGTATATACTCAGCATTTATCTAAACACCACTGTATTTATGCACAAATAAGTACACTACTGTGTTCAAAATCAGTACACATGCTTTCTTACTGTTTAAGTATAAATGACTCTTGTACCTCATGCCAGGAATTTCCTAAATAGTTTCCATCTGTATGAGCCACTGTGATGAGAGTTTTAATTGTGTCAATATTCTTCTGCTTCATTTCAGTAATACCAGAACTCACTGTAAGTAACGTAAATCTTGCTAACGCCTGGACATAGGCATCTCTTTCCAGCTACAAATAGGAGAAAAAAAAAAAAAAAGATGGTCTTGTCAGTATTTTCTCAGTTTCTTGTTCTTAGTACAATCTGTGTGATTTCAGCAACTATATAGTTTACCTTTCTCTTCCTAGAAAAGAATTCTACATAGTGAAAATACCTCATGTTCTTCTGTAGTAAGCTGTGGGATAAAATCAGGCTCCCTCTCTTCAGGAACATGAAGTGTAATGTGTGACAGCACAGAACACATAGGTTGTTGTTAGGTTTCTGGGTTTGGTCTTTTTGGATATTTGGGGGGCTTTTTTGGGGAACAGGATGCTGCTTCAGAAGAAATGTGGCTTCTTAGATAGGCTTTTAATATTCTTGTACTATACCTGGACCTACTCTGAAAACGCTGTCTTAGCAGACTCTCAAGTTGCAGGATTTTTTTGGCAACAGAATCTAAATAACATATCTAAAAGGCATGTTTTGCCAATTCCACAAAACTGCTCAAAACGTATTTGATTTAGTCTATGCCATTTGGAGCACCTCAGAAGTTTGTGAGGTGAGGCTGTCATGGGTGGGTAAACTGTAAGTAACCTATAATCTAGGCAGATGAATTCAATCTCACAAAAAAGAACGTTCCACATCTAGGTACCCAATTTTTATGTATAGGGTATCTAGAAACACCAAAGGAAACCCCTCACGTCTCATATGAACCGATTTTACCGAATGGTAAAAAGGGGATTACCATTGAGCTCACAAGTGCATTTTACTCTCCTGTTACGTATGATCCGAAGGCCATAAAGTGAAACGGTTGTACATCAGAGAAACAAATGACAACTATAAAATGTATTTAACTGTTTGGATGTTTAAGACTTCTTTGAAATAAAAACATCATTGAGCACATAATAAAACCAAATATAAAATCTTAAAAAAAAATTCCCAGGAAGAATGTCTGTTTTGTAGAGAAAAAACACAAACGCCACAACAGTGGGCAATGACAGAAGGGACAGATTCTAACAGAGCCACACAGCATGGCTGCCGTGTTCAAACCCAACTACTACTACTACAGGGTACGCTGGCAAAGGCACAGCAAATGATATATAAGCACAGAAAAATGGAAGGTTCATGGAAAGAGTACGAAGCAAAGAAGCTTTAGAGTCTACAAACTGTGTATCTTCTGTTAAAGGAAAATGTTTTCAGTCCTACCTTCCCTCTCTGTTCCATACAGATATTCCCCCTCTGCCCCTTTTTCCAAGCCATCAAAGCAGGAGAAAAACAACTAAACAATGTGTCCATCAACCAGAAAGTAAAAACAGATGACATAAGAAAATAAAGTACATCCTTTTGATGCATATCTTGTCCCAGATGCTTAAAGACAAAAGCCTGACTGTGTGACAGTCTAAGATTAAAAGCATAAATAATTAAAACCAGAATCTTTAATTGAGGTTTTAGAGGTGAACATGCATAGGTTAAACTATATTGTGTACTTTGGGAATTTTCTTAAGCTAAAAGCCTTCAGCTTCACTATCTCTGAAGGTGTGTCAACTAATGTTAACTGTTCTTAGACACCAATCTTAACTTCTGTATGTTTATTCAATGAAATAGAAAAGTTGCCAGCACCAGTCAAGCACAAGAGGAAAAACCTGCTTCCTACAGGAAAGATCCCTACATCAGCTCAAGTACAGATTTGCTAGTCTCCTTCAAACCATCAGAGCTATCTAGCATCTGAAGTCAAACAACACCGCCATCTAATCAGGACCTTGTACAACGGAATCATCCTGTAACGTACTGAAATCATCAACAAACCAGCACTGTTTTTAATTATATCAACAAAACAGAATTCCCACAAGAAACCAAGAAGGAATATTACTTACATTGAAAATACAAAACCCAAGTTTTTAAATTTCAACAAATGAGAAGTGTGGGTTTTTTTAAACACCTCCAGTTCAATCAAGTTTATCCCAAGCCAATGGAAGGGTATGAGTGATTCTGGTACATTCTTGGAACATGGGGATCTTAGAGCAAACATGTCCTTGCCCTCCCCATCCAAGGCAGACCACTGCAGGACTGGGAGCTAACCTCTGCAGCTGCTGAAACTGATAGTTGTACCAGTTCCACTTTCGCAGCTTAGAAACAAAAATAACAGGAATGTGAATTTCATTGAACAGCGGCAGGCTCCAGGGAAGGCTTTGTTAATCAAATTTTTAAGTCTGTTCAGTTCGGGGTGGGAATGAAGTGGAAAGACAGAGGAAGGAAACCTTACATGATCTCAAATGGGCTTTTTTAAGCAGCTGTATCAGAGGTCCCAATGTGCCTTTCCACATTAGTGATAAAAAGTTATCTAATTTGCTAAATACAAGTGCAAGGGGAGAGGGAAGCAAAGCATTCACTATCATATCATAGTTCGACAGGTTTACTTAAAGTTAGTCTTACAAGTTTTTTTTTTATCCTTTTGTTTTTTTTTTAAATGTTTTCAATGTACACATGAAATAATGCAATATCAAACATGAATTTTGCTTGCCTCTCTCTTCAGCTATCCCTACAATGGAATTACGGCAGACCAGTACTCCATTTATTAACTAATAGTCTACCATAATGTAATAGTACATTCACTACCAATTATTTTAAAATAAAAAAAAAAAAAAGGGGGGCAAAAAATAGCCCAAGTTTAATCAGAATTACCCTCTGGAGCCAGAGAGTCTGGAATTCTTGGCATTGTGCTTAATGCAAGATACATTAATGCATTACATCAGGAATGACATTTCCAGTGCCATAACTGTTAAAATGGTATCCAATTATAGAAGTCTCAGATTAGTATAATCTCTCTGAAGTTGAGAACAATATTTGAAACACAGTTCACAGAGATACTATTTTACTTATGAAACAGGATAGAAAGACTCATTTTATGAAACATCATAACAAAGCTAAACAGCTTTGTAACAAAGCTAGAAAGAAAGTACTTTGACATAAAAGTAGTCAACTTGTGGGGAAACAAAAATTCAGTACACAGGCATGGCAGCACTTACCACAAAATACCATGAAAAATAAAAGTTACTTTATTTAAAACACTTCCAGTCGAAGGCCATTTTATTTAAAACACTTCCAGTCAAAGGCCATTTTATTTAAAACACTTCCAGTCAAAGGCCATTTTATTTAAAACACTTCCAGTCAAAGGCCATTTTATTTAAAACACTTCCAGTCAAAGGCCATTTTACTTAAAACACTTCCAGTCAAATATCAGATGAAGTTGCAATGGCAGAAGCAGGCAGCCTCTAGGTATTGGAATGCATAGGTTCAGCAACAAGGACTCTTAGAACCCCACTAACGTTTTGGTGGTACATAAATCAAAGTATTGTCTCACTCTTAATTTTTGTTACCTGAATGTTGAAAATGCAAGCGATCCTGATTGCACATCGTATACCCTCCAAACAAAGAGAGGCAACTTCGGTGTCATCACAGTCCTGAAGACCCACACTGAATGCAGCTAGAAAAGGTGTCCATGCCAACTGGAATGTATGCAAAATAAAAGTTATGTTAGCAACTATCAGTACTTGAAGGGAATGTTATAGTTTCAACATCTTGCTGAAGTGTAAATTCTGTCCTTAACTCACATCATTAACCCTGATATTGCCTTTTGTCAAAAAGGAAATGAAATAGAACAGACATGAGACATGGAATAGGACAGAAGTACAGTTAGAAGAGACATGAGATATAAAATACGATAGAAGTAATGCAGATTGACACTACCCTCAGAAGCACTCTCCCTCAGCAACCAACACACACAATCATCTTCAGATAGCTGGGAAAAAACAAAACAAAATAAAACAACAAACAAACCCCAAAGCTATGTCGGTTAGATGTTTACTGGAGTTTTGGTATTCCTGCGATAACCTTTATCTTCGTACAGTGAGAAACAGAGTCAACAGTTATTACAAGAACCAACACAGTGTATAATAGATGCCTTTATGATGAAAAGTATGTACTTAAGTAAGACAAGTTTGTCCTGGTAACACCAGAAGGAAAAAAAAAAGGTATGGTAAAACAGGGCAGCAAACTGTATTAATTCCACTAAAATTACAGTAAGACAACAACAATAAGAGACAGGACACGACTCTTTCCTTGATCTCTCTGCTCTTAATTTTGTTGCCCTTGGCTCTCCATCTTTTTGTATCTAAGCCACTGTTGATGTTTCCCATCCTCTTGCCTTTGGTGGGACTGAGAGTGTAATGTAATACACTCAGCTAAAAGTTATTGCAGGAGAGTCCACATCGTCCTGTCCTTGTGGTCAAGGCTCCCTCTCCCACAGGCAGAAAAACCAATCAGAAGATGCAGAGGATCCTGCCGTAACTACACGTGGTTATGGACAGGAAAGCCCAGGGTACCCAGAATGATTTTAGAAATAATTTTACCTGAAATAACCCCATATGAAATACAGAGTCAACGGGCACAGCAGAGAGTAACAGATTTCACACTTAATTTCATAATAAAACGATGCACCACAGAGCTTTGGTTTCATTTAAGCCAGCAATTCCAAAAGCACTACCTCAGAAAAGCGTTTAACACTTGCACACACCAAACCATAACTCTGGGACAGTATTAAAGGCATCAGATGAATTCCTAGATCCAGGACTTAATTCCCTATTGCATGACTTTTACAAGTCCCTTCCAACCCAAACTATTCTATGATTCTATGTCCCAGAAGTGTATGTTTCTCTCCCCCCCTTTTTCATTCCTATTGAAATGAAAACTAATCTTAAAAATCTCAAAACTGAAATATTTTCTTAAAAACTATCTAGAGATCTGTACAGTATGCTTTATAACTAGATTCATGCTGTTATTTATAATAGACTGTTTTGTCATTAAAGGTGAAAAATTATGCCTCTAAAATAGACAATCAATTTGGGGCTGCTTAGGTGGGTGTATAAAAGTGAATTTTTGTTCTGCTTTATCACTTCGCAAATCTATCTGTAAATATAGTTATAATGATAAATTTTACACTGGCTTCAATGGGTGAAAGAGACACCCAGACATTTATGAAGTTTTGCTGAAATAAAAATAAAATAAAATTTAAAAAGTCTAAATTAAAAAAAAGTGAAATTATATTTAAACTTCCACAGTTCTCACTTTCTGAGAAGACAGCTCTCTGTTCAACACATTACATTATCCTCAGTACTTTAATTAATTTATGAACATCCTCAAGCAAGACGACTCCTAATTCTTAGCACCTTCACAAAAGATGTTTAGGGTGTTAATTTACCTTGATGCTTCATATTTTGCTCCTTTGAAAATGGATTTTGCAAATGTACTTTTCAGATACTAAAAGCTAGGAATGTTATAGAGTAACTGGGCTGGTATCTTAAGGAAAAATAGTCCATGAATTTTACAGATGCCTGCATGGAAGTTATTTCACTTCAGCCTTAAAGAAGTCAGCAGAGAGAAATTATGTACAGTACACCTCTGCTAAGTGACACCCTGACACTCTGAAAGTAGATCTTAAACAAGGGCTTCATTTAGCGTTATTCTGTACAAGCAGAGTATTATCGTACTTTTATTAATATGGCAATAAAGAACCCAGAAGTTTCCTCACGGACAGCAATTTTACAGCTAGATCCTCAGTGTGCCCAGGTGGCCAAGGCCAATAGCATCTTGGTTTGTATCAGAAATAGCGTGGCCAGCAGGACCAGGGAAGTGATCGTGCCCCTGTACTTGGCACTGGTGAGGCCGCACCTTGAGTACTGTGTTCAGTTTTGGGCCCCTCACTACAAGAAGGACATCGAGGTGCTGGAGCGTGTCCAGAGGAGGGCAACGAAGCTGGTGAAGGGTCTAGAGAACAAGTCTTCTAAGGAGTGGCTGCAGGAACTGAGGTTGTTTAGCCTAGAGAAAAGGAGGCTGAGGGGAGACCTTATTGCTCTCTACAACTACCTGAAAGGAGGATGTAGCAAGGTGGGTGTTGATCTCTTCTCTCAAGTAACAAGCAACAGGATGAGAGGAAACAGCCTCAAGTTGCACCGGGGAGGTTTAGGTTGGATATTAGGAAAAATTTCTTCACTCAAAGGGCAGTCAGGCACTGGAACAGGCTGCCCACGGAGGTGGTTGAGTCCCCATCCCTGGAGGTATTTAGAAGACGTGTAGATGTGGAGCTTAGAGACATGGTTTAGTGGTGGACTTGGCAGTGATAGGTTAACGGTTGGACCTGATGATCTTAAAGGTCTTTTCCAACCTAAACGATTCTATGATTCTTGAGCCTGGGCCTGGAGCTCAACCTGACTTCACAGTACATCACTCCAGGGAACCATTTGTTTATTGTAATGGTAGTGGTCTGAGACTTTACCTCCCTGGAGCAGTTCACAAAGGAGTCATGTGATGACCACTACTTGCACAAGGGCAGCAAACGAGAGGGCATGGTAAGGGCGCAACAATTTATTTCAGTGGCAGTTAACCGTAATGAGTTAGTTATGTCGAAGACCATATCCAATAGCATACTGAAGCATAATACAGTACTGAACATACTCTGTATCTACAAATCTGAATCACTGGTATGGAAAAGGCATTTGGGATGCAGACAGCTTTGCACCTACACAATAGCAAAGACAGGTGTTTAGAATAATGGCTTACTACAGGTCCAGCTATCTCCTCCAAAACTAGATGATGGTCCTACCTAGCGTTTTGAAATATTAATTTGCAACAAACAACATTAGACAGAAGTTTGTCCTGATAATTGCTCCCCCAAAATGCAATGTAGTAATCTCCCTTAGAAGCAGTAGGAGGGACTCAAACAATGAACTGGGATTAGTCATTTCTCACTTTTGTAAATCTGTTGTTTTGACTGCACCTCTATACCTGAAATAAAAATCCTATCATTTCAAGTTTTTAACTACTCTTTGTACTTTTGTCCCCTCAACATACTCCTCATAACTCCTCCATTATATCAAGATGCTGCTTCTACCAGCATAGAAACTTCTTAAATCCCAGGGCAAATGAAACTGGAGCAGAAGGCTCAAAATCCCTTCTTTCTCATAGCAAGTTAAATAACTTACAAAATGATCAAAATGTAGCAGACAAAAATCTTGAGTATTTTCAACAAATCCTGTCAGTCAGTATTTTGTATTAAGAAACTATGTGATATTCTAGGTAAATATCTAAACATGTATCTCACCTTAAACATGGGTCTCACATGCTCCAGGTGTGTTGCACTAGTAAAAGGTGCCTGAACATGGCTCACTGCCTCCATGAGAGCTTTAGCTGTTTTAGCCATTTGTTCCATTTCCAAATTATATAGGAGTCTTCTCTGCTTTTCACTAGCAACACCTGTAAACACATTGTTTCCTCTCATTTCTGCATCTTTAGCAGTGGCATCTTCAGGAATATAATAATTTTAAGTTTTTTGTTAAGTGCCATACTCAGACACATTTTTTGTATTATCTTTACTTTCAGAAATTACCATACCAGCAAGATATTTCTTTTACAATATAGATAAGATTTAACTTAAGGCAAACTTATGTATGAAATGTAACTTCATTTTAAACCTTTACAGAATTTGAAGATTTGCACAACAAACATTTCTTCTCCATCACCTCAACTGACAGCATAAATATCACATCCACTAAGCTAAATTCAAAGTGACCAGAAGTTTCATAGCAATCCATCAGCACAGAAAATAACAATAAAAATAAGTGGACATCCTTTTTCTGAGGGAGAACTACCTTAATCACCTTTTCATTTCAGTAACAGAACCTCCATCTCATCAAGAAAGCAAAACCCAAGTAGAATGTAGTAATCAGCTTCTTTAAAATTACAATAAAAACATTATATTAATTGAACAAATATTGAAAATAAGAGGGATTCTTTTTTCCAGATGCAAAGTTCCGGTAAGTAATATGTTCATAAGGCTAACCTAGAACTTAAAAGTATACAAATTTGACTATGTTGGGAAAAAGTCAAGTCTCTCTGTATGTTCTCTGGAGAAAAGCTAGAACGAGTAACATCTGAATCTTCACACTGCAAAACACAAAGTTTTTCTGGTATTTCAGAAAGGAAAAGATAATTAATTTAAAAAGTGTATAAATTAGGGCCCTACAAACCAAATAATGCAAAACTTTTGAAGATGACGGACTGGTTATTGCAGAAAAACACAAAGGTGACCTTAGAAACAGAAGGCACAACTACTGTGTTTGTTCTGCACTATGCCACTCAGCAACATTGTTAGTTCACAAATCCCTCAAACGCATTTTTGTATGTTTCTGTTCAACAGTAAAACCTGTCTTCTCCATAGTCAAAGCACTGAATACCAGGAATTCAGATGCAAAGGGAAGTGAAAATAAGCAGTTGCATTTAACACAGATTTGAAGGTAGCATCATGCATTTATGTTAAAAAGAATACGAAATTAGAAGTTAGGACTCATTTTGAGTTAAGTAAGTGGTGCTTGCTTCATTCATCTCTCATTTTAAAAAGGAGATAGCTTCATCAAACTGAAGAGCCAACACTTTGAAAAAAGCTAACATTGCAACTACTTACTTTGTTTACTGGATTTTGTAGGTATTGTTAATTCTTTTGTTTCTTTCATTGAAATCTTCTTTCCAGCTATTTCATTATAGATAGCAGACAAATATTCTTCAGGGAGATCTTTACTGTCATTGATACCTCTATTCATTTTAATATACTGTTCTTTCGTCATTTTATTCTTAACCTGAAACCCAAATGAGGGAAGTTCATAGCAATTACATTGCTGCCTATAAAGCAGCCAAACAGATGAAAAGCTACCATGAAGGACAAACCTGCTGACTCAGAAGACATTTTAAAGTATCCAACATATCCAAGACTATGCTGTCAAATCTAAAAAATAACTCAAGGCCATGTGGACATTACAACACTCAAACATTCAGTAGAATTTGCAGACCAATTAGACATACATTACAATGTATGTTTTATCTTGTCATACAGACCAAACTATCTATTTTAAACATAATCCCCTAATCTCATAAGAGTTCAATACTCTTTCCAGATTTTGCTTAAATAAATGTTGATGGCTAATAACCACAACTTTGAATATTATGCACTCCAGAGCTGTATTTATCAAAATAAAGCTGTGTTATTTTTTTAGACTGAAATCAGGAGCAGATTTTTGTTAAAATCATAAGTTCTGGCTTTGACTGTAGGCTAGATCACTACTGTGAGTGCTGTAATATGAAAGCAAATCCAGACAATTCCTATTCAACACAGAGTAGGGAAATGACACCTTACAGAAAGGTCTAACCAAAACAACTTAAAAATCTCTACACCAATGAAACACAATACTGTTGCTTAAAAGATGCACAAACTTAAGCTACCGTATTTCTTACGCACATATTGGTGTTCAATTGAACATCAAGCTTTTACAACTACATTGTCACAAAGCCTGAAAGTTAGATGTCTATGGATTACACAAATATTCTTCTAGCAACATACCTGTGGACTGTGAAGATCTGTTGTCAACATGATAATTGAGTAAGCTAAAACATAGGCAGTATCTGCACTAGCAAAAAGAGTTTGCCTGAAGGGGGAAAGGAGAAAAAGAACAGCAAATTTAACACATTAGGATTTTTTACTTATTATTCAGCTTTCCAAAGTTCTGAAGACAAAGTATGGCCTACCCTTGGTTACATTCTAAATATCTAGCAGCAAATTTCTCCATTAGGCGATCAATTTTTTGAGCCTCTCCGGGAAGACGAAATCCCTCTAGAAACATGCGCAGAGCTGAAACAAAATCCTTTCCTGAAAAGTCGTGTTGGTCTACATATGCATACATGACTTCTTTGTTAAATTTATCATTGTCTCCCAGGAACTCCCCAACCTGAGTCTAAAATAAGAATAGAAAAAGACAAACTATTGCATTGACACTGGAAAAAAAAATATCAAATAAGAACAACAGAGTCATACTGCCCATATGTCTTACAAAAAGAGAGGCCTGTATGCAGTTAACTAAGGCATATTCCTGCTACTCCTCTACACTCTAAATCAAAGTATTTTGGCCATATATTCCATTATAACGCTCTTACATGCTCATATCTGCCTACTTTTCCCCTTCGCTGGTTTTATTCATGCACCTTTTTTTCCTAGTAGATGAATTCCACACGTGCACAAGACAAAGTTAATATTACCAATGATTGTTTGTTCTCTGCTGTAATGATTTTTGTAGTTGGGAAACTTACTACAGGAATGAAAATCTTACTAAACTCAGCTTTATTCCCACTAGAGTATAGATCTCAAATAGATCTAAGTGCTGCTTGAATATAAATAGCTGGTATTCAAATACATCCAAGTTGATCACTGTCAACACAACACAGTACAGTGAAAAATACTATGCATTCAGATAAAGATACCTGTATATGTAAACTGAGGTTAAAAATTTGTTTTGATGGCTGTCTCTAAGTTCTAATACTGAAATTTATGACTTCAGTCACAGCTGCAAGCATGGGCATATGCGAGCCTTTCCTTAGAAAAAAATGGGGGTGGTTACTAAGCACAATGGTGCAGACTGCCATTTCGGAAAGCTAAGTTTTTCATGACAATACCAACATGAGATATTCCCACCCTCCTCAGCCAGGTATTGCAGGACCCATCCAAGTCCAGCAACAGCTGCAAGCTGTAAATAAAATCAAAAAACTCATCTAGATTAAATAACCTTCCTTTGGGAGGCAGCAAAAAATGCTTTTCATGTTGTTGCACCATGTTGTTTTTTAGCCATCTTTGAAGGACCGTTACTTCTGCCAGACACTTACTGGATTAAAGTACATACAGTTTAGTAAGTTGCTTCTAGCTATACTAGCAACTAAGTACAAGTTTTGAATCAGCTCAAGTAGGTCAGTCTTTTCCTTTACACTTTGCTGAACTGCAGGATGCATATAGTACAGGGTATAGCTCTTATGATACTCCAATTCAAATCCCTTGAGCTCACACATTTTAGAAAAGAGAGAGGTTTCCTTTTCTTCATTGTACAATAATGTTATGCACTTTAAAACACTATCATGTGATTTTCAATTAGTATAAAAACATCAGCATGAGAACCATCAGAAAAAGAGTTTTCTTACTGAATCTAATCTTTCTTCTTGATGCAAGAACTGAGCAATATCTTCAGGGGTAGTGCCAAGCATTCCTTGTTCTTGCAGGTACTGAATCCCCCTCTTTGGTTTCTTGTTGAATCTGTACAATCAAGAGCAGGATGGAATGAGAGTTAACCCTTTTACCCATGCACAAAGCCTTACCAGCTTAAGTAAAAAGATTCAATAATTTTGGATGAGGTATTGAAAATCTATGTATTAAATATTTTTCCTTTATCAAACTGTGCATTAGATAGGAATGAGCTATTCCTTTCTATGATTATTCCCTTCATCATTGGCTGATTTTATGTTTTTTTTCCCCTGTAACCAGCCTCCTCTTCCTCTTTGCTACGTAACTGCCAGCATGGCATCCAAGCAGCTCCCAGTAAAGAGAGCTAAAGACTATCATTTACTCTGGCACTTGTGAAGAAAAAACATTCCACAGAAATAGTAAAGTATTGGCTTGGAAAGGAACAATTATGCTCTGTTGCTTTTTGTTTTAATCTGTATGAAACAATGAAGAAATCCATGAGTTGCCTGTAAGAATGGAAACATACAAGACAAGGAACCAGCTAACTGAAAGAAACTGAAACCCTAAAGGACTAAGGCATGTTTGTTCAGGGTCTGAAAACTATACTATAGAATACTTTCATTTTTGCATAAAGTGACCTCACTGAGGAGGTAAGGTGACAAGGCTGAAATCACACAGAAGATTCGTATCAGACTGCACTGAGAAATTATACTAACCTCCAGTTCTAATTATGACAAGTTAGTTAATCAGAAGGAAGCATCAGCTTAAGCATACAGACACACTCATCAGTAATGTGTACACTAAAACGGATTGTATTCAATTGATCACAAGTTCAATGTTCTTTTTATCCAAATATAAAAATCTTATTTTTAGACAAGCAGGTCTGGAGAAAAAAAGAACAAACATTCAGAGTACTCATCTTCTAGCTGTGAGGAATTAGGTTAACACAAAACACTGTTGACAGGCTCCAAAGGGGACACCATTCAGCACTCTTTCACCAGAGGAAGTGCTGTTACATCCAGAGTTTTTTTCCTAACACAAGATGAGTATCTATGAGGAGAAGGAAGAAAAACCCAGGAATCTTCATAGCTCCAAAAGAATCCACCCTCCCATGGGTGATAAAAGGGCACTCACAAGTCAATTCCTTGTTCTATTATTTCCTTTTGTTGCTTTAGGACCTCAAACTGCTCTGGGTTGTCAGTGCCAGACATCTGTGTGCTGTAACTGCCAATTCCTGATGAAGCAGTAGAATCCAAGGAATTTAAGCTTCCATATCTGTTAATTGTCTCAGGGTGTTTGGTTTCATTGCTGTCCTGTTCCGTGGGTTTTTCTTGGCCTATAAATTGGAAAGGGTTAGACACATACAAAATACATACAGTGAAAAGAAATTAAAATCACAGGTTATTCTTCAAATCCCCTCTGAAGGCTTTTAAAACCTACTAGGGTTATCTTCAATTATTTATTTATTTTTATATAAATATTCTGCTTTTGGTTTTGTTGGGAAAATAACAAAAAAATCACTACAACATATCAAGATGGATTCTTTCAGTCTATCACATACCTGAAATTTAAGCCTTACAACTATAATTTCTAGGCACGTGCAAAAAAAAAAAAAAAATATACGACACCTTAGAAACCCAACTACAGATCTTTCCTTTTATTTTCAAGTCTGATGTTACTTTTGACCTGAAGTGAATCACACTATTCTAACTTTCAGAAACAGAGCGTCTACAAGTGTTTATGATCAGATATGCCAAGGAGCTGGTGCTCTCAGTTCACGAAGACAGCCGTGCAAACCACCTCTAGAAAGGTTATTACTTCACCTACCAACTTTAAGCGCTTAACCTGAAAATTCTGGCATAACCTTAGTACTTTTCATCTCAGGTCAGATGGAAACAAGATTAAAACAAGTAATGATTTAGTTACTTCACTGCTTACAACAATGAAAATTCTGTAGCTATACATTAATAAATTTAAAAAATGCTCTCCATCCAGCTTGCTTCAGTAGTAATTTAATCAATATGAAGTTAGGTTAAATCAGGGGAGCTTCAAATTAAGTTTTGCAATCCTTTTAAAATTAGAAATATAGAAAATAACAGGATTTAGTAATTTCCGGCATAGTAGCTTTCTAGGAATTCATACCGTTAAGAAAAGACAACTTAAACAACTTGTTCAAATGATACCAATCCAAACTTACCGATATTTCTACCACAGAAAAACAAAGTTTATTCTCTCTCTTTTTTTAATGCAAGAGGTTTTACCAATCTGGACACCAACAGTATCAAAATAATGGAAAAATGCACTAAAGCACCTCTTTACTAAAGCTAGAAGAAACACATCTCATCTCTTACCAAGTGTTGTCTGAGAATTGGGATTTACATATTGATCCTTACTCCACTCCACCATGCACTTCAAGATTGATACTAAGCATTCCAATCCTTTTTTTCTCAAACTTAATTCCTAGAAAAGATTTCAAAAGCAATACATTAGTGGAATGGAGAGCTTAGTCTTAACGTATCATGCCAAGAAACATGAAGCTTCATAAAGTTTGGTGGAGTTTTTACCTGAACGTTGGACATGCCAAGTTCTTGGCTACCCCTTCCTTGAGCAATCTTTGATAGGTCATTAACCAGCCTTTCAAATATATTTGCTGCATTTAAATCACAATCATAGTTCACGTAGATATCCACTACACTCTGGGCATCTATAAGCAAAGTGACATTGTCAAACTCAGAACAAAAAGTAAATCATTCAATGAAAGGCAAGTACAGTGTTGTTCTTTAGTGTAAAAATGTAAAAACTAGAACCAAATGGTCCTTAATACCTGCACATATCCTTGTCAGCGTTTGTATAACCATCCATTTATGATCAAATGAGCTAGTAGAAGTTTCCAAGATATACAGGAAAATTTCTTTGAAGAAAACCTAACAAATATTCCAGGAAGAGGGAGAAAAAAATAAAATCTATTACAAATGCAGTCGCTAACTTTGATGGCCAATATTCTGACATAATTCTGAAAGTAGCACTTCAGAGGTACAGGAGAAGGAAAAAAAAAAAAGGAGGGTAGGAGTAAATACAACTTACGCTTGACACGTTCAAATTAGGAATTCGAATTATTACTGATGTACTTCTGGAGTTTTGTCCAGCTGAAAAGTTTGGTTTATATTCTGATCACTCAAAAACAGAAGAACCAGGAATGATGTGAAGTCCTGAAGGACAATTTAGCCTAACAAGAAGTCTAAGCTGCTATTAGAGATCATTTGGGATTTTGAAAGGAGAGGTATTACCTCACCACAAAAGATTTTCTCTACGAGATGATGATATTATGGCACAAATGTAACAAACAACCACTTATGCCAATTTACAGTATTGGACCTTCATTAGAAGGGAAACATCTTGACACAAAAGAATCATTCTACAGTATTAGATTATTGGAAGAAGGGTATTGGTCAGGCACAGCATAAAAAATGCAGCAGGTCCACTAATAGGAAAATTACTCTTCCCTAAAAGAGACACAGTTTTCCCTGAAATCGCTTTAGTATAGATGCTTTTGTTTGGAACAGCGACAATTATATTCTCTCTCAATTAGTTCCTCACCAGATCCATTAGTATTACAGGCAGACTAGTTCAGCTGAGCATGCTTAGCAGCTAGGGCAGGCTTTTTCTCACTGCTTCCCTAAGCAGCAGCAACCGCTGTAACAGCATATGAACTCAAAATGTGAACTGCTACATGGCATTACATCACCATCCTACACAACATTACATCACCGTTCTGCACTTCTGAGAGCTCACCTCTTCATAGCCAGTTGTGGCTACCAAATCCACCAACATATGTTTTTTTTCTAGAACGCTGCTGATAGTCTCAAGCCATCAAGCTCCTCTTCTCTGAGGAGCAGAGCTCTGAGCAGAGGAGCAGAGCAGCACACAAATATCCAAATATGTAACTACCCTTGTTTTAATATTAGATATTCCCTTATGCCACAGAATTTTTACAGATATTTTTATGCTATTAGCCAGGTAGAGATAAGCATAAGGCTAATTTCGGTTTAAGTCACATGTTTGGGGAAAAACAGCAACATTGATTTTTAAGCAACTTCGATGGTAAGCTGTTTCCTTAAGCAAAATGCGCTAACGGTATTTCCATTTTATTGGCCTCTTTAGAGAAAGAGAGGCACACAGTACAATCCCAGTTACTAGTCTCAATAAGGAAAGCATCCCCACGAAACATAAGGAGTTCAACACATAACAGATCAAAGACTTGCAAGCGCTTAAATATACTCAAGAGTAGTAGACTGATTTTAGCCACAATTTTATGTAATCCAAACAGAGGAAGACATAAAATTTTAATAAAGGTCATGCTATGAGCAATCCTTAGTTACATATTTGCTGTTTTCTGATTTTTGACAGTAATGTTCTTTTTTCTGGTAGAAAATTTAAAAAAAGAAGTCACTGATGGAGCAGATAATAAAGTTTCAACTACAAAAACTAAACCCAAGTCTAAGCTAGAAGAGAAATTAGCTCGAAGGTCTGCATACTGCAAAGACACTTTAGATTCTATGCTTCTGAGACAGAGCTGACTTCTTGCTTCTGGTGTCAACTTTGAACAAGCATATCTTGGAATGAACAGCTTCTCAAAACTGTACTGATTATTTACATTTCAGATATTTAAAAACACTGTCTATCACTATTTTACTTACTACAATTCATGTCACAGAGTTGAGACTTTAATCCTAGCATATTGGAAAACTAAATCAGGAAAGAGCTAATTATTTAGTTTGGTAAACTGAAAATAAGAGCTTTAAGATAGCTTATTCACAGTTACAAAAGGGTGGTAATGGTAAGTATAGCTAAATGACACCCCAAATCCCCTGACATCTAGGGACTTGATTTGCTGCAAATATATTCATTGACCCATTTAGAAATACAGTTACAATACAATTAAGGTACGACTCAATCTATTTTAACTGTCAGAGGGCAGTGTTAGCTGAATATTTAAGTCAAAGGACCAAGGGAGGGTCACTTTCAACAGAATCTGAAACTAGTATTTTAAAATACACCAAAAATTTCTTACACAGACAAAGAATTCAGCCTCAATCCCAAAATATATAGATTTTGCATATTATAAATCAGAGCATATGGCTCCCCTTACAGCTCCAAGACACAAACTGAATGTGAAGTTATCTACTTGCCTACCCACATCTTCTGAATAACCTTTAGGATCAGTAGCTAAAAGAAGAGGTATTCTTAGCTCACAACCAGGAAAAAGAGTAAGTTTCTAGAAATTGCTGTCCCCCATACTTTGTAATAGATGGATACTTTGGCAGCATCAAGCTTTTGGCTTTCGTATTTGTGAGGAGGAAATGCAGCCCTGCTATGTGGTGATGGTCCTAATTTAGCTTATTCTAGAAGCTGCTACAATAATGTAGGGTATCCTATATCCAATTTTCCTCAGATATGTCTTCATTTTCTGTTTGGAATTTGGGGAAAGGATGGCAGAGATGGAAGCTCATCAAATTTCTGTCAGGAAAGCCGTATTGCAATGCATTTACCACCTACACACTGACTTGTAAGCTCTGTGAACACATAGCGAGTCCAGCGCTTTCTGGGAAGCAGGCTGTGTGACTGAAGAGCAGCTCGGCCCAGACTGTCTGATGTGCTGAACACTGCACGTGCACTACAGTCTTGTTGAGTACACACAGTTTGTCTTGAAAGCCTTCAAAATGCATCATATTTTAAAGGCACATTCAATCAATCAATCACCAAACCTATATTTCTAACCAAGCTATGCTCAAGGAAATACTGGAAATCCTACTGTTTCTTACCCAAAAAGGCATCAGAATAACCTGGTAAGTGATCACAATACCCTACTGACATGGTACTGGCAAAATGAGGTTCTTCCCCCAAAGCTACCACAACATATCAACTTATACGACGACATCCATAGATGAAGAAATCCCTGAATTCAAGGTCCTTATAACAGCAACACAGTCAACATTTCTCAGCGTCTTTTCACGTACTTAACCTCCACACTTCGGGGACAATCTTCAGGCTTCAGTATTCACATTGACTCCCAAAACATAAAAATTACCAAAATGAACAGTAGGAACACACTGTGCAGACTACTACTTTATTCATCATGGAATTCAGATCTTTAACACGTGGGACACACAAGCGGGTATCCATGTGGTTCAAATGGACAGAATCATTCCAAGAAGCTGCTTGTACCATATGGCACAAGAATTAGAAGTCAAGAACAAAGCCTCTACATGTGTCTTGCTTTCCCCTATGACTTAGAATATATCCAGCGAGAAAATTTGCAATGTCTGTCAGGACTCGGATAACTCTTATTGCTAAGAATATGGACTTATCTCTACTTATGGCCCAAGGAGTTAAGTCATGCATACACCTTTTGAGACCTGAGGAAATAAGATTATCTTATTCAGGACATATATTGATGTAGGCCCTGATATACAAAGGGACGTGGCTACAATAATCAAATAGCTGGGATTTCACTCTATTAAGAAATCTGTTCAAGTGACCTCAAAGAGAATCCACAATGCATTTCAAGTTATTAATTTTTATTCTAAAATTCCTTTGCAAAACTATGTATTACACAGTCTTTTCATAAGTGTACTAATTTTCTTAATTTGTACTATGTAGTGCAGAGCTATAACTTCCTAATTGCATTATCGAACATTGGTTGACCAAGTTTATCCACAAGCCTACTCATTTATGAGTTTCAGCATCATTCTGCAATAACACCATGCCACAGCCAACAGAAAACTCTGCTTTTAAATAAAGGAAACTAACTCATATAGTAACAGTAGTGACTATGAACATAATAAGTTATGATTGCAAAAATTCACCTCAATCACAGAGTCAATCAAAGCATGTTTTGCACTGTAAAATTTCTTAGTTTATGTTAATGTCTATTATTAAGTGATGAAACGGCCTACTTCTTTATTAGGTACTTCTTTTCATGTTCTAGTTAAAATATGATGGAAATTTTTTTAAAACAGCCCTACAAAAGTTTTCCCATCACTTTCCACTTCACCAAAGGAACACTACCACAAGTGTCACATTGGCTCTGTAGCATCAGAAGTAATCTTATTTAATCTGCAAGTATTCCAAAGGAAATGCTGCTATTTTATTTGAAGGGGGTTTCAAGGGCATTGTTGCAAGCAAGTCCATTGCCACTGGGTGAAAATGAGCTTCTATGCATGGGAAGATCTGGCAAGTCTCACGCAAAAGCTGAGATTCAGAAGAGAAAACAAATTTATCTAAGCAAGACCAAGCTACACACAAATATAAACAAATGTTCACGTAACACTCCCCCGAGCCCTTAAATTAGAAATTCATGTAACGTACCTCAATCTGCATCTTTAGATGAGTCTTAAAGTTTGAGAGCAGGGTAAGAAATATGGAAAGTGAAAGTTCAAAAACTTCTGGAACTGATGAGACTCCATTTTTTGACAGTGCAACACAAAGGTACTGCTTAATAGCATTAATAAACATCTCATTTGTCCTGAAGACAGGTCCTGCATTTTGCAGAATGGACAGAAGCAACTGCAATGAAAGAATCTTTGATCGCAGTTCATGAGATCTAGAACAAAACAATGCAGCATAACGGCTCAGTGTAAGTCATAAAAAATAAAACATTCTCTTGAAAAGTCAATGCACACCACAATGATTTTGTATGTGGAATGTTCATGAAATAAACTCAAATTTGACATAACCTGGTCTAGAAAGTAATAAAAAGATGTTTTTTGTTGAAGTGGTCACTTCAGCCAAGAAGGTGGGCAAGACTAAACTTTTCCAGTTACTGTTTCTCTCCAATACTATTCAGCCACTCTCTCTTGCGCAGCACAGCACCGCAGAACAGCAGCAACAGTAGGCAATGCTGCCTATCTTACCCAGAGGATAAGGGAGCATTCTTTCCTTTTAATGGATTTTTGGAAGATCCCATTTAAACTATCCAGCCCATCTACAGAACCTTGACTACCAAAAGGTGGAAATTCTTCCTCCTCCTCTATTTCCACCAGCATGGAAAGAGAGTTGAAGGACCATAAAGACAACAGCTGTACTACCCGACCTACTTCCTCCCAACACTGAAATCTCTTTTTTTGTGTTGTTTATCAGTCACTGGCCCCATCCCACTCCAAGAGCAGCTAAGATACATAATGTACCTATTTCAAGCATGGCAATAACAAAGTCCAGCAACTGCAGTGTTGTCAAGTGCTCCACAGTTAACATCACGCTTCTTACAGACCGAAGTAAGCTAGAATTCATGTCAGAACAGTGCTACTATTTATGCTTTAAAAAAAAAATTACAGAAAAAACCCAAAAACAACCCACACAAAAGTGTAAAGGAAATCTGCATCTATGAAAATACGAAGCAATTTAAATAGCATCCTGGGTGAAAGCGTTCTCTTTTCAGACTCCTGATGCTCCTTCACGCTTCTGATCATTTCGAAAAAGACTATAACTCTTCTGAAGAGCAGGCATAGACACAAATGGCTTTCCCAACAAGACAGTCCACAGCTTTCATTGAACAACCACCCACTGACAGAGGACAGTTATGAAACATAAGGAACAACGACAAGAAATTTTTCATACAGTACAGGGCAGACACGGTAAGGAGTGCTTCAAGTCAACACGTGACATACAATATTTGGATATTTGCTGTATACTGCAAAAACACAAGCTTAATGAAAAAAAAGTAATTCCAGTCTAGCTAAAAACAAAAATGCAAATTAATAACAAGTATGTTGCAGATAAACTCAATGATTTCTGCACGCTGGCAAAGTGGGATGGGGGGAAACGGCAAACATTCACATCTACAAACATTTCAAACTCATAGAATATAATCCCAAGCTTAGACTTTTTGTCTGCAGACACTTTTGAGAAGCAAAACATAGCCAGTCAAACTGAGTGAGGAACTTGTTCCTCCCATTCCTCCTAATGCACTGCAGGTCAAAGTAAATGCCGCAGAACAGCTCTCTGTAGGAGTTCTTCAAGAAAATGTCTGGCTCTGGACGCTGCACAGCTGCATGGAACCTAATGTAACAATCTCCTTTGATGCAAAAGGCTCGATTTTTGCATCGCGTTCCATCAAGTGTGCAGACAGCACATGACCAGACCATACTTTGCTATGAAATAAGAATTTAAATATGAAGAGAATTTCAATCATAAATAAAATATTAAATATTGCCTACTTCCAGCTAGTGTCAGCTCATAACTGAAGTCCTAACTTGCTGGCCTTACCAATTCTGTATGATGTGTAAAGCCCACTTAATTTAAAACAAGTTTAAGGACTAAAATCTAATAAGTAAACCTTCAAGACATTTATCCCCCATCTTATTTTATTCCAGGGAAAAAGGAGATAAAGCCATTAAGCAGGTTCCCAGCAAGCATAACCTTGATCTCAACTCCCAGCTTATGATTTTAAGCTAAAGCTCCGTGTCCAGTTACCTAAAATTTAAAAATATTTTCATTAAACACTTTATAGCTAATTTTACTGGAAAGATGATTTTTAAAGAGGCAGATAGGAGGTTTTTTTAAATGCTGTAGATAGCCTACGCCTCCTCTTCCAATTACAACATGTTTGTAATAGTTCAAAAAGCCATCAATGCCTCAGAACCACCGATAAATTCCAGGCACTTCTCCAAGCACAGGACGTCTTTGAATGCCTTTGCAGCTAATTCTTGTTGCCCTAAATGCCATTTCCTCCAATTTGTTCTGTATGAAGAGCTTAATCAGTTCTAATATGAATGTCAAGGACTCCATGGATTCAGATAAGATGCTTCAAGTGCCTCAATAGCCATTGCTGCTCTTCCAGGAGGGAGTTAATCCATTAAAGCCTTTAATAAATGGACAGTCTTAGTTTCAGAGAACTGACTAAAACCAAACGATTTTCATGGCATTTCCTGGAAGACAAATTCTCAAAAACAGTGAGAAAAAAATCTCATGCCTCAGTCTTCATTCTTGAATGTCCTGACTTTCCATAGTGCATCTCTAGATAACAATTTGAAAATTGTTCTAGACTAACCCTTCAAAACCCTTTCTACTACATCATATTTTTTTCAGCTTATTAAATCCACAACACATATCAGTGATTAAACCATCTTAAAGTTACTTGCTTTAGAAGTTAGACCTTGGAACAGTAAAGCTGATTTTATTTTGAAGAATACTGGGCCTTTGACTGTCATCAGAAGTCATACTACAGCTTTAATATCTTAGGAACAAAAAAGCATTCCTCTTGAAAAGCATTACCAATTGTTCCTACTGTGCAAAAAAAAAAAAAATGCATATAAATTCTATTTAAGATCAGAAAAGCAAAGTTCTTTGCCAACAGTCACAACTAACTAATACTGGCACCCATCTATAGAGGAGAAGATTTTTTGTTTGTTTGTTTACAATGAACAATTCTCTAAGCCAAATTGAAAACATGGCATCTTCAGTCAGAGGACAAGATTTCCAAAACAAGCAAATACAGACTTTGTTTTCAAAACATTTGTGTTTTGATTAAGGAGGCTGTCAAAAGTGTCCAGCCTGAGCAAAAGAATGAAACACTATATCACAAGTTTATCATAACCAGTATCAGCTCAAAGTGAGGAGCTTATATTAAGATGAAGTAGAGTTGGGTATGTGTACTGGATACCCAATATGCAAGAGATGTAAGAAATTGTGGGGCATAAACAGCAACGGCTATGAACCTAGGTATTACTTAAAAGCAGAGTAACATTAGCCGAGACCAAAAATACCTGAAGACCTTCTCTACAAATCCTTCTGAAAAACGTTATAAAGAGCAACTACGAAGAACATGATGTACTTACAGGAAGCGTAGGTGTTGTCAAGAAACTTCTAAACAGGTAGATGGGTAGTAGCAGTTGCTTTCATTTAACATACAAACGATGCATTAAAACATAAAAGTACCTTTACAAAGTTTCCAAGTTCTTTTTACCATACCATTATTTTCTCAATAACCGAGGACTTTCAAATTTATTTAAATAATTTATTTTTATTTTCAAATAGAAAAGATTCATTATGAGAACTCTTAATTCTACTTACTTTGGATCTGGCGGTCCATCTGACAGGGGCTTCATGGAGAGTTTACACAGTGACCTGAATACAAGGAAGGCATCCTTTTGTAAAATGTGGGAAAACTTAGCACCAGGGGTAGGTCCTGAAGAATTTCCAGATTCCTAAAGAAGTTAACATATTTCAGTATTCCATTTTGCATTAGCAGGGTGTGTAGGGAAATCCCCACCTCCTAGCAACAAGAAGTTAACATACAAATATAACTAATTCACTATGGCTTTATGGTCTCAAGACTAAACGAAAACAAAATAAAATATTCTGCAGTCCAGTTAAAATTAACAAACTCACTAATAAGAACTGCCATCTCAGTAAGAAGTCAGAATTAATTAAAGACTGTCATGAAATTAGGTAGGTCAAGTTTAAGTAAGGTAACTTCCAGTGAATTGCCTTCAGACATTTTCAGTAGATAACTAGTTTAAAAAAAAAACCAACTTGACATTTTAATAGAATGCGAGTAGTTACATATCTGTGGCAAGACACATTTGGTAAAATTTCTATGGTACAATAATCACCCCTATTATTAAGTTCTTGCAATTTGGTATTGTTCTTTATATAAGCAACATGTTTAATGTTAATCTTCTATTTGTATGGAATACGTGACTGCAGCTTTTTAAGCTTAAAATCTATTATTCCCAAACCTAATTACTCAGTACACTTTGACAGCAGATACCCTCTGTCAGTTAATAGTGCATACATGCCAACATCTGATACAACAGAGAGTATATTTTCACATCTTTTTTGTTAATGAAAATCACATCCTCTCAGACATGAAACTTTTTATCTGAAATCATTGCAGTAAGGTCATGCTATAGGCTTGAAATTTCTATTTAGCATTTGAAAAGAGTACACTGAAATTATACAAGCATGTCTGTAATTGGCTATATTATTCACTGTGTATTTTGAATGCTAGTTTTACAGTTTCTCAGGAGCACTTCAAAAAAACAGGGAACTGAGTTCTCTAATCTTGGAACAGTGTTCTCTATGGGCAGCTAAAAATATGCTAGGATAAAAAAGGCATCACATGCAAAATTTACTTAGAAAAATTTAATTTAAATAGTGCATTAAAATAGAATACTGCTTAGAACATGACTTAATACTTGAAATTCATCTGAGTAACTTCTTTTATGGAATTATATTAAACACTCTTTGCACAAGTGTTGGGCAACACTTCAGACATATTACTTTTTTCAGTATTTCCTCATTTATAACTGCCTGTACCTGAGTATCGTTGGAAGAGACAGATAATCTGTCATCAGGTAAAGATGGTGTATAAGCAACAGAAATTGGAGTCCCTGGAATTCCATTTGCCTGAATGTTTTCACTGTCACTGCCATCCTCTAATGTTACAATTGTGCCATCACCACCTGCACTTTCAGCAGTCCCTTCCACATCTATCAGAAAAGATGTAAAAATTATAAACAAGTGTTACATAACAATGCAAATTAAAAAGAGCTTTTAAATCTAACGTTTAAAAACTAAAAGAATCATAAGCAAAGTATCATAAGGAGGAACTTAAGGCAGAATTTACATGGCATTATATAATTTAAAAAATTCCAAATACTCTTAATTCCTACCAATGAAAATTACAATTAAAAAACAACTTACAACTTTACATTGCCAGGTTCACCATTCTACCAAGTTTCCAAGAAGTATTGGGGGGAAAAAAATAAGTCACTGATTTGATATATGCTTTCCAACAAACTGAAAAATGTAGTGCTATACTGCTACTACAGAGACAGGCCCATTTGTGAAGAGTTTATGTGGAAACAAAACAGAAAAAAAAAAGTAACAAGAATTTGTATTTTAAAAAGAACGTTAGTCTCCAATATAGAGTGTAAATTAATGTATGAAATCTTGTCCATTTTACTGTTAAATAATGCACAGATAAGGTCAGACAACTGAAACTGTTTTCTTCAGCATGTAAGTGTTATTTAAATAATGACATATTTTAGTTAAATATTCAGAAGTGTTAAATAATTCTTAATGTCAAGATTCAGACTGTAGTCGTTATCGACTAGACAGATATTAATACCTCCAACTACTATGTTCACCATTTCCTGCACAATACTTTCTACAATTTCTTGCGCCTTCTCTTCACACTCATTGCTTTCACCATCATATGTTCCTCCATCAGCTTTAGAAAGATCTTTAAAAAGAAAAACAAACCCAAACAAATATTAATGAGAAAGTCAGAAATTAAGGAAATATTTTACTTGTATTTAATATTTAAAAAGTCAACTACAAATCTATTAACAGGAGAGTATACGTTAAAAAAAGCAGTGTTTGGATGCTTTGAAAATAGCATTTGCAGAACACGAGCATTCCAGTGTTTAACCTGTAAATGGTAAATGGCAATTAATCCACATGCCTACACCAACAGAAGACATCAATTTGTATTTTCTCATACATTAAACACTGAAAACTTACTGGGTTTGAGATGTTACTCTCAAAAACTTTCACAATATCACATAGGTGCAAAGAGGAATCTTTGCTACAGTGACTACAACAGAGTGCAGGACTAAAGGATACTTGTGATAAAAGTTTAGACAGTGGTAACAACGACAACAGGCATTTTGCATTAGTCAACTATTTGAAAATATATGCCTGGCTCCAGATTTGGGAGAGGGAAAAAAAGGCAATCCTCAAGCCTTTCTTTTTACAGACCTTTTCCCTCCCTCCATGAAACAGAAATACACAATGATTACTTTCTGCTGCTGTGGCTTGGTCGGCTTCTGTCTGTTCATTTTCAGCACTAGAAATATCAGATCCATTTTCTGCCTCTATATCTTCTTGAAGGTTCTTGTCCACATCATTTGTGCTGTGGTCAAGCTCTCTCTCATGTTCTTTGGACAGCGGATCAGTCTGTGTTGGAATATGTCTCAACTGAGGTGACTCAGGCTCATGATGGCTTACTGGAGACTGCTGTAGATGGTGTTGCTGTCTGTGTCTTTCCTTTTCCATCTGTTTGGCTTCCTGAAGCTACAAAAACATTGCAATCACACAAGAATTCCACTATCAAAACAAAACAATGAGCTGTATACATATTGTATACATTATTTTATAAACATGAAATCTCCATTGTCTCTGCTTACCCAGCGCCTTCATAAAACTCTAACAGTTTAAGAAAATGCACCCTTTGTATTATTATAAATAATTTTAATATCACAGGATAAACCTTTGCAAAAGGGCTGCTTCCCAGCTATGCACATTACACTTAGCCACACCCTCACTGTGGAAGAGGGATGACTAATCTACACATAGTATAGGACCAAGAGTTGTCTGCCTGCCCTATAAGGAAGTTCAGCCAGTAGATGTGACAATACACAAGGACTGCGTGGAGAAACATCAAGGCAGGTTCTTTTCTTTTTTGAAAGCTCTCACAAAGAGAAATACATTGGAGAACTTACGAGTCTTCTGTTATCCTACAAGCATGTGGTATTAAGGGAAAGACTAAAAAAAAAAAAATACCACCAACCCCCCAAAAAAACAAAACAAAAAAAACCCCCAAACCAAAAAAAACCCCAATCTAACAAAGAAAAAACCCAAACCAAAAGAAGGGAAACTGACTAAACATCCAGGGAAAAACAGAAAAACAGGAGTTAGAGCTGAAAAGAGCAGCACTTCCAAAATGCTACACAAGACAGATCCTCAGGAAGAAAATACTTAAATCGTACTTAACCATACTTAAAACTGTAAGACAAAGACTATTATAGTTTCATGGTTCCTTGGTCTGGAATCCCCGGAAAGAGAAGAATTTCTGTAACTTGTCTAATGGCTTAAAGACAGCAGTCATTAAAGTCAGACCAAAGCAGAGTGTCCTTTGAGGTGATGCTCTAAGGACCAGCTTTCTGTCCCTGCAGAGCCTAGTGTTTACCAAAAGTTTTGTAACTTTTTATACTGCTAGTTTGACTACTATGATCTCAGTCCTTTACTCTTCCACTTAAAGCTTTCTGTGCTGCATCTTTTGGGGTGCTACAGATCCACGAGTAGATACTACCTTTCAAATTACAGCTCAAATAATTCCTTCTAGCATTTGTTAGCTATCATATTAAAATAACTGCTCAGAGTGTGCACAACAAGCAGAACTGCTTAAAAGGACAGTAGCTGCACAGACTTCTCAAAGCACTCAGGTACTGTACGGCTTTTGCCATGACTTAATCATAAATATGATGTCCCATAAATCTTCGACTGTGGCAGTACCATGTACCAATATGCAGTCGCTTCTGAGAGGAAAGTGGGAAAGAAATTACTACATGTTCTTAGAGAAAACTTATGAGTTTGTAATAATACAGCAGAATTACTTCTAGAAGTAGCTAGGAATTGAAGAAGTTCTCAAATCCGGGCACCTGCTTTTTTGTTTGTTTGGGTTTTGGGCGTTTGTTTGTTTGTTTGTTTAATAGGAATTAGGACAATTATTTTGCCTTATTGATCTTTATTGTCAGCAGTAGAAGGCACAGGGCATATGCTGGAGTCCCTGCGGCCAATTCACAATAGCAATTTCAGTGACATAGAAGTATCTGTTAGTGACTATTACACATTAAAACGTTAAAAAATATAAATGATTACATGACTAGAGAGTTTTTTTTGTTTGGTTTTTGTTTTTGTTTTGTTTGGTTTTTGTTTTGTTTTAATCATGGATTACTTCTTTGGTGTTTAACATCACGACAACACTGGAGCATTTCACTAACACTAATGTAGTCCACATGCACTCTTATGCAGGTAGCGTGGCATCTCTTGACAGCCTGACGATAGAAACTGAAGTTGAATACATCCATTAAATATAAAGGACCCCTATGAGAAGTTTAAATCCTATACACCACCCCTGCTCCCCAAAAACACATTTCACACCTGTTTCAGAGTGCAAAACACAGAAAGAACAAAGATACCTGATTCCCTTTTTTTTTTTTTTTTTTTCAAAAGTACGTAAGTTGGGAAAGCCAAAAAGCTTTACTAATAATGACAACACAAATCTCTCAAGCTGGTTTGCTTTTAAGAGCTAATATCTATATAAGGATACTGAGATACTCACTGCTTGATTTTCCATACGTGCAAAAATGACATTCAGCATTTGTGTTAGAGTGGCCTTGGCTGTGGTTTGATTTATGAGATTTTTGCTTGCTAGATAGATATTGTAACATGTTCTTACAGCCTGTAGCACTGTTCCTTCGTGGATTTCTATGTGTTGAGATGTTACTGCAGTGAGCAAAGCCTAAATAAACAAACACACACATATATACATTTTCCAGTCAAAACTTTTCATGTCAATCAAATAATTTGCAAATGATTAAATATCGAAATTGGATTACTTTAATATATAACTAAGTATATATCTTGAACTGCAGTTTAATTACGTTTCCCCGTGTACTCTTGTAGCCATATCGGAACATCATACATATCAGTTATATTAAATTGAGAGTGTTTTTAATCAGCGTATCTAGGAAATACATGTTTCATAGCATATAACAGCAAGAAGTAACCAATGGAGTTATCAGACAGGTAGTTAATAAATTCATCCTAGAATTTTCTAGACATAAAACATGAACAGACTACCTGTTAAAATCTGGAAAGCAATCCAAAGGGTCCGAAAGTTGTTTTACAAATAAATGTAAATGTGAGAACAAAGACTGAGTATGAGATTAGGCAGTTGTAAGTGGGACAACTACCCTTTCTAAACATTCTCTTTGGGGAGATGCTAGAATATTGTGTTGCCCTCTCTGTAGAAATTCACTTCTTTCTTTCCATTTGAGTTTATATCTGCTGCTCTTTTTTTGCAAAAAAATACGCAAATAAGCCTCTAAAAGATCAGATAACACAGAAGTAAGGAAGACATTATCTTTACGTGAGGTAAAGGCAGGCTGGATTAAGGAGCAGAAATAGAGGCAGAAGAAAGCCGAGGATAGGGTGTGAAGACATTGTCAGAGGTGCATGTTGGCGAGTGGAAGGAAAGGGCAAGAGCTTGGTCCACAAAAGAACAAACATGTTTATACTGATCATTGTACTCCAGTAGAAGAAAACAGGGCATTTTATGCATTAAAGACTTTGACTGAGTTAATGATTTAACGGGACGTTTAGGGTAAGAAAGAAAGAACTGGAAGCACTGGAAAGTTCATACATTGGTAAGTTTATCACAGTTAAAACAGAATTTATTTTAAGTGTTGTGTAATTTACTCATGAAACTGTGCCTCGTTTCTTTCACCAACATTGTCAGCACTTCTGTCCACACATGGCACCTACAAGTGGACAAAGAGTATCCATTGCTCACTTAAACCCTTTAAAAATCACCGTACAGCTTAACAGGAAAAAGAAAATCAAAGACCCACCTCACTGCACTCCTGCTGAAGAGACCCGAATTCTACTCCTAGATAAGCAGTTCACTTAAGGTCCCTTCTTATTCTACCCGTGGTGCCTCAGTTCTCTCATCAGTGGACATAGGGAGGTACGCACATGGATGACTGTACTTACATTTCTTACTGGAGAGTATACATTCTTATCTGCATGACCACTAAAGAGCATCTCATGCTACAATCTATAAAGTAGTACTGCCTACATGTCCACTAGAAGTCTTTTTTCTCAAAAATTGAAAGAAAAAAAATTTAAAAAACACCCAACAAACCAAAGAAAAGAAATCACAGAGGTAGGCAAACTGTAGACAATGGCTTTGTTAAAAGAACTTAAGTCTCTGAGCACTGGTACTGTTCTTTTTTTCCCTCCCAGAATTCAGTTTACACGTCACCGGCCTTCTAAAAACCAAGAAGCGCTAAGCTGAAATTCATACCACCATCCTTAATTCTTACCCTCTCTGTGCAATGATTCAATACCTCCACAGAACTTATCAATACCCTGTTTCTGCTAATGGAAACATCATTGAGGCAAGAGGACATATAAAAGCCGTAACAAAATCCAGTGCCGTATCTGGATGGAGATCAGTGACAAGTGGTGTCCCTCAGGCGTCCATACTGGACCAGTACTGTCGAATATCTTCATCAGTGACATAGACAGTGGGATTGAGTGCACCCTCAGCAAATTTGCAGATGACACCAAGCTGAGTGGTGCGGTTGACACACCTCAGGGATGGGATGCCATCCAGAGGGGCCTGGACAAGCTCGGGAAGTGGGCCCGTGTGAACCTCATGAGGTTCAACAAGGCCAAATGCAAGGTCCTGCACCCGGGTTGGGGCAACCCCTGGTATCAATACAGGCTGGGGGATGAAGAGATTGAGAGCAGCCCTGCGGAGAAGGACGCGGGGGTATTGGTGGATGAAAAGCTGGACATGAGCCAGCAATGTGCACTCGCAGCCCGGAAAGCCAACCATATCCTGGCTGCACCAAAAGAAGCGTGGTGAGCAGGTCAACCCCACTTGTGTCCAGCTCTGGAGTCCTCAGCGCAGGAAGGACATGGATCTGTTGGAGCGGGTCCAGAGGAGGGCCACAAAAACGATCAGAGGGATGGGAACATCTTTCCTATGAGGAAAGGCCGAGAGTTGGGGTTGTTCAGCCTGGAGAAGAGAAGGCTGCGGGGAGACCTTATTGCAGCCTTTCAGTACTTAAAGGGGGCTTGCAAGAAAGATGGGGACAGACTTTTTAGTAGGGCCTGTTGTGATAGGACAAGGGGCAGTGGCTTTAAACTAAAAGAGGGTAGATTCAGTCCAGATATAAGGAAGAAATTTTTTACAATGAGGGTGGTGAAACACTGGAACGGGTTGCCCAGAGAGGCTGTATATGCCCCATCCCTGGAAACATTCAAGGTCAAGTTGGACAGGGCTCTGAGCAACTTGATCTGGTTGAAGATGTCCCTGCTCATTGCAGGGGGGTTGGACTAGGTGATCTTTAAAGGTCCCTTCCAACCCAAAACATTCTACAATTATATTCTATCATCTCTGTATCAATGAGTCTGCCACCAAAACCTATTTACACATTTAAACCATTCCCCACCTGTCCTTCCCCCTCTCCCCTTAATACAAACACGTTCTACACTGGTCTACACACGCGATTCTATGTGTCATATTTTCACTTATCTTTCATTAAGTGTTGTACTGTTTCACCTCTACCTTACTGCTAGGAATTCCTGGGGGGGGGGGGGGGTTGTGAGACTTGCAAATACTGAGCTAAAACACGCTGAACCCCATTAATTAGAGCAGCACATCTCTTCTGATCAGGTAACATATCTACATCCCCTATACCACAGTACTCTCACACACCAAAATTTATCCCCAAAGCTACTCATATCAATCACAGCTCTGCTGACTTCTCCAACTCTTTCCTACATGTTTCAGGAGCAAAGGCAGTCACCCTGAAGGCAGGTAACTCCCAGTGATTGGATTCTGCACTCTCCAATCTGGCTGGAAAGGCTGCACACCTGTACAGATTTTAGTATTCTACTTTTCCAAGTTTTGTGCGTCAAAGTCCTGAAAGGCCAAAACAGAAAGCTCCCTTCATCTTTCACTAATAATTCTGTAACAGAATTAACCTTGAAGAACTTTGTCTATGCCAGTTTAAAAAAATAAGATCAGTAACTCTTGAAAACAAACCAAACAGGTGGAGCCCAGGCATAAACAAGACAGCTGTTTTTTCCAAGCATTACTGTTTGGGCCCCATACAGTAAGCATTTAGATTTAGTTAAGATTTCTTTCATTCAATTCCAAAAGATAACACTGAGACACACACACTTAAAATACGTCAGTTTAAGAACCACCTACGATTTCTCACTTGGAAGATAAGGTCTCTTGCTGCCTAGCATTTAGGACACTAACGAAAAGGTGCAGGGGGGCAGGAGAGTTGAGTTTCCATCTCTCTTGTTCTAGCTATATCATTCATTCATTTACTCCTTTGTGTCACTTTCTGTCTCCTTGTTAAATTCAGGTGATTAAGAATTTGGTATTTGAAAGTCCAATTTTAACTTCCATCTCAGTTCAGTAAAGTCCTATGGGTTTTTTTTCCCAACTTTTAATAATAGGAGACAATGCCTGCTTGTAGAAAAAGGTGACAAGGCTACAGATGGATTATGTGCTCTTTTGTTTTAATTGGCTTAACAGCCTGAATTTCCTAAGTGTCTTCAGTATGCTTGTTATGACTACTAGAGCTTGGTTCTTTTCACACCACCTGATAAGGGGGTGCGGAGGCGAAGAAATGTTTACACACACACAGAGAGACATACCTCCTTAACACATTAATCCAAATTCACTGAATAGCTACATCTTCTATGCAGACTGAGAAATCAGTCTTTCCAGCAGGGCATCTCCTTGCAGATATCTAACTATTGAAGAGTTCAACTTGGCTACAGAGGTCCTGACAGTCACTTCTTCGGGTTTCTTTCCTTCTCAGGCACTAGAGACAACGAACCCTAATGACTACCACACGTTTATAAACAGATAAGCATTTTAAACTTTGATCTTTTGTTAATATATTTCATATTCCTTCCAATTTAGAGCCATCCTCAGGCCGTCATGCTTACTTCACATCTCAGTGCCATTTCTCTTCCTCTACTATCACAGTCTAGCAGAAATACGAGAACAAACATGAGACAGGAAGGATTTTACAATCACTTTCTGACAACATCCTTCCCTCTTGGCAGCTTCCATCCAGGGCTCAATTTGACAGCATGCCCTAAACAACATCACCTCATTCTGTATCATAAAAGAGTACATCATTACCACAACTGGCGTGACCCAAGAAACCGCAGGTTACGATCACGAGTGGCAGTCCTGCTCCTCTGAAACCCTTGTCTACTCAAATGTTAAGAAAACTAATCCTTCCCTTTCTCACTTTATCAGTTTTCGTCAGATTACTCCCCAACCTTACTCTGTGGCCAAACAGCTACTTGGGTCCAATGCAAGGAGGAAGAGAGGGAAGACAGATGAGTAGAAGACAACCACCTCAGTAACAGTCCCCAGTTAAGCCGGATTACACAAAATCTCAAACTGCTACACAGCAATGCATGTCCCTGAGAGATGGAACAACAAAAGCCATACACTCTTACTGCTTACTTTGCAACAGGCCCGGGGCATGAAGCCACCTGTGCTATTTTAATGGCAACACATTAATACAATTAAAAACAACACAGAACAAAAAAACCCCACAGGTGCTTTTCTGGTGTTTGGTTTTGCAGGTTGGTTTGTTTATTTGTTTTTAAAAGTCATTTTAGTTGATTCAGAGTATTAAATGCATGCCAGGACAAGGGATGGAGCGAGACAACATTTGGGAGCCTGGACAGAAAAATGCCTCTCTGCAGGGGTCAAAGCAGCAAGCTACTGCAGTGGCTCTACTGACTACGGAGTCACAGCATTAGGTTGCTTTTTTCTATCATGGTAAAGATTTGCTGCTCAAGGCTTTTTGCAGCTGAGTTCCCACTCCTTCTGGTCACACTTAGCTCATCTGTTTTCATCCAGTATCTTCAGCTAAGGAGAGAATGATTAAAAAAAAAAAGCCTACTTTACTTGTATTCCTCCCCTTTGCTGTTCTTCAGGCATGGAAGGAAACCTTTGTAAAAACATTGTTAGCACCACCTCATTATACTTCATGTCCTTCCACAAAAGCTTTCTTTGTCACAAAGCCTGCAAAAATACCAACAGCCATGAAGCTTCCCCTTGTCCTGAAACTACCAGCTATCATCCTGACTGTGAGATTGTTCCCTTGCTTTCCTTCCAGTCCTTCACACCTATTGTTCTGTATTTGAGAAAAACCCTATTGTTCCGTGCCTCCACCTAGTTACTATAAATAAAACTTATTCATTTCTGTAAACAACCATCAGATGGGTTTGGGAAAGGAGAAAAATCTTCAGGATCATTTCTTGAGTTACACATTATCATATCTTTGTATGACACCCATAGTATTTTTTCTTTTAGCCTGAAGCATGTTTGCCTATTTAGTGAATTTCCCATTATGTAAAATGAGTGTGAGGCAAAATGAATGTAGTTTATGAAGTAAACTAAATTAACATTAATTTGCTACTAAAAACATCTAGCATCTATCTGTACCTGTAAACTTTTCATTCCTCTCACACTGAATATTCTGCAAGAACAGAACGGTTATGGTGAAAGAAAGTAACCACAACCAGAAGAACGATTTAAGAACGCACAACCGGCAGATGCACCTACATACAGACGAGATAGGAAGCCTAGTTTTCAACTCAGGGTCATTCTTTTCTTCCTCTCAGCCAACTCTGATCATCTTATCTTTGGAAGATTTATGACACAGTACAGCCGTCATCTGATCAGCACAGGCTTACTTTGGGTAAAATACTTATAATTCAGTTGCCTGGGAACTCTCTAGTACCTGAGACAGCACATAAAACACAGTGCCTCTAACCCGTCTCTCTAGCGTATTAGCTACTGGAACCACATAATTCTGTTTTCTTTGAGAAGGGCTATAGGGTTATTTTTAATAATAAAATGTTTTTAAAAGTCAACTTGAAGTCCAAACATTAACTTATCATGAAATAATGTGTTACTATGGACTGACTTTTGGAAAAACACAGGAGACTTAAGTCCTTAAGCCACAAAGCAACAAATACCTCAAATAACCTTCACAGATAAATCATTTTTCAATATGTCACTCCAAGCAACATTTTCTTTGTGAGCAAGTGATAAGATTATCTCCTGCTTTTTACCATTTCCAAATTATTCAGTCATTTATGTTATACATTTACCATAGCTTTAAAAGACCTACGTTTACCTAACTTAGTTTACCAACTTTGAAGACCTACGGAAATACACTGTAATGGTATGAAAAATAGAAAAATACAGTGTTTGCTTCCAGCATGCTTTCACAGTCAAGACAGTGTCATATCCTAGATTATACACCAGATTTCAGTAATAATGGATCATTAATAACACTTAGTATTTTATTAAAACTAGTATTTTTTCTACTTAACATCAATTTTAATAAAAAAAAATAATCCATATTCATAAGCATGTGCTCAGTTACCAGTCCTGAAACACACTGAAGGATTATGACTGTGGAGATTGCAGAAAGAACAGCAGTATGTTGCAGTTTCTCCTACAGAGGATAATATAAAGAATACAAATTATTTAAGAATACAAAGTTTTATTTAGTTTATCACTAGAAAGTTAGGTGTTCAAAATGAACTAGAATCTAACATGGAATGAAACGGATACATATTTTGCAAAACAGAAGTATTTCATGTCCAACTCTGAAAATGTAATCTCTAAAAAATAAAATTGCAAACTGACAGGACAGCATTTTCAGGTTAAGTAACCAGTCCTAGCCATTAACTTAAGATGAAAGCCTCAAGATACAAAGATTCAGAAATAAAACTGCCTGCATCATTATTTCGATTCTCAAATCATTCCATAATCCACAGCTCCTTCTAAACTCAGCAGGAGGAATTAAGCTTTCTACAATCTTTTTACAGGAAAAAATAACCACACTACTGATTAAGTTACTTAGATAGCATTCCACACTACTGAAACACAACAGGATATGGAACTGAAGAAGTTCTTTCTAAGGGTCTTCTCAATCTGGAATCTGTTTTCACACAAGTTTTGTTAAAATTCTTTCAAACCTATCATCATTCTCCTTATTCCTCAGAATTAGTTAGCTTTTACAGTCTTCCCATTCTGTAACCCAACAATGAGTTGTCCTCTCATTGTCCTCTATTTTTAGTTTCAAAAGACAGCTTGTGCAAGCAACGTTTGATTCAACTTGCCTTCCTCCATGGACAATGGTCATACTGACAGCGTGACTAGCTGTAAAAAGACACGTACAGGAGTTGACCTTATGAACAGTCTATTGCACATGGAAGACTCAGAAAGCCATCACTAAAATAACATGCAACTTTTCAAACTACAGCTATCAAGCACGCACAAAAATTTTTCTTTGCCAAACATGAACAAGTTAGGCTGTAAAAGTATCTAGATAATACCAAATACTTACTATACAGCAGACCAAGGCAAGAAAATACAGATGAGGATAAACAGTTGATCTCGTGTCCCATCCTTCTTCCTCATCCCTATTCTTTCTTTATAGATTTTTAAAAAAATTTAATATAGTTTTTGTCATAATTGTAGTTCTTCAGGAACAAAAAGGCCAGACAGAAATGTAAACAGAAGTTCAACTAAAACCTCTGCAGGTGTCAACAGGAACTTTGCACACACACATCACGAATGCCATAGCCCCCCTAGCAGAGGAAGCCTGAAGGCAAGAAGGTTCAATCAAGGGAGGCTGTTTCAAACATAATTTGAACAAACAATTTCAATTTATAGCAGCCGCCTAATTACTTGCTTTTCTTCTGCCCCAGCAATCCCCACCATAACAACTGAACAAGAATTTGCATGGCTTCCCATCAAAATTACACCAAATCAAACTAAACTACAAAAGGAAGGAAGGAGAAAGCTAATTTCCCAGTCTGGTTCATCACAGAGTCTGCAGATGAAGAACGAGGGGATTACAGAGATGAGAACATGCAAGCAGAAATAGGGACAAAAAAGTTAAACTGGCCACCAACTGTCAGAGCTACCACTAAACATACCTCTAAAGCTTAGGTACCTAAAAAGAGAGAAATTACACTCCTCAGTCTCAGCAAGATTGTTTCCTCGGTAGTCAGCAGAAAGGTATTTTCAGAACGCCTAAGTGGCTCCGGTTGTTGGGAACCTGCTTAAGATGACTCCACCACTGGAAAGACATCTAGTACCTAGCAAACAGCACCGCGTGGGAACTCTTACCCAACGCCGGCTCACAGATCTTAGACTGAGGGCAGCACGCTATGTAAGGGCCACCCATTCAGCACGCAGAACCAAGATAACCCTCCAGGAGGGAAGGTGTCTGAGTGATCAAGGTTCTCAGATTTTACTGTGGTGTTGGTGATACAGCTGCCCTGTGGGAGCACTACTCATGCTATGAATAACAGCCTGGGAGCGACAGCAGAGAAAGCGGGAGACCCAGGTCCCCTGCCTTCTATCTCCTTGATGGAATTAAAATTCTTCAGAGAACATACTAATCACCAGGGCCACAGAAGAGTCTGAAAAGACCCATGATCTAGCCTTCAAATCATACTGGAGAAGCAGGGTCCACACTCAGCCTGGAACAGAAGAGTTATGAAGCGTACGAGAATACGACTGACTTGGCATTTTCATTATTCCCCCAAGGGAAATAACAAGTTCTGGTCTTTGCTAAGATTATTTCTAATTTTGATGCTTTTTATAGTGTCCAGTGTACTGGACAAACATGGAGCCAAAACAAAAACAGTACTCTCCACTTTTCCAGGCATTCTAACATGGCAACTACCTAAGTCTAAACAGTCAAAAAATGAAAGTCACTAAATGAATTTACACACTTAATGCATTTTACAATTGTTGAAGAATTTACTTTCTCTGCTATTTCCTTGCACAGAAGGAATTTCAGCTCACAGATACCCGCTTTCAGGCAGGAGGTTAACTTTTTAACATCTTGACCAAGGGCTCAGAGGACCAGAATAAGAAAGCATTCAGAGAGAAGGTATTACGGTGAGAGGGAGATATAACGGTTTCAGTCACTGAAAGTTTAAATCAACAAAAACTTCCTTCTGCAAGATGAAAAGTGTCTTAAAAGCTTCGGCAAAACAATACAACAAATCTAGACAACAGCAGCATAGACCAACATTTGTAACAACTATCTGCTGGAGAAGTAGAGTGTCAAGAAAAAGGAAGATTTGAGCTATGAAAAGGAGTAGGAAAACAAACTACCTTCTTTGCAGTAAAACAAGTAACACAATCTGCAAGAAATGCCAACACCTCATGACAAATATACACAAGAATACAAGGTAACAAACACTCCAGTCCTCATAACTAACTTTGTGTTCTTCACTACTGCTCATCATCACAACCATTCAAAGACTACTGTTACAGGAGTAGGGTATGGTATTTCCACTAGGTGGCTAACTTCTATTAGTTGACATAATAATTTCCTGTAATAAATACCCCTAATTAATGGGTGCAATCAGAAAACTGCTAAGGTTCCTCAGAAACACTTATTTGTACAGACTCCACATGCAATGTTTATATAAGCTATGGAAAGAAACCCGAGACCTCCTTCAAGCAAAAGTCTATGACACAGCAGCACACAGCTACCATGGTAACGCCTGACTGCCAGGTCTAATTGCATTTCATAAAATAATTCCAAAATGGATTTAAAAATCTGCTGCTTAATTACTGTCTTCCCCACTGGGAGTGCAGGATTATTTGACAGTAATTCCTCACAATTAGAAAGCTCCACTGATCGCTGTGAATGAAATTTCACCCAGTGGTCTGTGCACAAGACTTCAGGTCACAACCATGAATTCACCCAAAATGCAATGGGGGAGAGTAGGGAAAGGAGCATTAGATAGGGAGTTTCCATCTCATACAAACAGGATCAAGAAAATATTTTTAAATTACCATTACATTTACAAATTAAACGCTTCTGCTTTTGAACTCTGAGGCCATGAATGTCTTCCTGCTGTCACCACTATAAATACTGGAAGTATTAATCATATTACCTTTATTATTTGTAGCTGAACCCCTTCGTCTGTTTGAGGGCCTTGAAAACAGCCACATATTGTCTCAATAATTCTATCAATTAATTTTTTGCCTGGAGCTGTACTGTCTGGAGCATTCCCTGTCAAGTGCCCATATGCTATAAGTTTCTGGAGAGGAGAAAAAAAACACATAAATAAGAGCTTAAAAAAATAAGTCAGCTTTTTGTTATAATAAATAAATTCACTTGATAGCTCTAACTTGCACAGAATAATTAAAACAGTACATTTTACTCCAAGTCTCATAAAACATCAAGGATTTTTTTTAAAATGTCCTCCAGATTTATTCAATTTTCACTCAGCAACTGCAATATAAAGTTTGTCAGCAAACTTAAGAAAAAAGCTTTTGTTCATCAGTTAACAATGTTTTAAACCAAACAGGATTCTAAAAACTAACTCACATCACACATGTCTTCATATGTAGTCAGCACACAAATGCTTTTAATATCAGATAAACCAGCTGCAAATGCTTTCTATTTAAGCTACTAGCTAGTCTTCTGTTTTTAAGTGTTCTATTATCCCTTTTTCTCTCTAGGTCTTCAATACTTTGAAATGGAATTTATTACAAAATTAACAAAATCCTCTTCCGAACACTTCAGGCATGAGAGTATTTGTAAATCTCCGTGGCCCACCTACTTAAAAACATGCAGATTAGAAAGGCATCATAGCGAGACAGCATGCCAGGCAGGCATATGCCTCTGAATGTAAATATATTAATCGAGTTCACTGTTGGGCTACTCAGGAGAAGCGAATGGCTAAATTCCATGCTGTAGAATTTGTTTTGAAAACATTACAGGAGCCTATGAGTTTTGAGAGACTAGACATCTCAAATTGAAAATATTTTACGCAATTATAAATAGCATAAAATGAATTTGATAATGTGTTATCAACACATTGATAATGTGTTAGTTCAACACATAGATATACGCATGAAAATAGGTAGTTGGACACTAACGTAATAAAACTGATCCAAACATCTAACTGTGGTAATACATATATATACAAACACATACATGCATTACATAATAAATAAGACATACATTCACCTTTTATGAGAAATATATTCAATTTGCTTGTGTGTGCAAGAAAGTAAAATAATAGAAAAACAATGACATTATTTGTTACATACAACTGTAGTTCCCCTCCAAACCAACGGAATTTTAGAGTTGACAGTTAAAGCTCATCTTCATACAGACCTGTAAACAATCTAGAGATGTACTGACAATCCTGGGGCACTTCGACTGGCATGCCAATTCAAATGGTAGGAAGTATTTGTCCGCTTCAATGAAGCTTGTCTTTGATTTCACAGGTGGAAGAGTGCTTGAACCAGGCTTTGCTTCTCCATGAGGGGGACTAAACAGAATGATTGTATTAGAATGCTGTAAGTGGTAACAAAAATAGTTCTCACCACCACAATGTTTATGAATGAAATAAAATATCAAGAAAATTAACATTAGGAAAGAGTAACTTCTATGAAGTTAACACAACAGTAATATGGTCATATAAATATTCTTAACGGCTTTTATACTTCATCTGTCTCCTTTATGGATCAGGCAAATTGACCCATTTGCACACTAAGTAGATATTCAGTGGTCCCTGCCGGTTTGAAGGCATAAAGACTTGTTTCCTCTGAAAACAGGAAAAGACTCCCCTTACTTGGTTGGTGAAGGCAGAGGGGAAGAAGGGAAATCTATTCAGTATCATTTCCACATTAAATTAGAACTCTGAGAGAAGTCTAGTCAGTTACTACTAGAACAGATAAAAACACAACTTGCCAAAAATTTTTATGACCCTGAAAGTTAAGAACTACTCAACTACTGTATTATGATACGAGTTTGGTTCAGTACTTCAGAGAACTTACATCTATTTTGGAGATTAAATCCTATCTGAACTTCAATCCTGGACATACTCAGGGGAAAAACAAACAAAGAAACACCAACGAAAAAAAACCCAAAACTTTGCTCTGTCTGCTTCAGACGACACCACAGAATTTAAGAGTTCAGTGGTAACCAATGTATCTCACTTGGGCAATGTATCTGAAATGACTAACTGTACAAAATATGAGAAATTAGCTGTTGAACTCTCATTGCTTACAGCACCTTTAGAAAGGGCATGCTTATTAATACTTAGCTAAAAAGGACAATTAAGAATGGGTAATTTTTCACTTATTTGTGTGCATCAATGCAGTTTGCCTTTGACTCAAAGCAACATGTTCAGATTTTTCATTTCACAGAATAGCTCATCATCTTTATATAAAGCATTCCTGACCTGTTTTGTGCACGCATATGTATCTTTACATAAAACGTAAACTACCCTGTCTTACACAGACTTGATAAGTGATATTAAAAAAAAAAAAAAAAAAAAGAGCATAACTGTATTCTGTAGTGAAGGATTACAAAATTCTTGCAGTAATTCAAACAGATCTTTACAGAACAACTAATTTCAAATCCAGGCCCTATGCATTTGTTGCAAATTAAATCAGATGCTTCAAGGAATGCAGATGGTAGAAAAATATACATTTATCATGTTGCTGAAGTAGAAGAATGAACTGCTAAGAGTTTATTATAAATCCAAAGAATTAATGCAGTCCCACGCATCATGGAGAGAGCCTTAAACTAACCGATATGATAAATTACCAATTTCAGCTTTCCAAGGAGCAAGCTGGGTTGTCCTTGAGAAGATATTTGGTACCACACTGAAAAAGCCCTCCTTGTTTAGGCTGCTTAAAAAGGGCACCTAAATTCTAAGTCTTAATAGGGAATAATTAGCATTAAGATTCTACTTTTTACTAAATAACTTCTCATTTGAAGGTTTAAGGATTTATCCCTACAGATTTTTTTCCTGAAGAAGAGCAGAGGTTTGTTTTTCTGTTGGATACATAACTTTATTTATTGCCCAATATTGTTTTGCTGGAAACAGAGCTCTTTTGGACAAAACCCAAATCAGATAAGTTGCAGAGGAAGTACATGATTCTTCTGTGTCCTTAAATCTCTCTGAAATTCCTATAAAAGCTTTTTTCTGAGGAACGGAAGGGTGGTATCTCTTGCTCGTGTCACTTCATCTAGTGATTATGTCCATTGAAACCATTAAAATCAGGTTAAAAAAGCACCCAGGAAATAAAACCAGAATTTTTCAGAAAGCAGGAGCAGGCCATGATGAGATTCCAAAAACGAAGAACTCATGCCACAGCAAACAATTGCAGAAGCCTGAAGCTTCTCTTAACTGAAAGCTATTAAAAAATGCCCCAAATAATAAATATGGAAGATGATGCTCCATTTGCCTCTGGAAAGATAGCTCAATAAGCTCATCACCTTGCTGATGATGGAGGGGAAGGGGATAGCAGGGAGAGGGGAGAAGAGAAACCCAAAAGGTCTTTTCTTCTTAATGTCAGCAAAGAAATTACTTCAGCTGTTGGTTTGTTTTTTTTTTTTCCCAGTAGACTGTGAAACCAGAAACTGTCCCTAACGAAAGTCTTCCATCAAGGAACCTACCAAGCATGGGAATTATGACATGTGCTGGTATTTACATATCAGCCATAGAAACAGGCTAAGGTATGTATCAAACAGTGAATTTAAAAAATTATTTTGGCAGCATTTGCTGTGTAACGGTTACATAAATCAGCCTGTCCTTCTCTATGCCACTCCCCTCTGCCCCACTACCAAACACCAGTTCTCTTTAAAAAACAAACAAACAACAAAACAAAAGAAGCCATTTTCGATGCAAAATTTCTGGGAGGTGGAAATGATCTATTTTTCAATGCTTTCGAGCTTAACTGTGAGATCAGTTTCCTTGAACAGGGACTGGAAAAATGTAAAGAATTATCATTAAAAGTACCTTGTTAGGATATTCAAATCTCAATTACAGAAATAAGAAGCTGAAAATAATTTGATAAACTAAGAGGTTTCTCTATTCTAAGGCCTAGAAAAACAGTATTTTCTACTGCATCTAAAAAATTTGACTTGAGGGCAAATACATTCACAGTTACCAAGTCCAGCAATGCCTTCATCGCAGCAAAAGGCTACTGTCAAAATAAAGACAGCACTGAAGAAAAGGAATCAAAATCTATTTAGAAAATGTACCTAGGCAGGTAAGACATACATATTATACCCCAAAAAATCACAACTTCAGATATTAATAGGACAGAATTTACACACCCAAAGTTCAGAAATGGCTGAACCACGCTTGTATAAATCATTATAATTCAGCACTCTCGTTAGTTGTAGCATGGTATTTAACTATAGAATCAGATATTACTTTTCCTTATTCAGTGCCCAGAACAAATATTGTTCACTGAATACTTAATGTTAAGCATTTTTTTCTTATGATGCCTCACAATGTGGACTTGTGCTTTATTTATACTACTGTAAGTAAAATCTGTTATAAAACCACATTACTACTTTCTGTCTGAGACTGTCTTGTGGTGCTTGGTGCAACATTTTCTTAACACTACACAAATACTAAGTTTATTTTTTACAACCTTACTATAAGCTGATGGCATTGACTTTATTTTGCTGGTGGAAACTGAAGCACAGTGACTTAATCAGATGCATCCACTAATTTTTACGTGCCCAATTTTATAAGCTGTAAGACTAAATTGTTCAGAATATTTGATATTAAATTGTCCTTTACATCTTCTGAAATAAAGTTCCCATTGGCTTCCTTTCCAGCTAGAAGCGCTTACATTTTCCAAACCAAAACTTGTAGATTTCAGCTCAAACACCCAGGAGACAAAGCAGAAATCATTAGCAGCCAGTTTTGACAGCTGTGGTTTAAATGATTTGCCTAAACCAGAAATTCAGTTACAGGGCAGAATGCAGGTCCCCAAGTAGCACTCATCTGCTTAAGCCATAAGAGCACTTTCATCATCAGTTTCACCCACTGATTCGATTCTTTCAACAAGGGGTATAAACAGTCTTCACCACACAGCCCTGACTCATGGTTAGCAACGTACACTGAATGAGGAAGAAGATCCTGTGGAACATTGTAATTAAATACTAATAATGGATTCCACAGTTTACCAATACTTAAAAATGTACTTGTTGATAGCGGAGGAGTGCTCAATGTCAATTTTGGCTTCTACCTTCACTTGTAGAGGAATTGCCTCCAGAAATCTACACCTATTCCCTAACAATGTCCTTTCCAGACACTGTCTTTCCAAATTACACTAGTTTTCTCCACCCATTCCCACTTCCTCACCCCAACCTCCTCCCCTGGCTCACTCACAGTTCAAGTCTTTTATTTGCATTCCAGGCTCTTCCCCCTCCTCTGAACCCACTTCAAGAGCCTTTTAAGCTCAGGCCCCTCCACCAATACTTACTTTCTGTGTCACCCACAATGACCTTTTCTAATCTTGATCCCCATTCCTACCCTCCCTGGCAAAGCAATATCAGCCTGCTCCCTCTAAACTATCTTCTGCTGCTACCCCCAGGCCCCATGCCTTGCACCATAACAGCCAGTCACAGAGGCAGTATCTTTAGCACGTTTCCAGATACCACCAACCTTACAAAATACATTGAAAATGCTTTTCAGAGAGAGCCCGTACTCCCAATGCAGAATAAGTATGGTACACATTTTAAGAAGTTAAAAGCACTATTGCTCAATACGATAAACTATCACATACCTTTGCTTTTCTGTTTCAGCCTTTATTTCCTCTGTAAAATGAAACAAAGGCACAGTTATGGAAATGGTATCATAACCACAAATATAAAATAAAATAACTGAAAATGGTTGGAAAGCAAAACTATTTAGGCAAACATTTGAAATCAGGATTAATTTAAAACAGAAAATACATGTTTATAAGCAGTTTCATAAGAGCTTCTACTCTTCACCTGCATTGCTTGCAAACTGTACCAAAATTACTTTACCAATATATATTCGAAACTTAATACTTAAATTTGCATCCAGTCATGCCAGCTAAAAACCACATCCCTAGAATGTTTCTGCCAAGATACTGGCAAGCTCTTTTCACAGCTCATGTATACAGAAATAATGAGGAAAATGCAAATATTATTAAATTAGACACCACAGTAATGACTAGAGGGGAGGAAGAAAACATCTGTAGTGCCCCTATTTCATACTATTTTAAAAGATATTAGAACAGAAGAACTAATAGTTTAATGCTGTTGACAAGACATTCTAAGTAATTTTTTACAATACATTTTTAAAGTAATTTTAAATTACTAAAACTAACTTTAGGAAACATCTTCAATTTTAGGAGTACTTTTGTCTGTATTCTCGAGTTACTTAGCACACGTAAATCACAGGAAATTCCATAACAACTAGGATTTCCAATGTTGTAGGAATACGTTCTTGAAATAAAATGTACGGAATCAAGTATGAATACATATATATATTTATATATATATATATTAAGAAACAATCTCAGGCAATCCATTCTAATGTCAAGTCCTGCTCAAACATGCAAAACCACAATCAACTAAAACCACCACTTCACTTTGATTTTTGTGTATAAGCTTTAAACTAGTGGTATGGATCGATTCTGACCAAAAAAAAAAAAAAAATTAATATTTCTAACTAAGCTCCCATGCAGCAAAAGCACACTTCATCTGTGTCCTATCCTTTCCAGCATCTTCATACCCTTCATTATTTTACCTCCCACCTTAGCATTCACACCCAGGAACTCTCCTCCCCGAGATGCTCTGAAGTCTGTCCAACAAACAACAGTACCAACCAACAGATACAACTGCAGAATGGCTTCCGAGTTCAAAGTTTCCGACTAAAGTGACAAAACTGAGCAGATTCTCCCCCAATAGCCAAGTATTTTGAACACAGAATGAAACATAGTAGACTACAGAAACTAAGCGAGTCCTAATGTTCTGCTTAGATAGTAATCCCATTAATAATGGCAATGAAATATTAACAAATTTTGCCTGTAAAATGACACAAGGTGTTAGGAGTAGTGGGTTGTTTTTTGGTTTTTTTTTTTTTTTAAAAAAGTGGGGGGCAGACACCCAACACAAAAGTAGAAATCGTGTCTTACTGAACTTGAATTAGTCTGAGTGACTCCTTTAAATCTTTTTTATATATATTAGGTTCTTATTTTAAGTGATTAACACACAAATTCAGAAACTACTTAGTTATAAAATTTGAACCTGAGTCATGTTAACAAACATTTCTACTGTTTTATATTTAAATTATAATTAAAGATTATAACCCATTTCATGGCATTTAATATGAAGAAAGATGATATTTCAATTCAAGATAATGTCAAGATCAACGTCAACTTGTTATAAACACAAATTTCAGTTTACAATTTTATCAGATTTTAATGACCTGAAACAAACCTGTTTATTTAACAGTTTTACTTAAGATCACTTAGGTACAGGAGTCAACTACTCTATTGACAACATAGAGATTTGTGCATTTACAAGTTATTTTATACTTTGGCTAGGGGAAAATAAAACAACAACAAACAAATCTAGAAAAAGAATGATTTCAGACTATTGCTATAAATAAAATAACAGAATGCGAAGCTCCACTTCATGTCCAATTCTAGTTGCCCTTCTCAGCCTGCATCACGCCACTGGGACGCTAACCCCCAGAGGGCAACCACTCCCCCCCTAGGGAAGGTGCAAATTATAGTGGTACCAGTTCATTGTTCAGAACAGAAACAGTTGTGAGTATGGAATTAGTGTGCAAATTGCTTAAGGAAGTACAAGTAAGCCAATTCTCAGCTCCCCACCCTCTCCCTTTCTCCATGAACAACAGTATTCTTCCAGTAAAAGACAGCACACATCCTAAGCGCAAATATTCTTCCGGCCCTACTTAAAGCAGATGTGACAGTAGGTGAGTGTTCAGACACCCTAGTCAACTTTACAGGTTCCAAAACTGTGGTTAAACTGTATGTTTAAGCAAATTTCTTGAGCTGAAAGCGCTGCATGAACAAAGACAGTCCCTGGCAAACAGACAAACATAAAATAACATTCAAGAAAAGAACGATCAGAAACAGCAGTTCCGCTTTGCACTAACTCGTTTTACTCCTGAACTAAAAGAATGTATGAAACCCAGCTAGCTGTCATCTTGATACTACATCAGATGATCTCCGAATGTATTCTCTGCCTTGTAAACTCTAACAGGACTGGCAAAGATTACCAAAACAATAAAAAAACCCAATCGAGCTGCTTAGACCCCTCATATCAGCACTGCTGATATTCTAACAAATCATCACTATTCTTTCTTAAAATACTACAAGAGATTGTCTTCAGAATAGGACACAACAATTCATATCAGAAAGTGGAAATTTTTGTAATTGAAGGAAGTATACTACAATTACAAGGAAAAAGCTTATGCAAGTGTCAATCTAATTAAATGTTACTACCATTTCAAGCAGCACTGCATCAGTCTATTAATGTGAAAGTATAGATTTTATAACCTTTGTTAAATAAAAAGAAAGATTCTTACAGCAGCCGACATCAATATTTTAGGAGACTAAAATATTTTAAATGGCAGATAAGCAGATAGTACGACACCATTACTATGAGTGAGTTAGGCAGCAAACTTAAACTTTACTTTTACCCTTGAGAACAGAGAAAACCTATTTTCCTTTACTGTCTGATTGCTCCCTCTGCTCTCCACGCCAAAACACAAGTTAATCGCAGTACAATTTCATCGTCATGTAACAACCACGTCCAGTAGGAAGCACAGAAAAATTCAAGGCGCATTATCAGCAGAAAACCAGATTATAATAAAGGTAACTAACAATTCTCATGCTAGATAAATAATCTGTTAATGACAGATGAACCAAAACACTGATTGATACGTTCTTTCAAATGGGGAAAAAAAGTAATCCCTGCAAAACTAAAGATTAGCTAGAAAAGGGAGATGAAGCCAGGCTTAAAAACATATGGATGCTTCCTTGTTTTGCTCTCCCCCTCTCCAAAACACACACCCAAAACCACAAAGGAGAGGATCCCAGAGCTGGAAAAGCGTACTATCTCACCATCACCATTCATTTTGGGAAGGAAAAGTAAGAGAGGATGTAAGATGCTGGAACAGGACAAGAAGACTGCAGAAAAGGACTATAGCTTCCAGAGTCTTTCTCTGCATTATCTGGGATGTAAACACAGAATTACTGTGGAAAATAGCTCAAATAGTTCTACAGCACTTAGTGTCCTAAACTGGAATTAATTGGATTATATTTTGTACTCTTAAATAAAGTGTGGCAGAAATAACAAAATAAATCCTTTCTGAACTCTCGCTTTCATACATGGATCCATAAGAAGACCTCTTTATAGAGCTGTATCACAGAATTAATGGAAATATGTGTGGCTTTTGCACACAGAAGATAGAGCTGATCAGAGAGATGCATTATTTTGCAGTTTACAATGGTATGCATCAACTGTTTTACAAAACAGGTAAAATGAGTCATGTACATCAGTTTCAACATAATTTTCCACTTCATCTACACTTGTACAGACCATCATCATTTCAAAGAAATCTCTGAAAAGGTCTAAGACTTTTGTTATACAGGTATACTGTTTAGGCTGGGATAGAGCTAATTTTCTGCACGGTAGCTTGTATGTCACTGTGTTTCAGATTTGTGATGAAAACAGTGTTGATAATACAGAGATATTTTCGTTATTGCTGAGCAGTGCTTACACAGAGTCAAGGCCTTTTCCTGCTTCTCACGCTGCCCTGCCAGCGAGGAGGCTGGGGGTGCACAAGAAGTTGGGAAGGGACACAGCTGGGACAGCTGATCCCAGCTGACCAAAGGGATATTCCATACCATATGGTGTCATGCTCAGCAATAAAAACCTGGGGGGAAAGAGGGGAGTTTACCTGCAATTGCCTGGGGACTGGCTGAGCATCAGTTGCCTGGTGGTGAGCTATTGCGTTTTTTCGCATCACTTGTGTTTCTTCTTTTTGTTTTCTTTTGTTCTCCACGCCCCCCCCCCTTTATTTTCTTATTAAACTGTCTTTATCTCAACCCAAAGTTTTTGCACTTTTACCCTTCCAGTTCTCTCCCCGATAGCAGCCACTGAGTGGCTGCATGGGGCTTAGCTGCCGGCTGGAGGTAAACTACCACAACAGGTATCCATAATTCCATTCTCACCCTTCAACTTTAATTCACGATTTCAGCATGTCATTTGAACACTTTTCCTTACCCTCTTCAGACGGCTCATAGTTTCTAGGATGAAAAAAACAAACTAGTTTCTAGCTTTCTTTTTCTCCCTTTAACACCTAATAACCAGCTAATTTCATTTGCAACTATAAATTTAACAGCTCTCTCTGTAATGACAATGCCTAAGCATTGAGGTCAAAATGGGCCAAGTAGGTCAAGCAGGTGCTGTGGACAATACTGTCTTAACTGGCCTATAATGCTGATCTAACTCCAACTTAGAGCTAATTCACTGTTTGCTCCACTAATCCGATTCAAAGGATGATTTAAACCTTAACTACACTGAAGAGTGTCTCTAATTCCCATTTGAAATTTGTTTTTGACTGGATTATTCCCTTGGTTCCTATGCCAACATCCCCCTACATCTGAAACAGACCCTCTCCTCTAGGTTACCTTTAGGTAATATTTCCTTCTGCTTACCTAAATACGCCATAATAGCATGTAAAGTATAAATATTCTATGGTTATACTTTGGTAGAAGTCAAGGATAACGTTCTCATCAAGTAAGGGATAACTAAACGGTTACCTTCAGGAATGGTACACAGAGCTAAGTTCTACGGTATCAGCTCAACAACAAGTTGTACATTAGACTACAGGGAAAAGAATTCTTATGGAACTTGCTATTGGGAAAAGGCCAAACTATTTTCCATAAAATGGAAACATACAAGTTTACTACAAAGTATGATGTTAGGAAAAACCCACACACTTAAAAGCATTTAATGCATATCTCACATTATATTTTTTCATTCTTGCATCAGAATTGTATTCAAAAACAAGGGCATACTACATTCCCACAATACCGTATTCCAAACAACTGACGTTGCCTGCCAGAGAAGCACACGCATAAGTCTCAATTCTACAAGGATCTGCACATCTGAAGACTAATATTCAGTGTAAACATCAGAATTAAAGTTTATTTGCCTAAGTAAATCTATTGGAACAGAAAACATCCTGCATTTTTATTGGAAAAAAAAAATTACCTAATAAAAATTACATCCAAAATGTATACGCCCGTTCCTCTGCTCACTGGGGGAGAGGCAGAAGAAGCTACTCTTCCACTCAGTATTGAAAAAAAATTGGATTTTCCAACTCTTCTTAATGCCCAAAACATATGCAGATGACTAAAAATCATAATATTACAACAAAAAAAAGGTATTAAATATATAATGAATTCAAGATAGTAAGCAGTTGCATTTTAAAGAATTGTAACCATCCTGGGTAATCAGAAGGTAGAACCAGCCAAAGCAGCACAGGCTGCAACACTCCAAGGGAACAAGTCAATGCTTGGAGCTCACACTACTTATACCATAGAAGACTACTGTGAGAAGGAAGCAATTTGAATTCAATTCTTTCAAGTCAAAGCAGGTGGATGAGTTCCAAGGAATGAGCAGTGAAGATTAATTTAAATTATATCGATATCTATATTTAAAAAAAGTGAAATCCTATTAGAACATTAAAGGCTTTGCTTGAATTGACTTGGCTTGCTTCCTTCCTTCCATCCAAGTATTCTAGTGACTGCCTCCAACATCATACAAAATATTGTGCCAATTAAGGGATTAAAAAACCCAAATTTTTCATCATTAACAATACTGAAACTGTCCTTCTCCATATCAAGGTATACGGAAACACTCAAAGACCTAGCAGTCTAAAGGTACTCATCAATTTAAAACTGTAAGATAAAGCAAGCTGGACTGTAAGTAATGTAAAACTAGAAATCCAATATTTATTTGAAGAGAACTTTAATTAACTATATTCCCAACTACATGAATAAGATTATTATGTATATAGTGATAGTTTAATTTAAAAAAATTTACCAAATGTGAACTCACAGTTCAAAGCCATATAAACGTGACGGGAATAAAACACATCCCCAAAACCAATCTCTCCCTCAAAGAGACAAAATTCCACGCACACCATGCTGAGTAAGTTTTCTCCCAAAAGGGGTTATTAGAATATATTTTTAAATAAATATCCAAAACTTGTTTCTTTTCTTGATATCTGCTATCCATTAGCTTCAAGCAGTGTCAAAAAGTCTCTTGCCTATTCAGCTAAAGTAAGGAAGTATTAACACCCAAAAGTCAATAACAGACTTCAGAAAAAAACTAAAATAATTAGGTCTAAGGAATCCAAACAACAGAACTGGAGAAACACACAGCCATTTTCAACTCAAGGTCCACTGCATTCAGACAATGATGATCCAAAGATTATCTCTGTGGGCAACTTCTGCCAAGTCAGGACATCTAAGAAAAATCAGCAAGTTTATGTAAAAATACATGCTGCAAATTTGGCACTTGCTCTTACCTAAATGTTGTTCCTAACATCTAAACCCCTTACAGCTCTTCTGCAAAGCTGAGGATTTGCTAAGAGACAAACAGTGTCGAGCACACACACACTGCATAGAAATTTTCTCCAGGCTTCCAGCTGACCGCTCTTCTTGCTCTCGCAGACCCTCTGCCTCACTACTTCTAAACTCTGAATTACTCCAGTTTCAATATGTTTTCTCACGCTGATGATGTATGGAGAAGAGTAATTAGCAAACTTAGATTATGGTATTTTCCTCTCCCATTTCTTTTTTAATTCTAGCAGTGTAATTAACTTTCAGTAACTTTTAATACATCTATCTTCAACGTTAATCTGTATCAGTGTATGTAAATAGCAAACAGACAAAAAATGGAAGCTTTATAAGAAGCCTCACTGGGATCTCAAATCACCATAGAGTAATTAAACAATTCTGTACAATACTGTTATTCCCCTAGATTATCAAATCAGCTTGACTTGCCTAAAACTGGTAATAGTGTAGGCAAATTCATTATAGGAAGACAGTACTGAAATGATCAGTATTTTAGGTAGCCTGCAGAAGAAAACATCCACTATGAAAGCTGAAATTGTTCCTTAAATGGAATTCCCAAGATGCATATCATAGCACTGTGTCTTCCTGTAAATCCTATGAACAGCTTTCTCCATCATACCTTCTAAGATGCACAGAGATCTCTCCTCCCTTCCCTCAAATCCTCCTGAACACAGTGACTGTAAGATGGACAAAAAATCCTATTTGTGGGAGTCCAAGAAGAGGCTGACAGCAACACTGGGCCTTTAGGGGTGCAGTTTTGTTCTTTGTTTTAATCCAGGAAGCTAACCTAAAGAGAAACAGGATTGGAAGAAATACAGATGCAAGCACAAGCACATAGAGCTTCGAAGTGTGAACTTCACCTGTGTACATTCTCCCCATTGTAGAATACCATGAGTGTTTCTTTTGCCCAGACTTTTAGCACAGACCCTTAGTTATAGTTTGTTTACACATCTGTTCTTATAACTGCTGTTATGTGCTGGGGTCAATTAACCTTTCATTCTACTTAGTTTCCTCTACCTGCAAGCTTACAGCTCACACAGCTAATGGCACATGGACAGAAAACACCAAAGCTCCGTGCAGACTTAAGAAAGTCACTGCTGTGGTCTTCACATAGCATTTATATTATAACAAATAATTCTTGTACAGACAAACAAAACAACCTTAAGAGTGTATTTGAACACTTCCACTTGCTTTCCATTCCAATGTATTATGCTGGTGCACCTTCAAGTTTACACGTATTGAAGGAGTAACTAAGGAAGCACGGATTAATCACACTATTTAAGAAGCAGCGTTCCAAACAGCAGTTATATTTTGAGCCTGACAACTCTTGATGAAATTCTGTGTAGATCCTCCTGGTTGTGCTCTGCAAAATCCTGAAACCCTCTAATCAAATAAAATACTAAGTCATATCTCATTAGCTTAGAAAAAGATGGAATAGTAACCTTTGAAGCATGCAGAGAAGTATTTGTGTGTACATACATGCAAAGTAAAAAAGCAAAAGCCACAGATACAAACTTTGTACAGATGCTTCAACTTTAGATGACACTGATCCTCTGAAGAGAGTGTTCATATAAAAAAGGAACATAATATGTTCTTACTTCCCATGCCATATTTTCTGATATGTTAAAGGTTTGCAGCAAATCCTACTGAAGTATTTCTCTACTTTTACATCTGCAATTCAAAAGACAATAACTACATGGCTTTTTGTCTGTGAAGCAATCTTCTCACGTATTCTTAATTTTCTTTTTAGACAGTCATTCATACAGAGCTACAGCTTCTCCCCACCCCTGCTCACAACATAATATCATTTGGGAATATGCAACGCTGGTGTAAATTCAGAAGGTTGAACGCACAACCTGTCTCCACTCAGCCAACCTTACTACCTGCTCCTTCAGCTCATTAGGTATGACATTTTCAAACCGAGAATCACTGTCAAATTTACTCAGAAGAAGAACCTACTCTAGTGGCCTCATTCTGCTTAAAATTAATTCAGAATCTTTCAAACCAATGTGGTTTTATGACTAGATTTTCTGTAGTAATCTTTCTCCTTGCTAAACCAAGTTGAGACTACTGTCAAGTTGCTTCACTGACTACTTGGGAAAGAGAGGAGGGGTGACACACATATAGGTCACACATTGCCAAGGATAACTGAATTGTAGTCATTATTAGTAGCATTTATATTCTAACATGTGGCTGAAAAGCTCATTATCTGCAGCAGTAAATCCCTCTGCTTCCCCTCAATATTATATGGGTCTTCATCCTTAATTAATTCTACAGCAAACTCCCAGCAGTATCCAAACTTGTGTCTTCACTCCTTAAAGAAATTTCTTATACTTAGATCAAAACCAAAGAATGGAAATAGACTTTTTATTTACACCTTTAAACACATTTACAAGAAGAGGATAGCCATGTACATTCATGTTAATCAAGCAAGGCATACCTTTCAAACACTTTGTTCCAGCCTTTTTTGATACCTCCTCCCACTACTCGTTTCACGTGCAGAACTCGTGGCACAAGTTGCTGAAAAGGTGCATTAATAGACAGGCAATTTGTTGGTTACCAAATAGATAGTCACTTAACCAGATTATAGAAAAGATCTTGCCTAGAGGTACAGTTTTCCAATATGCTTTAATCCAATCCAGCTGAGGGTGACCACCAAAAAAGGTGGTTCCTCTCATTCCACGTGTCTCTTCGTGCCTATTCACACACTCCTTACGCAATCACTGCCAAGGCACAAAGTTTCAAAAGCGAGGTATTTCAGCTCACTGTAGAGCTGCATGATCATGAGTTGCCACACCTTATGTGTATCATGTGTTTCGGGAAGGAAGAGCTGGAACAGAAGTGCCCATTGCAGTGGATGCCCACAGGTGCACTGGAATAAATATACCGCACAACCATATGAAGTTTACCCACTATGTTTCATAAGCATTAGTATTTTTTGTAATGAAGTAAGTTTTGCAAGGGCAACAACGTTTCCTTATCAGGCAAGGGGGGGGAAGACTGCAGCTGTATATTCCTCTTCGTATTCACAATGCGTATAGTGTTTTCTGACCCTTCTTTCTCATGTCTGATGTTAAAATTCTTGTGAGTTGTGTAAATCCTGATTCTAGAGGCCTCAGCCCCAGCATATAAACACAGAAACAGCTATCCAAATAAAGAGGCAGGTAGCACAATATTTTGAAAACAGCGTTAACTAACTTCACTCAGATATTTTTATTGCTTTTTTGTATGTTTTGCTGCTTAAAGAAAGTAAGCAGCATATATATCCTATGCAGACAGATGAGTCAACTACTACTTAGAACAAAGAAAGAACAAAGAACTCAGCAAGAAAAACATACAATGTTGTTCAATGTGTTAAATGGCACAAATCTTTTTGATACTTAATATCCCTTTTCTCCTGACTGCATCATCTATATTATGCCGGTACAACTGTCTGTGCACGCCTGCTATAAAATTGCAGAGATACCTTACCTGTTGAAAAGTAACACTGGACTAAGAAAGTAAAAGTTGAAGTTTTTAACTGAAAGTTTAAAACATTTTTTTAAAAAATATGGATCAGTTCCTTCATCTAGTTTTACCATGTGGCTAAGGGTAGGATGGGGAAGAAAACAAATGCTTTAGCCAGGATTACTGCTACTGCTGGGGAAATATGGGGTGTTAACTATAACAGACTGTAATCACAGAAAGAACAGAAAATTAAATTCAACATGGAAACATGAAAACGTGTCGAGGGAGGTCATTGATTTCTTTAGTTAAGAATATGGGAGGACAAAACACCACAGAGAAACAACCAAATTAAGACAGACCTCCTAGAAAAGCCCGATCAAGGGATATACTACAATTATTCAGATCAGAATAACTGTAATTTACAGAAAAAGCAATTTTACCGAGTGCAATGGTATACAGTATACAGATCAGTAGACAAAAAGGTTGTTACCAACTGTCTCTCATGAAAATACCAATATGCTGGACTAAGAAAAGCATCACAAGTCTTTGGAGACAAAAAAAGCCCCAGCTTTACTGCCACAATAATTGATTTTTCAAATATTATTGCCAAGAATCATAACTGCCATCTATGTAACCCATAGTAAGGTAAACAAAACTAATTATCAATGACAAATTCCATAAAATATGGATTATAACCAGCATAATTCTTTACAGAAGTGAGACTTTATATTTACGCCCCCTCTGTCATTGCAACCCAACATTACAAAGCACTCTATGTGCGTGGAGTTCCTGCAAGCACCTGTAACTCCACTAGAAAGAGTTAGGAATCTACTCATTGAATTAGGTTTCAAATTTAAGGGGGGGGAGGGTAAGCCTTGAAGGATGATAGAATCTAATGGTTTGAAATAGCATGTTACTCCTCCGGTTCCTCTAGAATAGTTCATGGAAGATAACTGGACTTGCCCCCTACTCCCATACTGTTTACCTGATTCAACTGCTGGGACACATTAGTTTCTCAGCATATTCATCAAAGAGAAAACAGAGTGAAAAATCAGGGCAGACAGAAATTCTCAATAGTCCTCCTCTCTATCAATTTTCTCAAATATTCACTAGTTCATTTGAGTGAATATTTGCTTAAGTCAGCAGAACTGTAGCTTGTACTGCATGGAAGAGCAGGACTGCAGACACCCTCTGAGAATGGTGGGTTTACGCTTCCTCAAAACCACAAGGAAACCAGTAGCTCGGTTGTTTTAAGATTGTGAAATGTGTTTGCCTAGTTCAACAGATGATGAATCATCAATAACTCTTCATTTGCCACAGCAGCTTGATACGTTGCCCTCTGAAATTTAGAGAAGTCAAAAGCGGCCTCAGTTGTTCTGCTGCAACCTTTAAGAAATTAACTTGGATCTAGGTCTTCATATTTTTCCCTTTGAGCACTGAATATAATATAGCTATTTTGGATCCATAGTACAAAGTAGAAATTTAAGACTGTATATCTGTCCAAATATTTTTTTCTCTCTCTCTCTCTCTCTGCACACATACCCCATCTCCAGATATAATGCAATTTTTACTCCCCAGATCTAATCTATAACTTGAAGAGGAAGATCTAACTCAGCACAACATAGGAAACACCACATGCATTTAACTGATAGTTTGAATCGGAAGATAGGTCATGAGGTCATGACTGAAACTGCAATCAGAATACTAATACATTTCCAGCCTCTACCACTGTTTCGCACATCCTGATAAACTTTATATGAAAAGTACTCCTATCTTCTCAAACATAACATAGATTCTTCTTCTTTATTTTTAAGTTAAAAATGAAACTCACGAATACAGGCAAATAAAAGAATTGATTATGTATGATATTTCTGGTGAAAACTGTCAGATATGAAAGAAGTGTAGCATCATTTCTTACAAAGAAAGGAAGCCTGTGGTAATGCACATTGTGCCTCTTCATGTCAAGCTGGGCTTCCCCCCACACCCCTTCCCCCCAACAGAGTAGGTTAGTTTCCCTCATTTTTAAGATCAGAAACTCAAGCACATCCCTCATACTCTGCTTGGAATAGTGTGAGTTTCTGCTAAAATACAAAAATGACAGAAACAAATTTTGGAGACACAAAATTACATTTGAAATAGGGAAAACAGTTTCAATCAAATCATTTCCATCTGTCTGAAAAAGCATATCTGAAATTAAATATATCCAGAACAAAATCCTGCAATTTGTAACTCATCTGAAAGGACACAATGAGCTTCTTTCTGAAGATCATCTTTAAGTCTGACCTTTAAGTTCCAAGTAGGCAAACATGATAAGCCCAACTCAAAAAAACAAAGACCTGATAGTAAGAAATCATCTCAACCCCTCTGCAGTTAGAATTGCTGGATTCTTCCACCACATCCATCCCTGTAAGAGAGAAATTTCTGCACAGTCTCATGTGCCACTGCCTATTTATTACCTTTGGTAATATCTAAACAGTGAACAGGCTGCCCAGAGAAGTGGTAAGAGTCTGCTCCGCTGGAATTACTCACGCTTCGGCTTGACAGGGTGCTCAATCTAATCTAAGGCCCTGCTTTCAACAGATAATTTCCGTAAGTCCCGTTCAATCTAGACTTCTCTATGACTTGACTCCATACGTTTCCAAAAGACTTCTGTTACACAAGAACGCCTCTTCAGCATTCACTTGCAGTCAATGTGATAAATAAAAGGCTTAACGGAAACAAGTCTCTTAAGTAGCTGAGTAACTCAAATTTTAATTAACATTTTTAGTTGTTTGCATTGACAACTGAGAAAGCATCCCAAACATTCAATAGAACCTACATCTAGAAACACAAAATGTCGCATTCAAGGTAGGATTCGGTTTGACGTTAAGATGTTTCAACCTGCGTGTTTTCATGCATGCTATCCACCTAACCTCTTGTAAGTGCAAGCTGTCAGCAGCTGAGGAAGCTGTGCAGGAGACCAGCCAGGAGCTGTGCTTCAGGACCTGCCCAAGCATTCTCCAAAGCCAGCAGAGAGTTTATGAGAGATTTGATGCATATGAAGCTTTTAACCTTAGGCATTTTACTTTTGAACTGAGTCCTGTTTCAAGAGTTTGTGCTCCCATGACAGAATCAACAACCTAGTAACAGAAGAACAAGTAACATATAACATGAATTTAAGTCACCAAGCCAGTTTCTCAGTTTTTCCTCAGCGCCAATACTCTCATATTTTAACAACAGTATTACAGTTGTAAACATAAAGCCCTGTATTTACATAAATTATGACAGAAACTTGAACAAAGAAAAATTACTACTATATTTTCACTTATGCACTTGGCTTATTTATGAATCAAATTTTTAAGGCCTAACCAAATATAAATTGGAAAATCAAGCTGCAGCATATTTTGCAGCAGTTCAGCTCTCCCTGTGTTACACAAGCATTCTGTTCTTCCTACTTCACATACAACACAGCTTTTTACACCTACATGCAAAGTTTAATTCCAGAATTCGCGTATCTTCAGTTCATTATGCCATTCCCAGAAAACCAGTATTTTCATCATCATTTCATGTCATAAGACAGGGATTTGCATTCAGTATCTCTAGTCCATTTAGTTAAAACATGCATTTTAATACATAAAATTTAAAAAAACGTGATAATTTAGCATAAACATTTTTGAACTTTTGCACTACCCAGCTCAAAAGCTATTTCACCACAGACTGCAGACATAATGGAACTAAATGAAAATAAATTTCAAACAAGAGGCACAAAGGCAAACTAATCAAGCTTCACAGACAATGAATGTCTCATGAAATACATAAGCAGATCAATGGCCAAAGATGCAAACAAAAATGGAGCATCCCTATCTCAGATTTTTAAATCAAGTCCCTGTAAACTTTGAGAACTGGGGAACAAACCCAGAAATCAAACCTAAAAACACCAGACTGTATTGGACAGACAGATACAAGAATGGCAATTTTTTCTTAAACCCTTGATATCTAGCCTGTATTTTGCTTCCACAAGCGGCCAACAGCATATGCTTAAGTAAATGCAGATCATAAAAGCAGGGCAAGAATGCTGCAATAGTCCCCTCCTACCAGCATCTAGCCATCTGTAGCTTACACTCTTCCTGTGCAAAGACTGATCCTGCAGGTTTGACAACCCTTGCTAAATTCTCATTTAATCACTTTTTAAACCATTTAAACTCTTGGGATCAATGTAATTACAAGCTGCAGGAAAGAATATTTTTTTGCTTTACTTGACATAAGCCGAGTTCTTTACAGCATCTCCGGATCTGCATGACAAGAAATTGCAATCAATTATTCTCTCTTCATGTCTATGCCACTTAAAAATCTTACAAACTTCTTTTACGTCCATCTTCCTCATTTTTTTTCCCCTCCAGGGAACAAGAGGCGTAGTCTGCTTAATCTCTTCTGGAAGACATTCCATACTTTCAGTCATCATGGTTTACTTGCAATGCATCATTTCTAAGTCCACTGTCTCTTTGGGAGGCAGCAGAGAGTAGAGCTACAAATGGAATGCATGGTATCTTTATAAAAAGTGGTGTAACAGCTTCATTTTTTTTTCTCTATTGTTTCTCTGTATTTGTCTTTTTGACAAAGGAATCAATATTTTGATGGAATCATTCACAGTAACTCCAATTCTTTCCCCCTCAACGGATAAAAGTCTTACTTAGAGCCCATGTTTGTGCATGTGAAATTTAGACCTGCTTCCTCCTCTGCTTCCCCTCTTCCATTCATACGGATTAGTTTGCATTTATCAAAACTCAACTTCTGCCCTTTTATCAAGAAGTGGGTCAGTTTAGCTACAACTGTGGACTTTAACAAGTTGTTTTCACTCTTTTAAATATTTCCTTTTGTAAGCCTTCGTCACCTCACAATTCACCCCAAAACACCATGAACCTCCACAGAACTGAAATACCTCTCCATTGGGAAAGCAGAACATGTACTTCTTGACAGCTCAATACCTTCAGGAACCTTGGGTGAGCAACCTGGTTGAGGTTTACTGTAAAACTGGATTATCATATGCTTATCTACACTCACTGACTCCGCCTTACATATTTGTGACCGTAAGTCTCCCCTCTGCAAAGCCTGCACCACAGCACAGGCATCCATTCTGTTCTCTACCAACTTTACTCTTTCCTACAGTTCAGACTTGCCAGTCTAAAGTTCTCAAGCTTCCTCCATCCCTTATACCCTCGGCACTTTTTTGTTTTTAAAAAAAACAAACAAAAAGACCGACGCTACTCACATACAGTACCTCCTGTTCCTTTGTTAGCAATCAATGAAATTTTAACATTATACGCTCTAGTAAACAGTTCAGCAATTTCAGATAAGAGAACCTTTAAAAACTCTTAATCCTAATGAGTTAATATGAACTTTGGTTTAAACTTCAAATTGGGAACTTTTTTCTGACTCATTCTTTGTAATTCCACTATAGGAAACTTCCTCAGCTTCCACGTACAACAAGGCAAATAATGTATTTTGGTCTCCTTCAGTATCTTTATATTCCCCAAATTCTTCTGTGATACCATTATCATCTAGAAGCCATACAGATATGGGTGTGTTTTCTTCTTTGCTATTTGTTCATACCGACTTTATCACAGGCTTTTCATAAGCTTTTATCAATAGCCGGTATACACCTACTCTAACTGTTAACAAAACACGTGACAAAGAATCACCACGTTAGCTCCAAGCATTTTGCTCCCTTGTGCTTTAATGAGTCTTTTTCATTACTACTACGAAGCTGAATTTGAGCATATTTTAGCGTATGTTTGAGTATGTAATGATGAGAATGCTCACTATTACAGACCAGCTCTTCAGTTGTTATACCTTAAACCAATTCCTGGGTAGCACTCAAGAAGAACTCAAGAGCTGCTCAATATATCTTAATTGAATGTTACCTGTCAATGCAGTTTATTTATTTACCTAACATGACTAAGCTTTCTGTAAAGTAGAGCAAATTTAACACTCATACCTACATAATTAATGCTACGGAATTAAGACTTTTTTACACATTATCCTTCCCCATTCCTGGCCTGTTAAGACAGCATCCTCATTTTAAAACCACTAATATTTCACCTGACCATTTTTAGACTTCCAGCATTCACATATAAGCAAGCATGCATTTGGTTTTGACATAGATACCTACTGATGAAACTATTTCTTGAGACTTCTGTGTTATTTTCTACTATGTTCTACTTGCTCGTTTGCTTGGTTGGTGACAACTGAAGACTGAAATAAACGTTTTACTAATGCTTTGTATTTATTCTGGCAGGGACAGGCTGCCGTTGCAGAACAAGACCATCATTATGTTTCTCAGTCTTGTTTCTGGATCATTTGGCAGTATGAACAAAAGCTACGCGTCCACTTTTCACACAACCCACCTCTTCAGTAATGCTCTGTCATGTAACGCGATCCTTCAAACATTCTTATTTTTTCTTAAAAGATTTTTTCAGGAGTAAGCACACATGCATAATAATGATGATGCATCCTTATTCCATACTTTTTAAAGTATAACCAGCTACTACAAAATACAACTACACACATTGAAGACACTCAAGTTTAACACTTTACTTGAGGTAAGAGAAGCAGTGACGCCTCTGCTGTCCCCTCCACGAACAAAAGCATACAATACATTAAGTAGGTGTGATACACATACAGAACAGACTCATGGAATAAAATAAATCATGGCATGTGATGATGATTATTCTAAGCCAGGCATATGAGCATATTTATCTCAAAGTATGTGTCTATTTTGACTGCTAGAATCTTTTTTTTTTAAAAACCAAATCCAGAGTTAAAACTGATCGAACTATGTACATAGTAACCCTTCCCACATCCTGCAAAAAGGGAACCTTCATGCTTTTTGATTATCATCCTGATGACGGGGCAATCATTTGCTATAAAGTTTTCAATGTCTATGAGGAAGTTTCATATACCTTTTTTAAGCAATCAGTACTGTGAATTGTCAAAGACTAGATACAACCAAGGACAATAAGCTCTTGGGCAGTATGGAGTTCTAAGAACACCTAGAATCAAATTAAAAGATTCCTTTGCAATACGGGAAAATCTACATTTTATTTTTAACCTCCATCCTTGCTGTAGATATCTGACTGCAATTATTTTTTGTCCTTTTGGAAATGTGTAGTTTAAAAGGTAATTTAGAAGTTGGAAATTACTAAGCTTTATTTCAGACTTAAACACAAGATCCTTGTAAGTTCATGATACCTTGAGAAATGGCAAATAAATCGAAAACAAAACAAAACAAAAAACCAACACACCAAAAACCATATTCCCATTAAACAGCCTGGTCACTACAGCAACTTCAAAAGCAATTTGCAAGTAGGGATGAAAAAAACAAGAAGTAAAACACGTGACACTGCAAGACTCTTACCCATTTCAAGCACTGAAACTTTAAAGGTCACTTGTAAGTCTATACATGAATTATACTACTGGTAACCTTCTAATTAAAAAAGCATTATGCCACTTCCCTCCTGCCATAGCTCTGAATCACAAGAAAATCATAATCTTTACCAGATACAAGACGATAGCCAGGAGACTACAATTTAATGACTGTCTATAAAATTCACCAAGCTACATGTGACAGAGGAAAAAAAAAAATTGGATAACAGAAAAGTACAGACTTAAGTTTATTTTTATGTCTATGGTATGCCCACCCAAAATGTTACAACCACATCAACTTTGTAATTTTCACTCAAACAAAAATTTGTATTTGTAATAGAAAGCTCAAACTTTAGGTCAGAAGTCCTGGTGTGAGATCTTTCAAATGAAGCTTTCAAAGTGATCACACTGTTAAAGTCCTGATTTCTTCATTAGATTCTGATGTAGGAAGCAGCTCAGACTAAGATGAACACAAGAAGTAAGGATATGAGTATTACAGTACTCTGAAAGCTCCAATGTGGCCACCTTCAGTACAGCACATATGCATTAGTTTATTAATGCAATGAAACTTATTTTCCATCTCCTATCTTCTGCTTACGTCCAAAAGAAATATTTTTGAAAGTTCAGACTGCTTAAATTAAGACAACTACTCATTTGACAACTACTCTTTCTTTCCTCAGATGCTGATCAGAAGACAACTGGAAGACTTACTTAAAAAGGTCACCACTGCACAATATTGTTAACTCCACCTGGCTGCACACCATCCTACAAAGAAGTGCTTCTTTTACCATTGCTTACCAAAGCTGTGAAGAACAAGACAATTAAGGTATTCAGTTCGGTATTTACTGGATCCATGAGTTCATAATAAACTATAATGAAAAAGTATACCTGCAGTGACTACACAAATGGTTTTCATGTATGTATATATATATATAGACACACAGTTTTTATTTAACAGTAATTACTTACACTTTCTACTGCACTGAGATTGTGCCCCTCCTACTTGTTCTTTAAGAGCATTTTAGGACACGTGATTAAATAAATGGTGTTATGAACTACAACAGTTAGTCAAAGAACTTTCAAAATCACCCTCTCTTATAAAAGGATACTTGGCCTTTCAACTATTTGTTGTTATCAAAATAATGGAAGTTTCTTCATATTTCAGAAGCCAGAGCATAACTCTGTGGCTATTTCCAGGCAATCTATTTGTGATCAAATGCAAACACCTTCCACCACCAGCTATTGCTCATCAGGCATCTACTAGATTACATCTAATACATCTAATCTGTGCTATTCAAGGCTTTTTTATTATTTTTATTTAAGTCATTGGTATATAAAACTATTTTGGCCATTTCTACCTCTACAGAAGTAGAAATCTTCTACGTAAGTTGGAGTATGAATCCTTAGTGCATGTACTGCCACAGGTACAAGCTGTATATGAAAATAAACCTCTGAAGTTACACATATCCTTTAAGTTTTATAGATACTGGCAATAAATACTAGAAGAATCTCTAACTTTCTTTGAAAAGGTCCTCAACATTACAGTGTACAGTTCTTTTTTAAAGAAATCTAAAACCCTTCTTTTCCTTGTGAGGGTGTTTCACCCTGACCCACTCCTCCCTCTGGTCCAGTTTCAGAAAGCAGCGGGGGAGGGGGATTTTTAGATTGGAAGGGGAGGTGAGGGGTGTTATTAAAGTGAACTCCTACGCAGAAGTATAAAAGAAACTATCACCCGAAGGGTAGAGGTAAGAAACATCTTAGTGCCATGCCACCTGCCTCAAGTTCATCACTGAAAGGCCTGGAAAGTAACCAGGCAGACAGACAGCAGCTTCTGCTTTCATGTGAAAAGGAGGTGATCAAGGAAAGAATGTCCCAAGTGCTGCTTTACCTTCAATGTAAAAGACAGTGTTAATAATTCCGACGCAGAATTTTGTCTCAACTGAGGGATGGAAGTCAAACTTATCCCCTCTTCTCTTTCTTTCTGCATCCAAGACACAAACCTAAGGCTCCTCCAAACATCACTAACCATCACAGTCTATTTTCCCCACAGTGTTAGAGACAATTCTAAAAACGAAAAGTATTTCTCTTTACGGCAAAATTTCTAAGCATTTGAGATCCATTTATATGCACAATTATGCACACATAATTACACAACATAAAGTATCATGTCTTAAATCACAAGTGGAAAACATCTAAGTGTCTCATTTCACTGCAGGTGAAGAAAATTTTAAGCATACTTCTCAGGCACTTAGGCAGCCTTTATCCAGCTTTCAAACTTGCATGCAAATGCAGCTGTCTTATTCTAGCAATTTTACTTACAGCAGTTATAAAGTTCCATTTCAGGATAATGAAAACAGGGGTAAATTTATTCCTATCCACTTTCCCATACACTGCACAAGATTCAGTATGGCATTCCTGCGGACGTCAAAGTCCTTTAGCCAAATGAAGTGAGCTGAGTTAAGACTCTGCATTTTCCAGCTTTCCTGAGTTGCAGAAAAAAAAAAAAAGTTATTTTATGCCAGCTGCTGCACTCTCAGTCCAAGCAATAGTACCACTCAGACCTTATACGCACTGCTATTACCTGCAAGGTTGCTTGCCAGGCACGCACAGGTGTGTTAGTTTTACACACAATAAAACCACACCTTTGCAAAAAACATCGTCATTTGAAAGGGTATTCCCATTAGTTTATGCTTATTACCTGCATTAAAAGTACACTCTTTTGTGCAAGCGTATCTATGTTAATTTGTAGCACATTTTTAAAATTAAAATATGATGGGAAGCTACCAAAGAAATCAAACCAGTGCCATACTACTTATATTTAATTTACAGATTTGAAACTTTCTAAGTGTACCTTGTACTATTCAACTGGACAGCTGAGCCTTGTAGCATAAAACACTATTTAACATCTTTAGTAAACGCCAACATTTTTATCTCAATTTGAAAGTTTAAAAAGATCTTTGTCCCAGTTTCTCTCAACCGCAAAGCTGCGTGTTGCAATGCTGAAGCATGTTGGTCATTCAAATATTCCTGACAACTAACTGCAATGCAAACTGATGCTCACTCCCACATTTATGTCAAGTAAAAACACAAAGCAGCAAAACACTCCTGTATCCAGCACTGGCTAAAATCTCCTGACATGAAATATTTACAAACCTAATTATACTTTTATTTCTAAATGAAAAGAAGGAATAGCATTACAAAACTTATTATTAGAACAGCAAGTGCTAAAGACAGTGAGCACAGAATTTGTATTATTAATGGATCATCATTTCACACCTATCTACCTCTGTGTCTAAGAACAGACAAAAAAGAGGGCTTGAATAAACCCATTTATGTCAAGGGTGGGTATTTTCAATTATCTTAAAAAATCTTAATTTTTTTTCTGACACAAGAAACATATGAAATGAAAAAAAAAAGATTGAAGAGCACTGGACAGCAGACATCACCCATCTGAACAAAAACAAGTATTAAATAGCATAACATCAATAACCATGTAATCTCGTACCACATGATACACAGAGTACCAGAAATGTTGCGAGGGAGAAAACAGAAGTAAAACATTCTGAACTGAAATCAACAATTAAAAAAAAAAAAAAAAGCCCACAGCAATCATGCCCTAGATGTCTTAATAAAAGACTCTCTTGGTTTTGGTAAAATTTAGTTAAGCCGTTAGATAAGCTGTTAGAGTGTGTATACAATTATAAAACAAAAAGCTGGGATAAAAGACAAAAAACCCCACCACCACCCAAGCATGACAAAACAGCTAGTTAGATAATACAATTAGAATGAAACCTGTTAAGCAGAAAAATTAAATAATACTAGAACAGAACAAGAACAGCATACCTGCAAAAAACAGGATCTGAGCTGATGAAACAGGCGGCTATGTGAGTGTATCAAATTAGACAGGGGCTACTGTCCACTACTTTGGTGAAGTGTAAATCTGCTTTTCAGGACTGGGTTTGTCTTTATTTTAAAATCTACCTGAGATGCTACTGAAAAATTTTTCTTTGTTCAAGCTCAAAAAAAATCACAGGAGGAAAAAAAAAAAATATTAAAACAACTGAACAGAATGATATTTTGGGAATCTAATCAAACGTTGCAACCAAATACATTACTGCTTTGGGTTCCTTCACTAGCATGAGTACATTTGATCACAGCTTAGAGAAAAGCTACAAGTAGCCGCCTCAGAGAATAAACACCATCAGAATGCCACAATGATCACTCAGTTCACGAAGTTTTGGCAATTTATCATTCCTGAAGAGGCAAAAAAAAATCAGTGGGCAAGTAACCAAAGTGGAAGAAGCGAAATTCTCTCTCAAAATGAAAGCTCTATTTGTCATTTTCGGGTTTCACACACACCAACAGCACTTCCATAACACAGTAACATGTTATATATTCTTGGTATAACATTTAAAAGTACAAACATAGTTTCACTTAAATTCCTATAAAATCAAGTGTGACTTTTTTTATTAAAGAGAAAGGAATTTCCAAAACAGAATCATCCTTTTTGCAGTTTAAGAGGAAGCATCCAGTGTCACTCCCTTTTACAAACTCCTGAAAAGCACTGCCAGATGTAAGACATCTCTTAAAAAAAATTTTGCTTGAATCAAAACACATTTTTGGAAAAGAATGTGTGATACAAAGACTTGCAACATCAGAGAATAAAACTAGCCCGCTGTTTTCCTACCTGTGTCTAAACAGAAGCAACAGACTTAATCTTGATTCTTGTGCTATTTTTTTCAATCTCTAATTCATATGGCTCTTCAAGCATGTCTCACTGATAATAAAGACCATGCACTGCTGAAACCAGGAGTAACATGACTCTAAAAGTTGTATCGGGTACAGTTAGTATAACCTCCACATTCCCTGCTCAAGCTTCAAACTGCTTTTGACTACAGCATCAGACTAAGAGCTCAGATTCCTCAAGACTTCAAGTTCTTTAAGAGCTCCTGCTTCCCAACTAAAACCTCATAATATACTAATATGTCCACACTGAAAACTAAATCTAGACGTTCAAATTAAAGAAAAACAACAAAAAATCAAACCCAGAAACCACCAACCCAAAGAAAATCCCCAACACCAAGAAGAATACCTAAAAGCTAAGACCACGGTAATGGTGGAAAAAAGCAACATGAAAAATGGGGGGAAAAAAGCTAACAAAATTTGTCAATATTTATTAATTCAAATGAAATTTTATCAAGCCTTTTCCTACAAGCCTGGCAGTTTTTACTTCTAATTGTGTAAAATTAAGAACTGAAGAACACAGGAGTTACAGAAGACTAAAATGTGTGGAAAACGCCTTATAATCTATCCCCAAAACTTAAATTGGTAGAGGGCTTGCCCTTTTTTTTTTTTTCTTAAATCTTTCTCAAATCCTTGCCGACTGGCATTTTTGTTCTCACTCACATCATGTATCAGCTACTCCACTACCTAGTCTGGGATCAACACTAGGCCAATACACTAGTAATTATCCAGGTCATCCCATCCATCCTTGTAACAATGTTGGCACAGTAGCAGATGTCTTCAAGTCCTTTGGAATCTTCTCAGTGTCCTAAGATTGTTTAGAAATCAATAAGGGAGTTCTGCCAGGTATTTCAAACTCTTGGGATCTGACAGGCCTATTTTTAGCAGCTCTTTTACATTTGTACTCAAAATGGGAAGTAGCATATAACAAGTATCATGTACCTTATCCTTCAAAACAGATATTTTTATTTAACACTCCCCTGCATTCCATTAAGATATCTATAAAATATATAGGCTGGGGTTTTTTTTTGGTTTTGAGTTTTGTTTTTTTCTTAAGTTCTAACACTAGGTGTTTTTTATAGAAACAAAACACACCAGCTACCACTTGTTCAACTGTCCTTGTACAATATTCTCTTTCTACAAAATCCCACAGAAGTATTTTATGTTTTCCCTGGTTTTTTGGAGACTTTTTGTACGTATGTGATTTTTCTTAAAGGTTTGGTTTGCCTAACAGTAACCTATAGTTTCTTCTACTATTTATTCATGGAAAGGACATGGTAATAACTGCCAACTATGAACAGAATACTTCTTGGTCTGTATCCATCTGACTAGCACAGCTAGATCACATATTTTTGGCTTTCAGACACACAACAGAGTTCTGCCTCCTCTAACAGATAAAAACTATCAAGCTTCTTACTCAATTCTGCATATTTCCTTGATACCCCCCTCCTTCCTCGAAACCTGCAGAGTTGTGTTTCCCAAGTCACTTCAGCCTCTGATGCTCCACTGACAGTAGCTGTCTTTCCCAGACAAAAATATTTCCTCCTAGCAAACCACCAATTTACACATCACACAGGAAAACTCTCTGGCTTGATGCAGAAAACATGAAACTCCCTTCCCCCTGCCTATTCAAGTTAGAGTCACCAATCTACTGCTGGCTGATGCAGAACTGAGTAAGAGACATGTACGAGTTTGCTGGTCTTGCTTCCCAGGCTCCTGGCAGCATCTGTTTGCTTTGAAGTACTAACTAATCAGCAACTTGATAAAAATATCAGTATCAACGAAAAACCCAAAACTGACAGGCAGGTGCCACAAAAGAATACAAGGCTTCCTCATCTAGCTTTTTGTGAGTCCGTGATTTCAGCTAGGAGTTTTGTCAAAAACAGGGAAGAGAGACCGACTAGCACACCACCGGCTGATGCTTCCCTCCCTCTCAACACCCGTGTTGACAATCCTCCCTGACAACTAAACAAGTTAGCATATTAATAACATATTATCAAAATACTAGCTGAATACCAATTATTCTTTCACAGACTCCAGAAAAGGTCTGGAATGTACATCTGACATCAACAGCCAAGCTAATTTTTTTTCAATTGTATATGAAGAAGATGCACAAGAACGGACATTGTTGTCATCCTGAAAAAAAATGAAACAGTGGTTAACTGGAAACAAGAACCAAGAGAAGAGAGAAAAAGATTACAATTACAGGAATAATATACTGGAAGAAGATACAGAAAAAGATCAACTAGAACAAAAACCCACAAACCAGTAAAGATATTTCATTATAAGAAATAGATGCACTCTGGTCACAAGGCAACAACTTTTCATTTTAACCTTCAACATTCCAATTAGTGCTCTAAGATACACAGCAGAACAGAGATATTTAAAAGCTGCCCTGTGTCACAAAGATGTGTTGAAGTCTTTCAAAATTAGATTTTAAAAGATACTGTAAATCAGCATTAAAACTTAAAATATCTAAGACTTTAACTGAGGACATATTTCAGGATAAAGTCAAAGTTCCACCTGAAAAAATACCATTTTTTTTTCTTTCCAAGACAAAACCCAAATATTTGATACTCATTTTCCATTAACATTTTTCCAACCCAAATACAATCTACCTTGTTTTCTATAAAAGTGTTTTTATGTGCACCCTGCCAACCATCCCCTTTCTTAAGGGAGATTAAACCTCGTCAGTGTTGCCATTCTACACAGCCAAGAACTGATCACATTTAAAACAATAAAAATTCCCACTATACACAGCTTTTCTTAAATTAGTCCCGTAAATTTGACATAAATGGCACTTTACACCTCAAATGCAGAAGGCAACCTGGAAAGCAGTTTATGGGGCCAAACAAACCTTACTGTTACCAAGTCAAGTTTTAAATCTTTGCAAAAGTAGATGAGCTCTTAACCACACTGAAACCCTGCTAGGTAAAGTCCAAGTTTAACAAAGCAAGCAAGAGAAGAAAAAAGCAGCTGCAACTTTTAGGTTGTTGTTTGTTTGTTTAAACACATCTTGGTTTGTACTAGCAAAAAATCTCCATTTATCCTGCTTCCTTACTTCGAAGTAAGTGTTTCGGAGGAACAATTAAAACCAGAAAATAAATTCTGTACAGACAATGGTGACTTGTATATTGTGAAAATACATGCCTATAGCACATGCAGACAACAGACAATGGTACAATATTGATCCCTTTGTATGCAGCAAAGACTCTAAAAATTCTGGGCTTTGACTTCTGAAAAAGGACAGCTAATTTTGATGAAAGATGGAATGTAGTCTACTGAGAACAGCATTACCCAAAATATAAGCAGAAATTTAGCTCGTTCAACACTTCTCCAGTAACATTAATTCCAGAGGAGTAACACAATAATGGTCTAAAAAATGCATTTTTAACTGTTTGTGCTAGTTTAGGAAAGTTTTTTTCAAGGCACCCAGCATTTGCATCACACACGTGCATTTCTGTATTGACTGTTAACCTGGCTTACTCTGATAATAGAACATGATTATCTACATATGCGAAGGACATGAGAAAATGAAACCAGGAAGGGTAAAAAGAGAGACAGAAAAATTTATGCAGGTGAGACTTTCCCAGGCCATTTACAAATCTGCATAAGTGAAGACATAGATGAATCTTCCCACCTCTGGGGTAAGTTCTACTCCAAACGTTACCTGTTTTCAGAAAAACTAAGATTCAATGCTTAATTATATCCTGCTGCTTCATCATCCTACGCGTGCATGTAATGGCAGCACAAACTGAACGGAACTGTTACTTTCACATTGCATGAGACCTACATCACGCAGCAGGACCTTTGCATGACAGACTGAACAATCCAAGGAGCACTGAAGCACCTTTTAAAACTGAGTTTCAACCTTCCTCAGTCAGTACTTCCAGAATTCCAAGCAGCGCATGCACGCTTTGCTTTAAAGTACATGCCAGGTACATATCTATATCGTAATATTTGCAGTTCAGAGTTTTAAAGAAGAGTTGCTTGACTCCTGATTGCAGTTGAACTAGCAGCCTTTCTACAAGCAGGGAATTCTGGTTTGCTCAGCTTGGTCGTCTATAAACCGCCTTTCCAGGCGGACAAATCCACACCCTGGATACTGACACAAAGCACTAACAGTTTTTCTTCAGTCTATTAAAAACTTTATATTCAGCTGAGGAATTTTTTTTTTTCCCCCAAGACCTTTTATGGACCATACATAATGCAGTATTTTTACTGTAAAGTTTCCTATACTGTAATATAGCTGAAAACCAATACAGAAACAGCAGTGCAGGGAACTGCCTGAGAAGGGAGCCTCTAAATCTAATCCTGCTGTCAGCTTGCTGCCTGATGCTCTCTGCAAGTGAATAATTTTAAAGATAAACTCATTCCTTACCTAGATTAAGAGTAGCTGCTATGCAAGTAAACAACACGAAGTTCTAAATTAGTGTATTTCATTAGGTGACTAGAGAAAGAAATGTTACATTCTTTACATAGAGAGAGTATCTTTCAGAAAGGACAATGTTACAAGAAAAAATACATTAAATTTGGAGTCAGCTATTCTGTATTAATCCAGACACAACCTGGTGAATCATTAGATACAGGATGCAAGTATCAGGCTTAATTTCATCCCTGTTAAAAACCAAAGAACACCTATAATTCAAGTTGCAATATTTAACTCATATTTTGCTTTCTTATCTTTTAATAGTCCAGAAAAATGGTCATACTAGAAGGACCTCATCTTGACACCTGTTCAGAGGCCAGGCTTCCAGAGTAACATACCCCAGGAATGTTGTGCGTTTTTTCTCCCTCAGAATTCACAAATCAAAAATAGATGAAGTATAATCTTAACGGAATGCAATAGCACAGGTTTATAAGAAAATATATAGAGATTAAAAATGACAAAGGGATATTCTTAAAGATTCTTAAAATACTGCTTGTTAACTTCAATCTAAAAAGCAGAGTTTTAATTTGTCTATTGTACAGGTATACCATATTTCTGGTCATTGCTTGCTTGTTTCTGAAATACTTCAATAGCAGCTCATCTTATATAAACAATGCAAAACAACATAAGTACTGGATTTAGAAAAAAATAAGAAATGAAAACATCTCAAAAAATGAAACAAAAAAGCATCTGGATTAGTAACAATGACTAGTTAGAATATTTGGTATACTAATAGTAAGCAACATTTTACTACAGTCATGCAGTTGGAAAGAAAGATCTTAATGGCAGAGTTTTGTATTACATCAGATAATTTCAGTAAAGACAAATCAATTAAATATTCAGACTGAAAAAAACATGATGCTGATTAGAGGATGTGTAATTATTGCCATGATTTTTAAAAGCTACTTTTTATTTAACAACCATTCTAAAAAATCCAATAAAACTTTAAAGTTAAACTTTGCCAGAGTTAACTCCAAATTGAACTTAACTCTAAATTACTACTTTTCTAATGTTTTATCATTGATGATGTTGTGCTCTGAAATAAAGCAATTTCTCAGGACTAAGAAGTACGTACTCTTTGCTTAAGGTAGCTAAGAAGTGTCCAGTTGAAGAGTATTCTCCAACAGATGAAGAGCTAGATGGGGAGAGCACAACACGTGCACCCTATTTCCAATTCTGCTGCGAAAACCACAGCTCAGCTTTAACACCCAGTTGCCCCATATGTGAAATAAGGAGGATACTTACTTTTCTCTGAAAAGCTTTTAATAGTTAGACACGAGCACTACTCTATAGAAGTTATACATTGCCACTTTTGAATGAGGAGTCTATCACACACAAAACCAGACAATGGACCATACTACATCTACAATCACCAACTATATTTCATTGCGCCACAATCTAAAAAAAAAAAATTATTTCTAAAAAATTATTACTACTCTATGGTAATTAACATCACATCTGATATTTTTCAAGTTCATGAATCCCTTCTGTATACATTAGCTAATACACACAATCTTTTATTTCTTTTTTCCTGCTTCACTGGCTTTTATACCCACACACCGCATCATTTTCCTATATAAGCCCCAATCACGCAACCAGATCCACAGGAGGTTTCAATGAAGCTGTAGCATAGAAACCACTGGGATGTGTGCTTGGGGGTCTCCTTGCACGAATCAGTTTACAAGATAAAAGACTGTACAGTCTAGAGGGCTTGCTTTATAACCTGTGTAACACAATGGAGCCATGCTTGGAGCGATCTGGATGATACTTAAGACAGATCAAGCTACTGAAATAAAGTACAGCAGAAACACAACATTAATACCTATGTCTAATTCTATGGATGACATACAGGCTGGATATAAATTCAGTTTAACAATAAGAAAACATTTCTCTGTTTTATTTCCAACTTGGATATGCAGTCTAAAGACAACAGAAAGGCCACAGGGTTATCAGTTTAATCCCATCTGCCTAAATCATAAGATTATTATTAATAATTCTAGTGATAAATGAGAAATGTGAGGAAAAACTCTTTCCAATCTATCTGAATTATTAAGAAATAAGTAGTTGAACTACTGCCATTTCTCCCCCTCCATTTGTCAGGGTCTTTCACAAAGAAAACAAGAAACGGATTGCTCTTTTTTCTAAATTGAAAGTATTATAAAAGACAAATGAATAGAATGACAAAAGAACAGCCTGAAACTACTTATACTAATTTTCAAAACAAGCAAGTTTCAGTTTAATATTATCTCTTCAAACAAATCCATTTGAACAGACATTATTACTGTACAAAATCAAGATAATTATCTCCAAACCCAGAAACAATTACACAAGAATGGGAGGGACATAATCCATTTACGTATTATTTAGAGAAAGGCCTGCTTTATTCAGAAGTCTTTCAGTAAACACGTCAATATTTTGCCACATAGGTTCAAACCCTGCCTCTGCTCATCATGCCAGAATTTTAAAGCCCAAGTTCTCCTTTTGTGCTGCCTGTAATGGGATGTGTACATACGCTTTGTACTACCCAACCCCGGTACTTCCCTCACGCTTCTAGACGAGGTGGTGTTGACACAGCTGCCCTACCAGCCTAACACCCCTCTTCAGCCCGAAGCAGACAAACATCCCCGCATCTTCCGGGGCTGCATCAACTCTGCCATGCATGAAGGAAGCCCCCTTCCCCACCAGCTCTTTCTCCACCAGCAACCACACAGCCAAGGCTCTCCCTCACACATCTCCTGGACCATCCTCTCCCTCTCTAGCCCTCCTCCCCGGAGGCCTGCGTCCCGGCGCCGAAGGGCCACCAGCTCCAGACGGGGCCTGGTGTCATTGTCTCTCACTTTCGCCACCCCCGCTTCCTCCCCCGTCCCTCCTCCCTTACCGCTGCCTGTCACCTGCTCCCTCCCCGCCGGCCGTCTGCTTCCAGGTCAGCTCAGCTCAGCTCGGCTCCTCCGTCTCTCTGCCTATTCATCCTGCGAGCGGGGAGGAGGAGGAGGAGGAGAGCCCGCCGGGCGCCGCAGCGCCCTCACCCCCACTGTCAGCAGCGCGCGGAGGGCCGCTCTGGGCAAGGGGCGAAGCTCTCCCCTCAGCCCGGGGGCACACAGAGGGCTTCCCAGCCCGACGGCGACAGGCCTCGGCCTCTCCGCGCCCCCACCCCGCGTCTCACACAACTAACCAGACCCTCCACTCGATCCCAAAACCGGTGCCAGGGCTCAGCCCGCAGCCCCACCTCCCCCGGCCCTTCCCCTCCGGGCAGCCCCCTCGCCTCACTTCCCCAGAGAGGCCCCAGAGCGTCCCTTCGCTCTCCCTCACCCCCGGGCAACACAAACGCACGGGGGAAGGGGGCAACGGTAGAAGGGGGCAACGTGGGAAGGGGGCCCCGGAGCGCACCCCCGAACCCCCCCGCCGGCCGCCCCTTCCCGCCCCGGGCTGCGCCTCACCTAGGGCTACCTCGCAGGCTTTGCGCAGCTGGGAGTGATGCGCCTTCTTCACCTCCTTGTCGGCCAGGATCTTCTCCAGGGCCCGGGTCAGGAACATGTTTTTCGTCTTCTTCCCTTCATACATGGGCGCGATCGAGCCGGGAAAGGAGGAGGAGGAGGAGGAGTAGGGTGGGGAGGGGAAGGGAGAGCGGGGCACCGGCCGCTCCCGCCGGGGGAGGGCTGCGAGGGGCCGAGGCAGGCGCGGGGGAAGGGCTCCCTCAGAGGGAGGGCCGCGGCGTCCCGACGCCCGCTCGGAGGCTCCCCGCGAGGGGAGGCTGGGGTGGGCCCGGGCGGCGGCGACAGCCAACCCCCGCGGCTGAGGCAGGACGAAGCCTTCTCCTTCCTTCTCCTTCCCCCCCGCCCCCGCTGCCTGTGTGCGCGGACGGCGCCCGCGACGCGCTCAGTCCCCGAGCCGCCCCCGGCCCGCACCCGCCTCCATTAGCAGCGGCAGCAGCGGCGGCACCAGCAACCTGCCCTCGCCATGTTGGAAGGAAACGACGTCAGGGCCGCAGCCGCACGGCTGCGGAGCAGGAGGAAGCGGCGGCCGTGCCCCGGCCGGGCGGGCGGAGGGAAGCGGGCGGGCGGGGAGGGGGCGCTCGCCTTCTGCCCGCCCCGCGGGCGCGCTACAGGTGGAGCAGCGCGGCAGCAGGCAGCGGAGAGGGAGGTACGGAGATGGCCGCTGCCACCTGGGAGCTGGCTGAGGAGGAGGAGGGGCAGGGCTTCCCTTCCGGGCCACCGGCGCTAGGAGGGGGAGGAAGGCTCCCCCGGGAAGCGCCACCTGCCCCTGAGGGGGGCCTCCGCCGGCGGCAGGGCAAGAGGCTCCCTGCGAGAGGAGCCGCCGTCCCTCCCCCGTCCGCGGCCTCCCCTGACGAGAAGCCCCCGGGGCTCTGCCGCACGGGAGGAGCGAGCGGCGAGCAGCCGAGGGAGGAAGAAGCGCGTTGGGGTGCGGGACGCGACCGGGCTCCCCGCGCCCCTCCGCGGGCAGAGGGGGAGCGCGGTGGCCGCCCCGGGGGCGCTCCCGCAGCCCCCTCCGCCTCGCCCCGCCGGGCGGGAGCAGCGCTGCCCGGCAGCAGCGGCCGCCCTCGCCGGCTGCCCTCGCCTGCCCGCCCTCCTCCTTGCGGCCCGCCGCTCTCCGGCGTCGGATGAATGCTTCACCTGTGGGTTGTCAGGGTCCCCTTTCTGCTCGGGTGCCCTTTCCCTGTCACCTTCATCCTCTGCCTTTAAAATACAGCCACCCGCACTTCTTCCCCATTGTACGTGCACTAGGAGTACAAAGCATTAAAAAAATCTGCACCTTCGCTTATAACTAAACAGTGACTTTTGTGGTTTTTTTATTTTATTAGAAATTTTTTTTAAATTGTTGCTGTGGGGTTTTTTTGGTTTTTTTTTACTTGTGTTCTTTGGCCTTTTTCCTTCCCAGAGTGCCAAAGGGTAATTTCCTCATGCTTGGTTCAGGGCCACGAAAAGCTGTGCTCGGCTCTGGCTGACTGGTAAGCAGCAGAAGCGTAATAGGGCAAGTTTTTGCACTCAGAGGTGGTACAATAGTATTTTAAAGTAGAATACGGTACTAACTGAAGCCAGGTCTGTCTTTTTACCTGATACAAAAAAAATATTAATTAAAAATTAATCTGGAAATGAAAGGACTGAATTTCTAGATGTACTTTTTAGCTATAGTGTCAGCTGCAGAAAGCAGAAATGGTTGTGGAAACCAGGGGCCGTCTCTGACCTCGGAGGATGGAGAGCCAGCACACGGGAAGGAGGTTAGCCCCAGCAAACTTCTGTCTGTTCTCTATTCCTCTGGTCCTGCTGCATTAGTCAGGACAACAGCCTTCCAAAGTTAATCCTGATCCCTTCCCCATGGAGAATTTGAGAGAGCCTGCCCAGGCTATCATGCCACCATGCTGAGGCCTTGCAAGTAGCCTTGTGTTCTCGACTAAATAGTTCATCTGAGCACCTCTGTTTCTTTGTCTACAGTGGGGTGGTTGTAGATGCATTAGTAAAGATACAGTTACCCCAGCCCCCTAATGAAGAGGCAGCTAATGCTCCCCAGTATTGCTTTAACCAGTTTCCCAAATGAAAAATGATTTGTTCCAAAATGACTTGTTGCCTTATAGGTATCGATGTTTGGACTTTTTAAGGAATACAATGGCATGGGGAATTCCGTTAAAGCTATAGATGAATACCAGGCCTGACTGTCAGAACAAAACACTGTTTGCTGAAATGACTTGATCTGCACCAGGGGCTTTTTCTAGTCACTGTCAGAACCTGCAGGCTATTTTATTACCCAACTGATAAACAGTACTGAAAATATTAAGAGGGCACACCTGATTTTAGCCTTGTAACAGCTTTGTGAGAGAGTTAGAAGTCACAGCACCAAGCGCATTGATTCAAAAAAAAAAGCACACAAGTTTTTTTTACTGACCGTATTCAGATTGTGTTGGTTTATTCAAAAGACTGCGTCTTCAGCAGCACAATTACTAAGCATAATTGAATTATTTCTAGTAATTTATTCAGGGAAAAACCTTTTACCTGTTAGTTAAATTGCAATTTTTTTTTTTATACACAGGTGCAAGTTCAGAAATTCTAATGTCAAAATGACTTTGGTCTTTCAAAGCTGCCTGCTAGTGACCACATGGCAAGAGTAATAATTTCCATGGAGTTCTTGCTGGTAGTTTTGCACAAACCACCTGAGTCCAGATTTCCTTAGCCAAGTCAGAGCTTGCAAGTGTTATTTAGTAAATGGAGTTTGGTATTGATTTTCACAGTCCATTTGGCAGAAATAGACTTGCAATATCATGAAGACAATGGGTATCTGTATGTAAAGAGCACTGAGCGCTGCAGTTATCTGTTTTGTTCATATTGATGTCTATTTTCATATGCTATACACAAGATGATTTTACATGTAAAATACGTTTTAGTTGAGCATAAAGAATTGCTGCTGAAACATCAAGCTACTGGAGGAAAAGACCCATCAGAGAGAGACTCACTTCCATGGCTTTCATTCTTGCTCTAATATGAACAGATTAAACTTATTGTTTTGTTTTGTTTTCATGTGGTTTGAATCTTCAATGTCTGTTCTCAGGTTCAAACAACTGCTACTCTGTTCACTCAATTTATAGCTTGGCACAGCTGGCACTCTACATCTACATGCTAGTCACAAGGCAACCCCTGGCTGAACCCCGCAACAGTGTAGAGCCTGTATGTTACCGAAGGACTGCTTCTGAAATTGCACGGGAAGATCTCACTGCAAATCATCTCTCCAGCAGGTTGACATCCAGTTTCCTTCCTAGAGCTGAGCCAGTAAGGATGGAAATCACAGGGGAACTATAATATAAGCATTGGAGATAACAAGACAGTCCCATGCCCTCATTTAGGGCCAACATATGAATGGTTGTCAGCTTGTGTGCTGGGTCCCAGTGCCTTGAATAGAGTCAGTTGTTATGACAGCTTTATTGACTAGGGAAGCCATGTATTAAAATAATGTTTGGTCAATTATGAAGAATTTTATGGACTTTGAGGAAGCATTTTGAGGGCAGATTTTGTTACAGAGACTACAGACCATAGGGAACATGTTTAGCTCTTTTCGGATTACTATAAAAACTAGGGGTTTCTCTCTGTTGAAAGGAGAATAAGAAAACTCACAAGAAAGAAAGGGTAAAGATTTAGAATATTTGTGTCTTACGTGGGTTCCTAACTAAACATAGAATCACGGAATCATTTAGATTGCAAAAGACCCTTAGGATCATCAAGTCCAACCGTTAACCTAGCACTGCCAAGTCCACCACTGAACCATCTCCCTAAGCACCATGTCTACCCTTCTTTTAAATACCTCCAGGGGTGGAGACTCAACCACTTCCTTGGGCAGCTTGTTCCAGTGCTTGACAACCATTTTGATGAAGAAATTTTTCCTAATAGCCAATCTAAACCTCCCGTGGTGCAACTTAAGCCCATTTTTCCTTGTCCTATTGCTTGCTACTTGGGAGAAGAGACCGACCCCCACCTCGCTACAACTTCCTTTCAGGTAGTTGTAGAGAGCAATAAGGTCTCCCCTCAGCCTCCTCTTCTCCAAACTAAACAACCCCAGCTCCCTCAGCTGCTCCTCATAAGACTTGTGCTGTAGACCCTTCATCAGCTTCGTTGCCCTTCTTTGGACATGCTCCAGCACCTCAATGTCCTTCTTGTAGTGAGGGGCCCAAAACTGAACCCGGTACTCGAGGTGTGGCCTCACCAGTGCTGAGTACAGGGAGACAATCACCGCCCTGGTCCTGCTGGCCACACTATTCCTGATACAAGCCAGGATGCTATTGGCCTTCTTGGCCACCTGGGCACATTGCTGGCTCGTGTTCAGCTGGCTGTCAACCAACACCCCCGGGTCCTTTTCCACTGGGCAGCTCTCCAGCCACTCCTCCCCAAGCCTGTAGCGTTGCATGGGGTTGTTGTGACCCAAGTGCAGGACCCGGCACTTAGCCTTGTTGAACCTCATACGGTTGGCCCCAGCCCATCGATCCAGCCTGTCCAGGTCCCTCTGTAGGGCCTTCCTACCCTCCAGCAGATCAACACTTTCACCCAGCTTGGTGTCGCCTGCAAACTTACTGAGGGTGCACTCAATCCCCTCGTCCAGATCATTGATAAAGATATTAATCAGAACTGGCCCTGATACTGAGCCCTGGGGAACAGATGGTGCTGTACAACAGCAGTGCCTTGCAAAGAATTCCCAAATGCTTGTTAGATACAGTGATTCTAATGTCTGTATTGTTTTGGTTTCAGCATGCAGATTTCTGCTTTACTGGTAATTGGCATCAGTCAATGGCTGACCCAAGGACTGTAATCCTCGTAGCTGCAGAGATCCCTATTTGGTTGCTGGTGAAGTCCTGAGGATGTGGAAAAGTACTGATAATTGTTTTTTCTGCTCAAACCGCTAAGTCTGCAGGCAACGTGTATGAAATACTATAGTTGTGCTATCAAACCTGAGAAATGTTTTCTGACAAACCTAAAAGAAACATGTTGGTATGTATGTGCTAAAGCACAAAAGCATCACTGCTTTGTTGGAGCCTTTACGTTTAAACATAAAAGAGCACAAGAGAAAAAATGTATTTGAGAAACACCCCCAAAATTACTGTCTAGTACTTTTTTATTTGCAAGTTAATTAGAGTATTCCAAAAGCCACTTATATTGTTTCATACATTGAAAATGTTTTCAGTGAGTATTAGATACTTGTTTTGTAAAAAACTGTAGAGAACTTTCTGTGTGAGAGGGAACAATTAGCACCTGCTTCTGATGGCTTTGTGTACAACAATTGTATGTAGTGCTTGTCTGAAAACGCTGAAAAGCTAGGACTTGTAAGCCTTTGCTTCCAACTGACAGTAAAAGGTGATAGTAAGAGTGCAGTTGCATGCTTGGAACAAGCTGGTCATCTCTGGCTGCACTGCCTCCCAAAGGGAACTCTTTCACCTGTATGAGCTCTCACCCCCTTTCTTGTGTTGGTGCAGTCGTGCAGTCAGTCAGTTCGGCTCAGTGGTCCAGCCAAAAATCAGCCTTACAAGAAAGCCAGTTGTCAGCGGGATCAGTGAATTGATCAGACTTACCCGCATATTCAGTAATCCTTACACAAGAAAGCGAGTGGGGAAATGTGGTTGGGGTGATGAGGAGGGCTGGTCTACTGCTCATGGGGGCACTGTCTTCTTGATGAGCTTTGAAACAGCGCAGTAATAGTTAGACTGTGATCACTTCAAGCTAGAATAAGACAGAACTGTGTGGTGGGTTGACCCTGGCTGGATGCCAGATGCCCAACAAAGCTGCTCTATCACTCCCCCTCCTCAGCTGGACAGGGGAGAGAAAATATAACAAAAGGCTAGTGGGCCTAGCTAAGGACAGGGAGAGATCATTCACCAGTTACTGTCATGGGCAAAACAGACTCAACTTGGGGAAATTAGTTTGATTTATTACCAATCAAATCAGAGTAAGGTAATGAGAAATAAAAACTAAATCTTGAAACACCTTACCCCCACCCCTCCCTTCTTCCCAGGCTTAACTTTACTCCTGGTTTCTCTACCTCCTCCCCCCGAGGAGCACACGGGGATGGGGAATGGGGGTTGTGGTCAGTTTGTCACGCATTGCCTCTGCTGCTCCTTCCTCCTCAGAGGAGGACTCCTCACATTCTTCCCCTGCTCCAGTGTGGCGTCCCTCCCACAGGAGACAGTCCTCCATGAACTGCTCCAATGTGGGTCCTTCCCACGGGCTGCAGTTCTTCATTAACTGCTCCAGCGTGGGTCCTTTCCATGGGATGCAGTCCCTCAGGAACTGACTGCTCCAGCGTGGGTCCCCCGTGGGGTCACAAGTCCTGCCAGCAAACCTGCTCCAGCGTGGGCTCCTCTCTCCATGGGTCCACAGGTCCTGCCAGGAGCCTGCTGCAGCATGGGCTTCCCATGGGGTCACAGCCTCCTTTGGGCATCCACCTCCTACGGCATGGAGTCCTCCACGGCCTGCAGGTGGATATCTGCTCCAGCGTTACCCTCCATGGGCTGCAGGGGGACAGCCTGCCTCACCAGGGTCTTTACCACAGGCTGCAGGGGAATCTCTGCTCCGGTGCCTGGAGCACCTCCTCCCCCCCCTTCTTCACTGATCTTGGTGTCCGCAGAGTTGTTCCTCTCACATGTTCCCACTCCTCTCTCCTGGCTGCAGTTATGCAGGTTTTTTTTTTTTTTCCTTCTTAAATCCGTTATCCCAGAGATGCTACCACCGTCGCTGATTGGCTTGGCCTTGGCCAGCGGCAGGTCCGTCTTGGAGCCGGCTGGCATTGGCTCTATCAGACATAGGGGAAGCTTCTGGCAGCTTCTCACAGAAGCCAACCCTGTATCCCCCCTGCTACCGAAACCTTGCCATACAAGCCCAATACAAACTGCGACTAAAGAAGCAACCCTTCTTCCTGCTTCTACCTATATACTTCTTGCTTCCTTGGTCAGCATAAGCATTTGCATTGTCATGTTGTGAATTATGTGCTGAATTGCATTCAGAATTTAATTAGGTTGAAATTAACCTGACAAGAAACAGAGAATTTTTAATCCAGATATATTCCATATCCTGATTCATCAGGCAACCTCACAAATGTTTGTGTTAGCTCAAGGAAGGGGATAACACAAGGACAGGAACAAGAAAACAGGAAAGAACAGGGCAGGCTTGCATTTTTTGGCAACAGTACCAGTTTATGCCAACTTAAAGTATTGTTTAAACTACTACTTTTAATATAAATTTTCTTCAGTATTTCCATTGTGCAAGAGACCACTCAGCCCTGTCTCTGTATGTGACCCATAAATAGGATGGACGGGTCAATAGATGGGACCAGCGTGTTAGTGCCAGTGAATGTGATCCTTTAATTGTGATGGCTCACTTGTTGGCACCTTCTTTAGCTGCAGTATAGTACTTTGCATTTGCTCCCGTTCTGTTTTCATGTACCAGATACAGATAATCAGTGCGTGATGGATCAGGGTCCAGATGGATCCAGCAGATGGGAACCTGGAACAGGAGAGAAGCCGCGATTCTGTTCTGCAACTGCAGGCACGTTGGTGGAGAAGTTTCCAAGTCTCTTACTGAATGCATAAGATTTAACAGGTCTGCTGGTGGTGCTTGGTCATGTAATACTGAGGTAGAACAAAGGCATTTCTCTCTGTCCCTTTGTGGGGTCCTAGGCCTGCCACTCTTGTAATAAAATAAGTGAAGCATAATTAAAAATATCCACTGTATCCATTATGCAAAGGATCACAATCTATCAACCAAACTGCAAGAAATATACTCACCATAAATGTACTTCAGTATTTTTAAGAGGGGTTTTTTTTTAGATAAATTCTAGAGCTGAAATTAAGAGTTCATAGTTTGTTCGTAGCGTGAGTATTCTAAGAGGTTAAAACAGTATTCTAAGATGTTCAAACATCCACTGCTGCACTGAAAGAACAAAAAGCAAATGTTTATTAGCACAGGGAATATTAATCAATAGGTAATTCCTAGGTTGCTTCCAGACGTTTGTACAAAAGCGTATGACACCCTGGAGTGACCAATAAGAAAATAAACATCCATCACTGTGAGGAGGCTCTTGCAAGGTGACAAATTTATTCCTTAAAGCTAAGAAGTACGGGCTCTTGCTGTATTGAAATACATTCTCGATACTGCAGTTAAGTGAGGATACATACTCCTAGTAAAGCATGATATTTGTCAGTTTGTGACAGGTGCAGGAAAAATGTCAGATAGCAGTGAAGAAAAAAAAATACTTCTTGTGGTTGATGGAATAAAGTTTTGAATTGTGGCTGGAAACTGTGGAGGATATCAAACGTTCCCCGCTGTACCTTGCATTTATGCGCTGGGAGCTTATACTGCTGCATTTGCTGCAATATGTGATCCCTTTTTGCTAGGAATTTTTCTGTGGGAATACATTTTCTTCTAGCCTACCTATAGGAGTTTTCAACTTCTTTCTTCAGCATTTTGCTCCTGCTAATAGATGAATAATTCAGTTCCCGGCTCCATGGCACTTCAGCGTACCATTCCCTAATATTGTGAATGAAGAAGGAAAACGAGTACACATCTTAAAGAGAGAAGGAAATATATTTTTAAAAAATTGGTTATATAGGGGTTTTTTTTTAAGTTTCTTTAGTAGTTTTTCAAACTCGAGGACCTGATTATGGATATATCGGCCATAAGTGTCTGAGAAGGTGATACCCTGTCTGAGAAAAGATAGAGTGTTTCTTTTGGGGAACATAGAAATGAATACCACATCTTCACCCTGAACCAGGAACCTACTACACAGTTGTTGTTGTATGTGAGGCTATGCAAACGCAAAGGTAAATCCAAGCTAGTATAGTGACTCCTTCATAATGGCAAGTATCTCTTTCTCTGAATACCAAGAATACAAAGTTCTGGCCATTTTCTGGGAGCCTTGCACTGCAGAAGACGATGTGTGGAGGATGTATGGCAAAGGTAGCAATAAGATCCACTGATTTATTGCTTCTCCTAGCCAACTGCAGCAGATAAAATTGCTAAGGAGCTGTTATTGGATTTTAAGGAGAAACTATTGAAGGGAGGGAGCCACAACATGATTGCCTTCTTTCTTGGGAGGTCACTACCGTTATGGCTTTCCTAGATTACTCTGGGTGTGAGCCTGGTTAATTAGTTATCTCCCCAACCACCTGGAATAGAAAGGACTACCATAGTGTATGGTTATCCCAAATTCTTAATCTCCAGTTTCAGTTTACTAAATAGGAATATTCTGACTTTTAACAAATTAGAAAAGTAACATATTTACTGAAAGTGATGACTCTCCTACCGTTAAATCCTAGCTTCAGACTCCTGCAGGTCTTTGTAACTGATGTGACATGACCAGCATAATGCATGCTGAGTTGTCTTACAGATTAGGCATTAAATTATAGAGTCATAGAATCATTAAGGTTGGAAAAGACCCTTAAGATCATCGAGCCCACCCATGAACCTAGCACTGCCAAGTCCACCACTAAACTATGTCCTCAAGCACCACGTCTACCCTTCTTTTAAATACCTCCAGGGATGGGGACTCAACCACTTCCCTGGGCAGCCTCTTCCAATGCCTGACTGCCCTTTCGGTGAAGAAGTTTTTCCTAATATCCAACCTAAACTTCCCCTGGTGCAGCTTGAGGCAGTTTCCTCTCGTCCTATCGCTTGTTACTTGGGAGAAGAGACCGACCCCCATCTCGCTACAACCTCCTTTCAGGTAGTTGTAGAGAGCAATAAGGTCTCCCCTCAGCCTCCTCTTCTCCAAACTAAACAACCCCAGCTCCCTCAGCTGCTCCTCATAAGACTTGTGCTCCAGACCCTTCACCAGCTTCGTTGCCCTTCTTTGGACACGCTCCAGCACCTCAATGTCCTTCTTGTAGTGAGGGGCCCAAAACTGAACCCAGTACTCAAGGTGCGGCCTCACCAGTGCTGAGTACAGGGGCACTATCACCTCCCTGGTCCTGCTGGCCACACTATTCCAAGTCTGTCAACAAGCCAGGATGCCATTGGCCTTCTTGGCCACCTGAGCACACTGCTGGCTCATGTTCAGGCGGCTGTCAGCCAACACCCCCAGGTCCACTCGTGACTGGCCGCCAACTGGATTTGACTCCATTCACCACCACTCTCTGGGCTTGGCCGTCCAGCCAGTTTTTAACCCAGCGCAGAGTGCACTTAATCAAGCTGTGAGCAGCCAGCTTCTCCAGGAGAATGATGTGGGAGACAGTGTCAAAGGCCTTACTAAAGTCCAAGTAGACAACATCCACAGCCTTCCCCTCATCCACTAAGTGGGTCACCTTGTCATAGAAGGAGACCAGGTTAGTGAAGCAGGACCTCCCTTTCATAAACCCATGCTGGCTGGGCCTGATCCCCCGGTTGTCCCGCAGGTGCTGCGTAATGGCACTCAAGATGATCTGCTCCATGACCTTTCCCGGCACCGAGGTCAGGCTGACAGACCTGTAGTTCCCTGCATCCTCCTTCCAACCCTTCTTGTAGATGGGCATCACATTTGCTAACTTCCAGTCATCTGGGACCTCCCCGGTTGACCAGGACTGCTGATAGATGATGGAGAGTGGCTTGGCAAGCTCCTCTGCCAGCTCCCTCAGTATCGTCGGGTGGATAAATAGCTGTGCTGGTTTTGGCTGGGACAGAGTTAATTTTCCTCATAGTAGCTAGTATGGGGCTATATTTTGGATTTATGCTGAAAACAGCGTTGACAATACAGAGACGTTTTCATTACTGCTGAGCAGTGCTTACACAGCATCAAGACCTCTTCTGCTTCTCACCCCACCCCACCAGTGAGTAGGCTGGGGGTGCACAAGAAGCTGGGAGGGGACACAGCTGGGACAGCTGACCCCAACTGACCAAAGGGATATCCCACACCATATGACATCATGCTCAGCATATAAAGCTGGGGGAAGAAGAAGGAAGGGGGGGACGTTTGGAGTGATGGCGTTTTGTCTTCCCAAGTAACCACTATGCGTGATGGAGCCCTGCTTTCCTGGAGATGGCTGAACACCTGCCTGCCGATGGGAAGTAGTGAATGAATTCCTTCTTTTGCTTTGCTTGCATGTGCGGCTTTTGCTTTACCTATTAAACTGTCTTTATCTCAACCCACGAGTTTTCTCACTTTTACCTTTCTGATTCTCTCCCCCATCCCACCAGGGGGGAGTGAGCGAGCGGCTGCGTGGTGCTTAGTTGCCGGCTGGGATTAAACCGCAACAATAGCCTAGATATTGGGAGCACGAAGCATTAGTTTTAACCTAATTTTTACATGCTGAATGACTCTCTTGCCCTTGATCTGAGGTGAATTCAGCTTTAGAATTTGTGCATTTTCAAAGGTTTACGCAGATCTTTTTCAATAAGCTGATAATAACAAAAGAAGGGTTGAAAATGAAAAGGAACTGAGAAAAGTTGAATGGAATTCAGCTGGAGAAAAATATCCCTTTAATCTGTGGGCAGGGTAAGTGAAATGAATAACAAGGATGGTTTCCAAGTATTTTAATATCCGTGTTGAAAAGCTTAGACAGAGAGGTCGTAAAAGTCATGTGAATTAAGGTGAGAAGCAATGAGACTGGAGCAATAACCACTTTTAACTGCCATGAAGTGATCCTTGAATCTGCCTGATTGTTTCCTCCAGCAACTGCAGTGGGTTATTTCCTGTCAAAAATGCAATAACTGGTATTTCAGCATATACGTTATAAACTGTGGGCTTCGTGGCAGGAATGAAAGATTTTGCATATGAATAACTAGGAAGATAAAATTGAATGGGAGTTATGGATATTCTTGCCTAGAAGAAAGACATTAAAGAAGCACTGTAGTGATTCATTCTAGTACCCCAATTAACTCCCTAAGTATTTACTAGATGTGTATTCACTCAAATATCTTTACAAGACATTTTGAAATACCTGTGACAGTTTTAATTAGAATTCCAAGATGTTTCTAGTTTCAAGTCAAGTGTCAGAGCTGATGTGCAATCTGGATCATTAAAAACTTGACTGACTGGTTCACAGCATGTATGATGGATGGTTTCTCATGACATTCAAAGCTGCTGCTGTCTGGGTTTAGATCCAGGCAGATCTGGAGTGTTTAGTTTTAATATCTGAAAGTGTGTATTGTGTGCTGTTTCTTGCTAAAAGCTTTATAATTTTAGATCTCCTCATACAGGAGTAGGGACAGTGGCTATCAGAAAATGTTGCTATGCCACTGGTGGGACTGTTGAGGTGCAATTTATAATTGTTTGTAGCTGAGAAGGCCAAGCAAATAAATGTTGTTGGGCTGGTAAAAATCTTCTTTATCGTAGTTTGTGAGACATGCAGCAGATAATTCTACAGGGCCAAGTTCCTCCGAATCCATAGAGCCATTACTGATTTTTGTGACTGCATTTCTTCTTTGCAGTTCCTGACAAATGTGATTTGAGGTAAGTTGTGCTTACCAGTACTGCAACCCTCACTTAAACAAGGAGTCTGTGAAGAGGAGGCGTTGCACAGGGCCCCTATAATAGATACCTAACAATACAAGTCAACACTAATGATGATTTTTATGGCGTTTTACATGTGATTGGACCAAACTTGCTTCTTTGGCTAGCACTGGGACTAGATACATTTTGCAATAAAAGCTTGCTTACATGAATTTCATAGCAGGTTATGGCAGTGGGGCTTGAACTGGTCTACTTGTGTGTCCATGGGATGGGGGTCACACCTCTGGATAGCTGCAGGTGTCATCCTTAAAATGCTCACTTGACAAACCATTTCTGTTCATTAGTTTGTTCTTCCTTAACTTTTCCTGGATTAAACTCTTGTCAGCACATTGCTTCGCCTTTGCTCGCGATTTTAGAACAGAAATAATATGTGGGATATTATCGCGCACAAGCGGCATGAACACACATGTAAGAAGGAAACAATATGGTACGGTTTTTCAAAACGAAGTGTGCTGGCAGTAAGCTCTCTCACATGGATGAGGTCAACCCAAATCTGGATACTCAGAAACGAGAACACTCAGCACAGGCAACTGGAATTTCTGCCTTTTTTGGTGCGGCTGCATGTATGGCACCTGCAAGGTAACTTCCTTAATCTTAAGGCATAATAGTCCATGGAGAAATATGTAAAGGAGGGTAGACAATTGTACATAATTTTAAAATAGTAATTTGAGGCATTCATGTCACAAAATGTGAGACCCCACCAGAATTTTCCCCAAGTTTGTGGAGGTTTAAATTCATGGTTTCACTTCTTTTCATTGCAGTGCTGGATCAAAGGTAGAAGATTAAAATCCAAATTGCCTTGAAATTCACAGTGTACCGTATAAGAATGAGGTTGTGTCCTTCGAAATAGGTGTGAGCCTTCTATGGAAGCTGACTGTGCTCTGTTTTAAAAATGCGAGAGAGAACAGCAATGTCTTATAAGCAGGCTTTGCATATTTGTGCACATTTGGTAAATGTGGTCACCGTGTGAAATACAATATGAAAACATTCTGGTGTATTTGCAAACCTAAATGTTGTTGCAATAATTGCAAACATTCATTTATTTAAAAAAATCACAGAACACAGAAATCTGTAGTCAATATTCTACGCATAAATTCTGAGGTTATTTTTACTACGTCATTTACTAGAAAGCATTTAGTTCACTCATACAATTCTAATAAATGTTTTACCACGAAGCTATGACTGCATTTTGGTTTTGCTGCTCATAAAAAGCTCAGAGCGGATTTTCTTTCTAATGAAGGTATTGGCTTTTGTAAGAACAAGATTGGTTTCTGCAGTGGGAAGCTGAAGAGGCTATAGCTTACTTTGAATATCTGTTTGCTAATCTCAATTACTGCTCACTTGCACCAAACGTGAAATTCTTATACAGTCTTATACAAATAAGATAACATTTTCACTTTAAATTCAGGGAGCGCTTTAAACTCAGTAGCCTTTAAATATTGTATAATGCCTGCTAGAAGCAGGAAAAAGAGATAATTAACAGAGGAGACTGACTGCTTAAAGGGGCGTCTCCTATGGATTCAGCAGGCAGCTGGTTGCCAGTCAGCTGCTGGGGTAAAATCCACAGCGTCTCACCAACCCTGGAATTTGCTATTTTCGGTGACAGATTTAGAACTGCCCTATGATAGATTTTGAATACTCTACATTGCTTGATTATTCATGTACTGGTATGTTGTGTGTCTTTGGTATTTTCTGTATGCTGTACAGTAGCATTTGTTTAACTTGTAAAAAATCTGTCCAGGAAAATAGAAGAAAAAGAATGCATCAGGCAGCAAACTCAAAGTTAGACAGCTAATTGTTATTTATGGGGGCTCTTACATTTTTGGCTCCCTCTCCAGCAAACTACAAGGACGAGAAATTAAATGTGAATGTAGCCTTACAAAAATAACTGGCGGGATTAAAAGAGACTTGAGAGAGAAGGACAGAAAAGGAGAAGCATTCATGGTCCACAGAACCTGAAAGATGCCAGGCTTCACTTGTGGTGGCTGAAGAAATTAGGTCTGCCTGAATTATAGTTGAAGTTACATGACAGAAATATATGTAGACAGTTTGCTGATTATGTGTACATTATTTTCTATTAGACAAATATTTACAACTGAAAAAAAAAACACATTTATTTTTAAGAAGGCTTTTTGTTCACTGGATCTCCCCTGTGCTATGGGCAGCCCTGAGATATAAAGAACTTCAGGCATCTGAATTCAGCCAGAGCTGGTGTGTAAGCATGGTTGATGTACTGGAAGTTAAAGGATATGTCTCATCCTAGGGTGGAATGTGTCTTAATTTTGACAGTGGGAAAAACTAGGCACCTAGTCTAAACTGTCATCTGGACTCTTGCTGTGCAAAAAGACTAACATCTAATGAGTAACTCATGCAGTACTGATGGTACCAAGTCTAAGATAGATGTGACCCATCATCCTCTACATCCTTGATTTTTCTCTACCAACTACAGAGGGAACCAAGTCAATTTAGTTTAGATGAATAGCTGTCATACAGTTGAAGTCGGATGAGTTAAATCCCACCTTCAGAGCAGAAGGACTGTGAAATTCACCTCCCAGACAGGTGAAAGTTGAGGCCTGCAACCCCAGGGGATGAATACAGAAAAAACAGGAGGTGAATGGCAGCATTGGTAAGCCTGTAACTCTAACACCTCCTTATTCTTAGTACCCTGCTTTACTGGCCCTTAGGAGGAGGTACAAGGGCTGCCTGTTTTTTTTTTTTTTTTCCAGACATGAAAGAATGGGATGATTTACTGGGATATCTCAGAAATCTCAAGTAACGCTTTTGGCTGTATGATTATTGCCAGTTGTTGTCGATATGCTGAATAACAGTGATTGGGTTGTTAAAGGTTTGGATCTTTTTTGTGGTGGTGTGTATAATTGTCAGGGAACACCTAAGGTGAAGCACAGAGAGATTTGTAATTGATGTGTGTGAGCCTTGATAAGTAATACTTTTTTGTATAGCAAAGAAATTTGCAGAGGTTAAAGATTATTTCTTATTTATTGTTCCTTTTTTTAAAAGACATATACTAGGCAAATAGACTGATTCTGGCTGTGTTAAAATAATTTCCCACACTGAATGGCAAGTAAAATGATACATATCCAATAGTATTCCCTTTCATTCCAGCCTTGACTTCTGTACTCCAGTGAATTTGAGCATAAAGTGTGGTTTAAACAGATATACATTGTCAAGATTTAGTGAAGCCTAGGAGAGCCTTCCTTGGAAACATCCCATATGTGTCTCATCTCTTGGGTTCCAGTACTGCTTTTTGCTTGGAATTTATTGCATGTCTTTAATTTCATTCTGTATATTGGTGGTAGTGCAAGTTTATCCTTTTCAGCTATAGTATCAATCTATTCTTGAAAAGCTGTGTACTTATGAAATGCATTGCAGTGCAGAAGAATAGAGAAAAATCATCATTGCGTGGCGTTATGGATGTCTAATGAAAAGTGGAAGAATAAATGCACTTCTACCATGCAATGGGATCAATATTTTGATGAATTTTATGACAAGTGAGGCTCTCCATAAAGGAAGCTAATCTTAACCCTCTTCACCTTTTGGTCTCCAGTATCTTGCAGGAGATATATGGCACTTTTTACACTTGTATGCATTCCCTTGTGGAAATACAGCCCAAATGTAATGCAGATGACTTCTGCTACCTCTGTATGGAATCTGCTCCCCTGCTTCTTCACACAGCAGATACCCATCCTGTTTTGCTGTGTTAGGCTTTATCCACACGTACAGCTGGAGAGGTGGAGATAAAGGTGCCAACTGCATGGAGTGGGAAACACTGTAATTGGCAGGGAAGGTAGTGAACGTTCCTAGATACCTTTACCTCTTTGCTAATATCCACATACACTAAAAATTAATTATGTCCCAGGGTTCCTGAATATTAATTAACTTTGTCCCCATGGGAATACTCCGAAGGCAGGTAATTTTTTAGGTAAGAGAAGCTTGATTGTGGGTTCTGACACCATCAGATGAACGGAGAAGTGATTCTCTTGATTTTAGTGTCCCTTTGATCTTCTCTGCTTATTACTTTTAGAAATAATCCCAGCAGTATCTGTTTACTTTACTTACTCAGGAAAAAGATATTTTTATACTTCTCACAGAGTGTCATTCAATCTAAAATGATTAGTCTCTGCTTGTTTGCCAATTTTTTTCTAACTTTCGTTCTTCCAACTGTTTGTTTAGTCACAGATAGCCGTTTGCTCTCCCAGCAGGCCATCTGACCCAGCAGTCCTCTAATTATTCAACACATTAACATTATTCAACATTATTTCCTTTCATCTTTCTTAAGTATTGGTGCTTCAGTGATTTTATTCCTGGTTAAAAATAAACATGCCTTTTTATACTATTCCAAGTAATCTCTGCTGCTCTCAGGGCCGAGAGTCTTGCTATTTAATTTGGACTTTTTCCTCTACTCCATGTTAGACTTCTGTCCTTTGCCTTTATTTTTAGTCCTTTATTTTTACCGAGTGAAAACGGAAAACATGCTCCAACTGTTCCACCTTTGGTCTGTGCGTTCAGAATTAGAGTATGAAGATGATTGATACATACTGTACTTGGTATGGTTTTGGATAAAACTTTTCGTAAATCATTTGTCTCCTGGGATTTCGTTTTCTCCCCCTGTGCGTACAAACTCTTAGTTTTCAGCAGAATGGAAATAATTGAATCCAAAAAGGATTTTTTAAGAAATCAGCTTTTTGTGTGTCCTTCAATAGACACCTAAATGCATGAGAGTTATTCTTGCGCCTGTTCAGGCTTTAGCACTGACAGATTGTTTCAGATTCTCAAAGAGGCAAAAGCAAAAACCGGGTGATTCCAGCAATTTTAAATACGCTGTTTCTGATGGGCTGGGTGCCAGCAGATCTGCAGCCAGGCTCACCAGCGAAGGAGCCCTTCCCCTGGTGCCGTGCAGAGGAGTGCGAAATGAGCGGGGACCTTCCTTTCTCTGTTAAAACTCTGATACAGACTTTAATGTTTTTTTGAAAAGTGCAGTCCTGACAGCTGTGGAAACGTGATGTTCCTACTCTCAGCTCAAGAGGAGAGAGTTGTAGACGAGCTTCCCAACATTCATTAGCCAGTCTGCATCAAAACTGCTCTCTGAAGAGTAGCCCTGTCTTCAGAAATGTTTGCTGTGAGGTCTCTGCTGAGACATCTCCTGAAAGTTGCACTTATTATCAGCAGTGTTGGTAGCTGTGTGTTTGACAGGTAGTGGACTGCATCCACTGACTCCCTGAACAGCCTTCAGCATGACAGCAACGTCAGGTTATTTCTACCTCAGCTTCTCGGAAAAGAGAGCTAATTTCTCAGAAAAGAAACCTCATTAAAATAATCACAATAGCTTTAACAGGAAACCTTTAAAATGTATAAGAAAAGGGTTTTTTGGTCTAAAATTATTGTTTTACAAATGTATTCCTGCAAATGGCTCATATATGGAAGAATTGTCCAGAAGCAGTCCAGAAGTCCTGGTGGCAGCTGGTATGGGCCTGTACGCTCTCCAGTGCTCTCCGTAGTGTTTCCAGACTTCACAGGAACAGCCTTAGACAAACCTTTGGTCAGTATGGACAATGGTATAGAGCCTTCTTCATAACCCACGAGGTAATGAAGGCTTTCTGGGATGCAGTCCACATTGGGAGTTGAGGGTGTAACACCTTCTTACAGCCTCTGCCCTAAGCGTTTGCAAAAGCAAAACCCAACCTCTTCGCTCTATACGGTTGCAACACACGAAGGGCTTGGCCCGTGATCTGAGCTTGTAGCTGGTATATTAATGGTAGTAGCAGATAACCCACATAAATATGCTGCAGCAGCCTCAGGAGGAGAACTTCTTGCGTTGCACCAGTGAAATAGTGTTGGGGGCTTTTAGGGAGCTGGGCAAACAAGCTGAACTTGCGTGTGCTTACAGCAGGCAGAGGAGAGATGCTGAACACATGCTGCCTGCTATCAGCAGCCCTGTGGTTGCCAAGAATTGCAGCTACACCATTACGTAAACCATCACACAGTACACATTGTGCAGACAGACATCTTGTTTGTGTGTGAATGGATCTGCGTAGGTATGTGGGGAAGTTCACATATTTTAACAGGTTCATGATTTAAATTTAGTACCAAAAGTTAGGGACTTTCGTAGCCTGAAGTCGTCACCGACAGACAGTATTCACTTCTTTTTTGAAACGGAGGAAGAGAAATGGAGATGCATGCAGCATGATATAGCAAATTTATCCTGTTAGATAAGGCTCAAGTGTATTTTGCCTTTTTGACAGATTCTGTGCTAACAAGGCCAAAGGGCAGCTCTGGTTCTCCTACTGCACTAGCAGGCATTTCACTCATTTAACCCTTAGAAAACTGGCTGGCTCCCAGGAAAATAACAATGCATCATTCCAAACCATGATAAGTTCTGTGAATGTGATAATTTAATTCAAACAGAGTAAAGCAATTAGTCTGTATAAAGCACTTAAAATATAACAAGTTGCTTTTTTTTTTTTTTTTTTAAAGTAGCTATTTCTAGCTCATTAAGCACAGAAGAACCCTTTACACTCAGCTTTTTGACTGTGATCCTTCAATTCAGCCCAATCAACCCAGATTTTCTCAATCTAGAAACAAAGTGAAATGGAACAGGGGAAATGAAGCAGTAAGTAGATCAGTCATTTCTGCTCGGCTTTTCAGGCTGCTATACTGTTTTTTTCAGTTATGACATGCTGAAAACAATAAGCCGCCTGAAAACTCTGGCTGTGATTTTAACAGATGCATTATTTTCAAGAAAACTGAAAATTCTATTATAAAATGAAACTTTCTCAGGCTCTTTTGTGTGTATATATCTTCAAACCTAACTTGATATTCTGCTCAGAATTGGTAAAATAAAAAGGGTTCATTATTTAGTTAAAAAATGAGACAGCCGTCCCAGCATCGAGCCATCCTGGTATGCAGAGGAATAGCCTGGCACATAGTCAGCATGAAAGACTAAAACACCCACTCGCAGTCGTGCCACAATATTTATTTCAGAAGCGGTTATCTATTATTTGAGATAAAGTATATGCTCCTACAGACCTGGGGGTAGATTAAAATATTTCATTGTTATGGCTATTCTGCTGCATGTCTTTTTCAATAACGCCGAGGAGTGCTAAGGTGGCTGGACTCTAAGAGCAGGCAGGACAGATGAAATATATTACTTCGTGTCTTTACGGCAATGGATGGATTCTCTTTGTCACAGGCAAAGTGCAGTTTCTGCATGGCTGGGGACAGTGGCAGATTTTTTTTAATTAACATTTGAATCTATTATGTATGAGTGCATTCCCTGATGTCTAAATCCAAGGGCAAGCCCTGCCATGCTTAACTCAGTCTCTCAGGAGAGGGCTTGAAAGGATCTGCAAGCGGAGAGAGCCGAGACTTTCTGCTTGACCACTCCTGCCTGTCAGGCAAGGACAAGCATTCAGGGGCTAAAGATTTGCCTGTTCTAAACGTCCTTGGCCCAAACGTTTGCTAAGGAGAACCATGTGTTAGCTCACTGCGCTGGAGTGACTCTGGTTATCCCGAGTTTGCAGATATTAGCAGCAGACCTTGTTGTTAAGGCAGGCCCTTTTGACACCGCATGCAGCCTAAGGCTGTGAGTTTCCAACAAGCTGCTCAACCAGTGCATCGCGCTTAGGGCGACAGGCACGTTCAGCCGAGGACTGCGAAAACCACTCTGGAGTTGTTCGCCTTCCTCCAAGACAGATCCGCCAACAGCATCAGTACTCGTGACTTCATGGTGTTGATGGGGCTTGAAAGCCTACCGGTGCAGTCAGCCCGAAGGCAGCTCTCTCTGCACCCAGCTTTCCTCCTGCGCAGTGAAGGAGGAAGCAATTACAGCTGTTCGGACCTTAATTTTTTTATCCTGAATGAGTATGAGAATCGGGCGTACGTTAAGCATGCCAAATGGCCTACGTTTTCCGTGGACAGAAGTCTTTTAAATTTGTAACTCAGAAAAGCTATTTTGTGCGGTGAAAACGTTTTTAAAGAAGTGTAGCTACTATCACGGGGTTTATATTTAAAACGTCTCTCTGTAATTTATTTGAATTTTTGTTCTCTTTTCTTGTTTTCTACAGCAGAGGGGTAGTTGTATCTCTACGCATCTAAAATATTATCCTGGTGTTTTACCATCGCTTAAGAACTGCACAAAAATGGTAGCATCTGGTTTTTAGGTACAGAAGCCAAAACCATGAAGTCGTTATGTGAGACTAACATTTTTTAACAATGAATGTGACTGCTATATAACAACAAAGTATGGAAATTATATAGTAGGTTTGCATAGGCAAACGACAGCTCAGAGGGCTTACAAAAATACTTATTACACTACCTATGCTACTGAATTTCTTATTCTTTGAGTGGTACCATTAAATTGAATGTAAACATAAAAAGGGAAGGAATTGTTTAATGTGAATAAACTCCAACAGTTGAATAGTAACTCTTGCTGATAAATTGTCTTACAAATTCTTAATTCAGGACATAGGGCTAGTTCTTTTCTAGTGACTGTCTTTCTGACCAGCTTTAGTGACCCTGAAATTAAAGGGCTCAGAGACTGTTTACTGTATTCAGTTATGGGGCACTAAATTACCCTGCACAGGTCTTCAAAACTCAGCTCAGAGTTTTCAGTTGCACATAATACATAGTATTCAGGCTGAGTCCATCCAGATACCAGGTGGTAGCTTTGTTCATGGACTGTTTTTGATATCAAGTACTTCTAAATGTCAAAGCTTCTTAGATAAATGTAAGAATACTTGCAATTATTCCTGTCCAAGAAGGTCAACTAGATCTACAATGTTAGGTCATTTTGGTAACTAAAAGAGGGGTTTTATTTTTTTTTCTTTCTTGCTCCAAGAGTTCAATTACTTTTCAGTACCAGTGGAGATGTGATGGTATGAAGATAGATGGAATGTTTCATATGACGAACTGCTGGACTACGAGCAGGAATCAAACCATCACATCTGAATCTGGTTTCCCCTGGCCCTTACTTGGAAAGGTTTGTACTGTAGCAATTCAGAGGTAAATTTGCCTCATGCTGATTAGGCATCTCTCACGCCTTCTGTCCTTCACTTCAGTCTTTTATGTCCTTGTAGGAGTTCAATCATGTCACCTAAATCCAGAATAACTCACAACAATTGGTGCTAATATTTAATTTACACCACTATCAATACCGTTGGTTAAGAATCTGTGCATAGCAAAAGACAGTTATTGCTGTCTTCAAAATATTTAATGATTATGGTCATAAGCCATTGGAGATGACTAGTGGATAGATATTTTGAAATCTTCTGTCCCCTAGGTTTTTATTAAACCCTAATAGAAACTTGCATTACTCAAATAAGTCTGAACTAATCAAATCTGAACAAACTTTCAGAAACCTTGTTTAACAGAAATACTTTTTATTAACAGAATGTTAAATAAATAGAATGCAATTCGGTCATCTTTGCTCACTGATTGCCTTTTGCAGTCCTGAAAACAATGGTATTCTTAATTAAATACAGGGCTCCCTAGTCTCATAAAGATTGCTCATTTGCTAAATTCAAGTATGTATTTAGAGAGGATGTGGGTTTTTTAAAATATCGCACCCTTGGTGTCAGTAATGTTTTACAGATAGGTAAAACTGTCACATCCTTGAACTAAAGATTTAACAATTAAATGAAATATGAGGAATACTTCAAAAGCCTTTGATGATTTTATTAAGAAATATGTTTTATTTAACATGTTATGGCATAAGATTAAACTCAAAATTAATAAAGTAAAATATATGCTTTTGCAGATATAAGAAGATCAAAAAATAGTATTTTAAAAGTACCAAAAAACCCTCAATAAGTTGTTACATTCTCTGTGCTTTCGTTATTATTCTTTTAAACATGGTGCTTATTCACTGTATTTCAGCTGTAAAGCTTCTGCTTTCACTTCTGGCTCACTTAAGAATCTATTATTAATTCCTTTAAAACATGCAAAAAATACAACTTCCAAGAAGAACAGCCACATAGCCATAGAGCTACAGAACTCACTGCAAGAATACTGATAAATAAAACATCAGTTAAATACAGTTTAAGGCTAGATCCTTGGCTGGTGGAAATGGGCAGCCACTGACGACAGCAGAACCCAGATGCACCAGTCGACTGCCGGCTTTCAAGTTCCAAGTCATGGCAAGTTGCTTTGTCTCTCCATAAAGCAGAGTATTGTATACCTCAATAATATTTCATTATCATTCTTGCATATCTCTAGGAAAGTTACATTTTCAAAGGCAATATGTTGATTTTGAGTCCCTCCAAATATATACATTTGAAAATAGGTTTCTCTGAACAATTAAAGGAAACCTTGGGTCAAATTCTTGCATTACATGAAAAAAAGAAACCACAAAAGTGCATATACATATGTATGTATACATGCAGAAGAAAGCCGCGTTGCTACTTGCAGCGTGGCCAGCTGCAACTATATGCCATTTACTGCTATAGACATGGACCTGCGTTGGGTCACAGAGTACATATGCATGAATGTAAACTTTATCCCTTGGTTCAAGAGACCCCACTAAGGGAAGTCTTCCTGGTAGGGAAACCAGTAAGGCCAGGGACTGTCTGGAAGTGGAGTTTTATTTCAGGCACCTGTGTATGGACCTGGATCTGCCCCACTGAAGTTTCAGAATCAAAGCTTTATTGCAAAAAGAACAGACTATTTTACACCAAACTTGTAACTAAGTTAGTATATCAACTTTATGGACTTTTGTAGAGCAGATGTTAAATGATTTTTTCCATTTTCCACCAAGTAAATCTGGTAGAAACAATACCATATTTCCCATTAGCGTCTATAATTTTGAAGTGGCCAAGCTTAGAATGGCAACTGAACACGCTGAAGGGCAGCAGCACTGGGAGTAAAACACTCACTTCCAGCTCCTAGAAATAGCTCTCAATGACATTTCTTCAGCAGATGAAGAGTTATATTTTTAACTGCAAGCATGGTCTCTGTGCAGGTTGGTTTGATCAGCGTCTCGGGAAGTAAAAATCCAAAATGGCCAGTGTCACGCAGCTCAAACGCAAATGCGTAGGGGATGCCATTTTTGTAGGCCCAGTCCATAGAGCTCCCAGAACTCACATCTGAAAGAGGGAATGCAGAGAAAAATTTTAAAAAATGTTAAATGCAGGTCATGTTGAAAGCACCACCGGGTTCTTGTGGCATTTTGTTTCCAGGAGTCAGTGAATATACTTGCAACTCCAGCTGTTACTTGCCCTGATCCTGAACACCCTTCAGAGAAGGGCATGGGCACCCAGCACCTGGTGAAAGGTGCTCAGCACAATATGGATTAGACCCTTGATTTTCACAGGAAAAAAATTAATAACTGACTTGTTTGTGTAAAGCAAAACTTTAATAAAAGAGAACATTTAGAATAAAGCCTCAAACCGTGCTTGTTCCCAGGCGAGTGCAGTCTAAAGCTTTGCTTCCACAAAGATTTCCCAGCTGGACTGGAGCTCTTCACGCTCCTAGGTTTAACATGGGTTTTTTAGGCAATTCCTTTGCAGGGAGAAGGGAGAAAGTTGATAAAGTAATCTACATTCTCCTTTTCAAAGTGCTTTTAAAATTCTTTTCATTTCTGTCTTATTTTCTCACCATTTCCCTACAGCATAGAGAGCATTTGCATAGGTGGTGTCTAATATTAACAAACCTTCTCGAGGAAGTGTGCTTCTTATGCTTTCGTTATCTCCATATGTTGATTACCCAAGATACTTATATTTATATAAAGATCCATCTCTCATGTGGCCTGCTGTCTTCTGTGCAATTCGGGCATTAATTCACACTGCTCTTTCTTTGACATCGCGACTGACTGCACTGTAATGAGCACAAGATGATGACCGTGCTGTGAGATGAGGCCCACAATAAAGTGGAGCTCTAGCCAAAACATGGCAACAGCAGAGGAGATGCAGGAGGTTACTTGTGAAAAATCTTGCTATTTACTTAAGCTTCTTACTTTTCCAGTGTCTGTTATCATTACTGAGAGCATTCAAGCCTCATAGTTTCAGTAAAAAAAAAAGTGTTTTGTTGAAACCTGTTGAACTTCTTTTTCTCTTATCTGTCTATGCGGAGAGCTTCCCTGAAAATGTTGTTACATATTTAAAAGGCGTATTTTAAAGATATTTTGTTATAGGGAAAAATGCATTTGAAATCGCTCTCTGAAAAATGGAAGATGTCCAAATAAAGATACTGTTGCTATTATTTATCATCATCTAGACACAGAGACATTTGAAACCTAGCTTTTAAAGACATCACCCTAAATTTTAGAATGAGCTCCATGAATAGCTGTATCTATCACAATTACACGGAAGGAGAGGCAAAGTAATGGTGAAAAAAGAAACCTACTTTGAATTATTTCCTCCCAGATACTTTATAACTTAGGAGTGCATTTACAGTATCTGATAAAGACATACTTTTTAAGATCTTGTTTTATCTTTCTTTTTTTAAAAATCTGGTTTTATACATTCTGAACATGTTATTTTCTGGCTTTGCCTCTCAAATGCATTGCATTTTAATCCCTTTTATTGCATCAATGGAGTTAATCTTACTGCAATCAACTGACTGAATCAGTTACAAAACTTCATCTTCCGCCTTCCTCACCACATACAACTGGAACAAAGTTCACTTTAAACAGTGTTTGCTTTCTTTCTTATAATTAGGATAATCTCCTTCTTACTATAGGTAGGTCAAAGTCACAAACCTGTGCCAGAGGAAAACTTACACAAAGTGCTAGATGCAGGACCGTATCTGTATCTTATGCCATAGGCTGACTGAAGAGCGTTAACAGCATTATAGGCTGCCGATTCCTGTGTAGAGGGGAAAAACAAATATGTAAATTAGACTTTGAATTCAATACTGTAATGGGACTGGAAGCTGAGCTATGGATCATTGACTTCTGGTGCAACGCTGTGTTCCATGAGCCTGTGGCAGTTAATTTAAAATTATTTTAAAGGATAAATGCATTATTTATTTTTATTGACAGCAATTCCCTAATTCCCTGAAAAACCTGGTTTGGTATTATCTTGGCATAAAGCAGCTCACTGCACTGTGAATGATCAGCCATTAACCATTTGTAATTATAGGTATATATACCAATTTAGTGACACAACAAATTTAGGCAATATGTAAGACCATGAGATGAAATAATCTCTTTTTTATGCAGTTTAAATGCATTTTCTGCCAGTACCTGTGGATGCATTTCCCATCCACTAAACCTCATCTCTGCTGGGCTTGTGAAGGAGAAATGATCTTTGGTGACACTCCACAGTGGTTCAGTCAGCAGAGTGGGAAGAAGGAAGGAGGCAAATTCCACTCCTGAATCTCTGAGGGACAGGTGAATGTTCAACGCTGGTCTAACTTTCTCTGGGGCCAGATGATGTAGGCTTGGAGAACTCTTTCCGCTATTGCAGAAATGTGATTTCAGTACTGTCTGGGGAAAATCAGCACCTACATTTCAACATCCATATGGATGCAGTCTGTTTAGGAGGTTCATGGCATCCTGTAAAACTGGATGCAGAGGGCCTGGCCCATGGCAAATTCTGAGGGTCACACACGGATCATAGAATCATAGAATCATAGAATGCTTTGGGATGGAAGGGACATTTAAAGGCCATCTAGTCCAACCCCCCTGCAATGGGCAGGGACATCTACAACTAGATCAGGTTGCTCAGAGCCCCATCCAGCCTGGCCTTGAATGTTTCCAGGGACTGGGCATCTACCACCTCTCTGGGCAACCCGTTCCAGTGTTTCACTACCCTCATTGTAAAAAATGTCTTTCTTATATCTAGTCTGAATCTACCCTCTTTTAGTTTAAAACCATTACCCCTTGTCCTATCGCTATTGGCCCTGCTAAAAAGTCTGTCTCCATCTTTCTTATAAGTCCCCTTTAAGTACTGAAAGGCCACACTAAGGTCTCCCCGCAGCCTTCTCTTCTCCAGGCTGAACAACCCCAGCTCTTTCAGCCTTCCCTTATAGCAAAGGTGTTCCATCCCTCTGATCATTTTTGTGGCCCTAGTGCATCCTTTTTGTGGATAGTGCATCCAAACACAGAAAGGACACACATATTCAAAAGAAAAAGGAATATTATGATCTCAAAGAAAAGGATCCTGGAGACGGTACAGTGAAGGCTGGGAATATCTAGGAAAACACAGAGCCATCTCCCTGTAGAGAGCAGGAAACGAACATCTTTGGAGCTAGAAACTGCTGGACTTTGAACCACCGGGTAGAGCTGCAATGCTTGTTTGAGTTCTTTTATTTCCATGAACTGAAGAGCTGTAGGTTTCGGTTTATGCAAGTCTTCATGGACTTGGTCCTTACCTTGTTATTCTTCAGCCACTAGATGAATGCACTGGGGAAGGATTACTCTATACTTGCCTTTCCATTTATATGTTTTCCCTTACCTTCCACTTGTTTGCCATTGTCAGGAATAGGGTTTCTGGCTTAATCCTCTGTCTGACCCGTGCAGGCTTTCCTGCTGTGGGTTTTTGTCTGCCCGAGTAGAGAAGCCAGAGAAAACTGCTTTAAAATGTCATTTGAGAAAAAAAAAAAAGTTCATTTTCAGTTACTGGCCAGCAAGTAGGGCTTTGGAGAGTTTATTTTACACTGAGAACTGCTCTTAGCAAATGGAAGAGCACTTTCTTACTCAATAATAAAAATCGATTAGGCACAACTAGATTTTTTGTTTGGTTGGTTCTCAGCACAGGGATGATAGTGCTGGAGACAAATTTTTAGCTTGCCCCTTCTCTTCCTCTTGCCACCTCCACGAGAGAGCGCGTGGAGGCAGGGACCGCTGAAGTCAGTGCTGCTGGGAACTTCTGCCAGGTTGGGATGTGGTTGCCAGCCGTTGTGAGGGGTAACCTCTGACTCACCCTAACACCAAAGATGAGGAGGTGGGAGGAGGTCTGAGAATGGGGGAAGCGCTGTCACTTGGGAGTCTTCCTCCTCTGACAGATGCCTCAACTTCTGTGAGTCATCACACACAAGACCCATGATGGGGTCAGAGGTGTTGGACCCTGTGAGGGCAGTGGGGTGGCAATGCGAGGCCACGGCGGTGGCAGTGGGGCCTCGCAGGCCTCCGGGGAGTGGGGAGCTCCAGCTGCAGCCTGGGACTGTTGTCAGATGCCTGCACTGAAGCCCCAAGTACCATGCTCAGTTGCCCAACAGAAATTTGGCAAGCAGCTGTGCTTACCAGCAGTAAGTCACTTAGCAGCAGTGCCGGATTTTGCACTTGGGACATGGCGACCCTGGATGTACAAACAGACTGGGGAATGAGAGGCTGGAGACCTGGTCGATGGCAAGTTGAACATGAGCCAACAGTGTGCCCTGGCAGCGAGGAAGGCCAACCGTGTCCTGGGGTGCATCAAGCACTGTAGTGCCAGCCGGTCGAGGGAGGTGATTGTCCCACTCTACTCTGCACTGGCGCGGCCTCATCTTGAGTGCTGTGTGCAGTTTTGGGCGCCACGGTACAAAAAGGATAGAAAGCTACTGGAGAGTGTCCAGAGGAGAGCCATGAAGATGGTGAAGGGTTTAGAGGGGAAGCTGTATGAGGAGCAGCTGAAGTCACTTGGTCTGTTCAGCCAGGAGGAGACTGAGGGGAGACCTCATAGTGGTCTACAGCTTCCTCACAAGGGGAAGAGGAGGGGCAGGCGCTGACCTCTTCTCCCTAATGACCAATGATAGAACCTGAGGGAATGGCAGGAAGATATACCAGGGGAGGTTTAGGTTGGACATTAGGAAAAGGTTCTTCACCCAGAGGGTGGTGGAGCACTGGAACAGGCTCCCCAGGGAGGTAGTCATGGCACCAAGCCTGACAACATTTAAGAAGCATTTGGACAATGTCCTCAGATATGTGCTGTGAATTTTGGGGTTGTCCTATGCAGGGACAGGAGTTGGACTCAATGATCCTTGTGGGTCCCTTCCTACTCAGGACATTCCATGATTCTATGATTACCATCCCAGAGCCATGATGTGGAGCTGGGATGGCCTGACAACAGGCCTGATGTCAAGGGAGCAGGAGGCAAGGCTCAGCTGAGGGAGCTGAGACAGGTGGAGAGCAATGTCCTGGTAAATGCACCATGGAAAGAACATAGCCACAAAGGAGAAGACTCCCTGTGCATGAGTTACGCATTGTACAGCAATGAGACAACAGAAGCAAGGCTTGTTGAAATCTTTCTGAAAAAACAGTTTGGCAATGCCCAAACAGTACACAACAGTACTGGGTTCTGTGCAGAGGCAGCAACCATCTGGAGGCCAGACCAGGAGTGACCCAAGTCCATGTCCACCACATAGGCAGGTGTCCCTGGACACTGTGAACTCAATGCTCTTAGCCTTGAGGGGTGCTGCTTCCTTCCACTGTTGGAGTTACGTGCCCAAAGAAGGGGACAGTTCTCAACTGCATCATACTGTACAGGTTGGATCCTGAATAAATCCAGGCCACCAGTCTCTGAACACCCTCAAGGAGAAAGCTTCACATAAAATTACCCGAATTTTAAAAAGACATACACAAACTCAGTAATGCCATATAAGTCCACTGTAAACACTAAGACTGTACAGGATGAAAAGGGATGAAAAGTAGGTGAAATTTAAAACTCTCGAGATGGATGAATGTTTCTGATGTTTTTTTCAATCTAAAAGTGCACCTTCATTTTAAGTATCTTAAAAGAACAGATTTCAGGAGAGTGTTAATAAGAGAGTTGTGCCTAAATTAGAACAGAATATGCATGTTGTGATCAGTACACAGCTCTCCAGTTTCAAAGCAACTCTGAATAATTGAACACTTTAATCGAAATGGTAACTGACAGCTCACTAGAATGATACGACCCAGACAGAAGCATTCTTCCTTCTGCTCAGGATTAATTGTGGCCCCCTGTTAGCACCAAATGTTATTTATCTGCTACGCGTGTGGAGTCCTACAGTTGTCCACTGTACGCAGTCCATGTAGACCAACAAATCTTGTTCCGTCAGCAGGAGGAAACAGAGATCTGCTGCGTTCCAGCTCACTCTAATTTCCAAGAGACCTGGAGAATCTGAAACCTCAGCCTAAGTCGCCATTTTAGACACTTCAAATATTAAAGACTATTCATTTAGGAGCCACCAGGTGATGGAGCCTCCGGCTGTAGGCAAATATTAAAACGCACAAATAAATAAGCAACAGTATTCCATTCATTTTCCCCATAATGAGCTTTCTAAATAACAGGAAATTACTTCAGTTTCTTATTCCAACCTCCCTGTTCTTTTTGACCCACTGCAATAAAAAGAAGTATAGAGTCCAAATACTGGCAAAATATTTAGAAATGGGATTTGGCTTCCATTTGTCCAGGGCTGTTGTCTAAAATAGTGTCTGTCTTTGTCCCTTTAGGTCTGTGTTCCACTCCCTCTGATGAGAAGCCTGATCCAAGGTCTCACAAGGCTGGGGAACACCTACTACATATCAAAAACTGGGTTCCTTTGGTCTAAAAGCTGTGGATGGAAAGATAGAGTGCGTGTGCTGAGGGGCAGTTACTCCCTGTCTCAGAACAGAAATAGCCCTTGAGCAACAAGAACAACATGTACTGAAGATTTACTGGTATGTGTGAAAACTCTCAGTTAAAGACTGCTTTTACTTACAATGAATTTCCTGACACAGTGTCTGCTGTTGTCTTAACTCTGGACATTTTCATCAGATACTCACCTCACTCAATAATCACCTACTTGCAGAGGAGATGCTGATTCTTCCTAGCACCATGTCTTTACCTTCTGCTGTGTTATCTGTTCTTAAAAAAACATTCTTGCACCTGCTGGTCTTCAAAGGAATGAGATCCTGTGGTTTTAAATTCCCAGTCTATGTTTTTTAGTAAGTAAGAGTCATCAGTTCACCTGGGGAGATCCTTTCTCTTTGCCACTCCCCAAAAGAGGGTGGAGAAGGTAAAATAAAAAGAAGATTCATGGATTTATTCAAAGTCAATGCAGGGCTGGGTGGTCAGTCCCCACAAGTCTCATATTTTTAGCTCCTTTGGCTGCTTAGTTAACTTCTAATTTGCTCTGTTTCCCAGGAATGACATCAGAGAGGAGAATTTTTAGTAGCTGCTGAAATTAAGTGTCTTAACAGAAATAAACCCACAGAGTTTAGTTTGTGGAGTGCTGGCTGCTCAGCCTCCTGAGAGGGCAGCTGAGTGAAACTTCAGCGAAGCTCCAGGGACTGACTACATCATTTATTCTGCACAGGATAGATCTAAGGTGCAGTTAAGCTCCTTTGGAGTAAACTAGCTTAAACTAGTAAGTTGAAAGTCACTGCAACTGTCAAGGCCAAAATGGGACATACATGGACAATGTAATTTTACTGGGGACTGAAGGGGAAAAAAAGAGGCTTGCAACTGGTTGGTGCAACGTGTGCCTGTGAGCAGGAGCAAAGAGAAAGTAACACTTAGCCACCTTTCCCTAAGAGAATAAGCCATAGGGAGGGTTTTATGTACAGGAGGCTGGCTAAAAACAGACCTCAGACTGTGAGCAGAGGGAATAGTTCTGCGTTTGGATGAGCACGGAATACGTGAAATGTACGTATCTGTAAATCTGTACACTTGCATCAAAAAAAGTATTCTTATTAATTTATTCTTCTAATAGACAAAAGCCTCTGATGTTAATTAACTGCTTGTCTTAAAGGGTTAAAAACACTGCATCTGAGAAGGATGATACATAAAGCAATTGAAGCTTTACTTTTGGTGAAATCTATGAGATTTCTCCTCTAATTGATAAACATAAACCATTTCAATTTTATTTTGTTCATAACATTGAAGACAATCTTTTTTGTGCTTCTAGTGTTTAAGTTCTGAGCATGCGGGGACAGAATTTCAGCTAGATGCCCAAGGACTTAACTACATAATTCCCATTACAGTTAATTAAATAAAATGATAATGACTATAATTAAAACCCAGGGATTTATCCTATAAAGTAATTTAAAGGGACTGATGGATGGAAGGCACTATACCATTTTAATCAAATTACCGTTGACTCACTTTGAGTGAAGGTTATATAACCAGAAACGTGATTGCAAGCGGATCCAGAATAAATACCGCTTAATATTAAAGACGTACAAAGTATCGAAGAAACAAGTCTCATCTCAAAACAAAACGTACCAAAAAATAGGGAAGCATATTCTCCCAAGTTTTAATGTACTTACCACGCAGCTGAAGTTTGGAATAGTTGCATATTTGTAAGAGTAAGGGTACAGCAGCATCTGTGCATAGGCATGGAAGGACAAATAGGCCTTTATTTCTTTCCGGTGTTTGCGGAGAAAATGAGCAACAGCCTTCACTTCAGGCTCAGACTCAGGAAAGGGACCACAGTAGGTGTCATCGCACGGGTGAAATGAAGCACCTTCATCTAGAGATTGAAGGAGAAAGTTGATGGTGAATGATCACAGAGCATTTCCAAGGGTCAGCTTCTGGCTCAGCCTGTGTGGGCCCACGTGCAAAAGTGTGGAAAGCAATAAACAAATTGCTTTCTTGTGACTGATGGGCATGAGCCAGTGGGACCTCAGTACAGCAATCTGCTTGTTCATCTAGTAGACACACCGAGTTGCCAATTGGCCAACCACACACAGTTCTCCCCAAAGGACATATTTTTAACCGAACAGAAAAAGGAGAGCCTGACTTCATTGTGTTTTCTTCCCTGGCTTTTCATATGAGCGGCACATTTTATGATAGCATTCCAATATTAAAACCATTGAAGTGTCTCAGTTGGTCTATTTGAAATCAGAGAGCTATACCTCTTTCACTAGTCACTGCCAAGACAAGTCTAGCCTTCAAGAGCATTTTAACGTACTAGCTCCTACAGTGGTGGTTACAATGGTAGGTAGATAACCTCAACAGGCATTATCTTAGAGACTGCTTTAAAACATGAGAATAGCTCCTGACTACTGCCTCTTTTTACTTCTGCAAACCTTATGGGAAAAAAATGACAAGCCACATGGGATGATTGCTCAGTTAGCTAAAATAGAAATCATCTCAGTTTGCACAGGGCTTAATTTTCCTTCAAGTTTGGGGCAGGGGTTCAGTTATGAGGATATCTTTCACCACGTCAACCTGGTCAGGTGGCAGTAAGCTGCAGAAGTATAGCCTGCCTGTAATATCCCATGAAGTACTGAAAGATGAAACGCAGAAAAGGAGATGTGGCAGTGGCTCCTTTATCATTTAGCAATTCTGGATCTAAGCCACCGTCTCATTTACAGCTTAGGGCCTGGGCCTAAAAGAACAATCTTTATGCAAAGCCACTCTGCTCTTTTATCCACTGTGATTTCAAAATGCCACATGTTTTACACTGACCCGCAGAATAATAATAGTTTTTTTGCGACATTCCCTGGTGTCATCAGGGATGTACAAAAGCAGTGATTTATTAGCTTTCCTTTGTATAGCAAGTACTGCCATCTTCAAACAATAGGAAAAGAGCAGTGTGTGAGAAGGCATAATAATATGAACTAAAACAGGGTTATGCAATCAACCGAATGCCAACAAAATTAAAAACTGGAAGCATTTCATGGTGCAGCTTCATTTGTAATATGAAAATTGAGGCTACCATTCAATGGCCACAGGTGGGGATTTCAAAAGGTATTAGTGCTTAGATTGTGGTGGATATGGAAGGGCTATATAGAAGGCAGAAGGTCTCCTCCCTGCAGAACAGATGGCCACCAAGTCATCCAAATCCCAAGAGCACTCTGCCTTGATGTCTTGTCAGATAATATAGCTAAAGGAGAGCTATTGAACAGACCCTCTGGAGCCTTTGCTTTTTTTTATGGATACTTCATCTCCTGTAACAGTGTTGTATACTGAATCATGAAAATGGACTTCACGTAATAAACAGCAGAATCCTACAAGCTAATGGCAAAATGACCCAATGGTAAAGTAAGATTCAGTTTAGTGACTTTCAGTGAAGAAAAAACTCTCTAAACTGCCCAGCCTACTTCCATGAGCCATTTGCAGTCCCAGCTGTAGTTAATGCTTTTCCTTAAGAGAAGCTGGCTGCTAGTAAAAAGAGAGGGTTTCCGTGGTGGCCTTGGATAATGTAAGGATATCCTCAATTTTCATACTGGAAGTTCTTTTAAAGTAACACAAGAAAGAAAAAAGTGATACAGTATGTATCAACTCCTGTGAAATTTCTGAGTTACAGTCATGAGAAGAAAATGGAATTGCATAAAATATTACCGTGCTGCCTTATTTTTGTACCTGATAGCATACTAGGGGAGGACAAGTATCCTCCAACATCTATCATGAGATCGAAGGTACAACGGAAATGTGTACAGAGACTGATAAAACCAATGCCTTGGTACAGAAGGAAGACAGGGAGGATGGACAAGCTGGAGCATGCTTCTCAAACTTCCTTGCAGCCACTTCTTCTGCCAGTATAGGGTACTGTTCTCAGTGAGCAATGGGGTGCACTGGAAACTGGGATGCACTGGAAATTTTAACTCCCACTGCGCTCTCTTGGGGGCTTCAGATGCAACCCCTTTAACTGGATTTGCCCTATGACATAATTTAGTTCTACGTACCTCATTATTGGCTTTAAAGTTGCTATTTATTTCATGAACGTTAAACCATTATGCTAGTTATCGCACATATATATATATTTCAAGGAGCATTTCTACCCAGAGATCTTGCTGTCTGTATTCACCTGGGTCTGTGTGCAATTTCTGTGCACTATTTTGGGTACAGGGCGCTGCAAAGTGAAATCTACCACAATCAGTGACACAGCCCTTTTTTTGGTCCCTAGAGAATACAGAAGCAACATCATAAAGCTTACATCAAAGTCCTAGACTAGAAGGGAAGAGGAAAGCAGAAGGGATGCTGTGTTATCTTTACCAAGTAGCTCACTGCAGCTAGCATCCAGCGGCTTTGCTGGGGCCGGATTCTGCCCCAACACACCTGCCTGGAAGCCCCACAGTGAAGTTCAAGCCTGTCTGCAAACTGTAAATGCGACTGAACTGAATTAAAAGGTTTTTGCAAGCATACGCAGTCTTAAATGTTAAACACACCATGATTATACAAGCCTCAAAGTGTGATATGATCCAGATTCTTCTCTGCCTCATTTAGTGTCAGATTAATGAGAACATAGAGCACCAGGTGAGGATCTTCTAAACACCAGTCAGCCCGGTTCATGAAAGAGCTCTCTATTCTCTGGCAAAATAGAGAATCAGACAGGGTTTGGGGTCCGCTGTGGGAAGCAGAGCATGTGCTTGGTGGGATGATGAGCAACCTGGAAGGACTTTTTATTTTTTAAACTCGGGGTGGGGACTTGTCTTTCATGTTCAGTGCAGGGGAGAAATGCAACAAGTAGAGGATTCCAACACACAGCGCAGGTGTGTATTGTTATAGTTTCACTCAGTCTAGAAAAAATGTTTTTTACTGAAGAAACTGAAGAAAATTTTCAGGACTGAGTAAAAAGTGTGCTTTAAGGCAGTGGCTAGGGAGTAGGAAGAGGGAAGAGCAGAGTGATCTGAACCCAAGAAAGATTAATTAAGTCTAGAAAAAAAATGTACTGTGTGAGTTTTAACGTTGCACTGATAGGTACCTATAATATGGCTCTGAAGAGTTTGTAAGAGACCTGTTCATTCCAGCTATGCCAGTGGCTGTCTTCTGAACAGTAAATATATGTTGCCAAAATACCTGCAGTTTTGACTTATGCACTTAAGTACAAGATGGTAACAGTGATGCAGGACTTTTTGGTTCACTTGTGCATTATTTTTTCCACATAAAACTGCCTTAAGGATCGTGATAGCAGCCCTGGGACTGTCTTCTGTAGTGGAGGGATTCTCAGCTAACATAGGCTTTCTGTAACTGCTTCTGTGTCAGTCCTCTCCTTACTGCAAGTAGAGTCGAAAAAAATTGGAAGCATATTTCACAGGTCCATACTGTATTGAATGTATGCTTCTGCTCACTCTCACCTCATCTGTAATCTCCCCAGGCAGATTATTCACACTCACTTTTATCCTTACAGTTCTCAGAAATCTACTTAGAGAATCCAGTCGCTGCAAGCCAGGCTGTACAGTGCTTACTCCTACTGCAAGTCATCAGACTATCGTGGAAGCAATAGAGAGAATTCCAGTGGAACAGGGATGGGCCGAAGGGAGGGCTGTTGTGCTAGCGTTACGCAAACACAACTTCTGTCTTTACAATTTTATAATGTAAATAAGGAAGGTGGGTGAATGCTGGAGGAGAAAATAGCTGCGCAGAGAGGTGAAGGAAGTTGCTCAAGATGGGAGAGCAGGTCAGCAGAAGAACCAGGTATGTATCGCCGTATTTCACAACAAAGTGCTATTACTTTCTGCTGCACCAGAACTTGTATGGCTGCTTACTCCTTTGTGAGTCGCACTGTCTTGCTGTAAGATTTAATAAAATACCATTTCTTCTTCAGTGAACCCATTCCAAATCTTGTGCTAGTATTTCATTACTGCTGCATTCTCCATGCAAAATTGAGGTCAATTTTTATGAAAGTATTTACAGGAGTGCTGGGAGTTTAAAATTGGATCTCCATGCCTTTAGAAGCACCTTCTTTCTTTATTAAATCACAAATAATAATGGCCTTACAATATTCTCAGACATTTCTCTGTGAGGCCAACAAAGCAAGTTTGACATTTCCAAAGATAAAGCCATTTCAGAGAAATGAAAAAAATAATCAAAATGAAGTTTGAAATGTTTCCTAAAGCTGTAGTCAGGTAAATTCTGAAATGTGATGGGCCAGGCTCAATACTGTGCTTCGAATTCTTTACATGATTGCAGAAATACAGAATAGTTGTGTGTGTGGTTTTTCACTTTTCCCACACTCGCCATGAAAACTTTTTACTTGTGATGAGATGTGTTTTTCCAAAGTTCAGGACTTTTATTTTTTCAGAAGCTAGAAGGAAGATTTGAGCCCTGGCTTGTGGCTTTATGGGAAAGTAGCTTCAACTTTAACTATGGAAAAGAGAACACAACGGATGTGACCTAGCCTACTTACTCTGTTGGATAATTAAATATGGGGTAATCTGAACTGGTGGACCAAAGTATCTCCAGACTTACCACACCATTTCACTTTCCAGTTGCGATTAGCATCAACACCATGACACCGAAACCTTGTGTTCTTTGATCTTGTTTTTCTCCAAAATCGATCCTAACATAAGTTATAAAATAGTTAAATAGCAATATTACTATATTTTGGCAAAAATCTATTTGTACACATAACAAACTAACCCTGGTAAACATATTCAGTATTATATTTTAACTGGAGTAATTTACTTCCATTTTGCACGCCACAAAGTGATGGACCAGATTATACAGAAAGTCACCTTTGAATGATGTAACGACCATTCGATCTTTCCCATCTGAACAATTTTTTGAGTAATACTACTGATACTACTTACATTTGTCCAGCTAAAATGATATCCATCCACATTAAATACAGGCATGACATAGAAATACAGCTGAGTTAGCATCTTTCTCATGGCAGGATCGGTCTGGTATGTCTGAAGAGCCTAAAGCAGAAAAGCCAAAGAAAGTAGTTTCCGTAACAAAAATAATTTCCTGATTAAGTATTGTGACAGGCTAAGACAGTCACGTGGCCTTTGGCAGTACAGAGACCTGATCTTACGGCACCACTGGCATCCTTAGAGCTGTACCTGAAAGGTTGACATCTTCCTGCAAACACGATGAAAGGCAGCATGCGAACATGTGAAAAAGGTGTTCAAAAGGCCCTATTCTCTCTGGTTCTCAGTTGCTTTCAATACCCAAGAAAATACGACTCACGTTACAGAGAAGCAAATGCATACAAAGTGTTTCTTGACGTAGGAGCTGAAAGTCAGCGGAATAGATTCTGAGTTGAGGAAATGAGTTTAGCTCCTGTAAGACAATGGAGTGCTGTTGTTTCCACCAGGTGATGATTTGGTGAGGTCAGAGCATGTCTTAAAGCGTTTAAGGCTCTCATTACATAAGCTTTTGTTGTATGCAAAGTAACTTACTACATGCACAATCATCAATACAGGCAGCTTATTCCTTTATAGTTTAGAAAACCCTCTGCTTTTGGAGAACCTCAAGTGTAAAAGTTAGTAGAGGAAGTCTAGGTAGGGAAAGTATTTTTTTTTTCCATTCTACAACTTAGAAAAATGCAGCAAACTAGAGGTTCCTCAGCAGTTCTGTTTGCTAGTACCAGAGATGCTCCTATTCCAGTTTCAGAAAGCTTGGACTCCACATGCTGTAGCAAGAAGTGTCCCTTGTCTTAGCTGGGCATCCAACTTGCATCCTTCAAAGTTTAAGTCTCCATTCTATAAGGTGAGGAAACAAGTGCTTCACCTGGCAGGCAGAAAGCGTATCACACTGACACTGCGTTCAGAGGGATGCCTGAGGCTGGCTCCTCTCCTCCTGGTGCTGTGATTGCAGCCTTCTGCTCTGCAGCATTTCTGGCCCTTCAGATCCAAGAAGTAACATGTATTTGGGAGGACAAAGGGAAACATTGGCTCTGAAATAAACTAAGCTAAAAACTTGTCAATTGACAAATGCCAGGGAACAGTGTGAAGTACAGGAATTCGATGCTTCTGGGCTCCTAACCATGCAGCTGTTTGGATTATTGAAGCGGCCACGGAAGCTGACAGATGCTTTTTGTGGAATACCTGTAAGAAATACCCATACAATTGGACATGTCTGGGGCTGAAATTTACTCATGAGGGAGTCTAAACATTTTTTTCTTTACTGAGGGCCTAGTGAGACTCCTAAATACTTTTTCTAAGCTGTTCATTAACCACTTCTCTATTGTGCAGTGCTTTCTCCTCACCCGGCCTCAGCTTCCCTTGCAGCAGTGCTCTGCACATGCAGGTCCTTCAGCCTCACTTGCGGATCCAAAGCAGCCCGTCATCCCTGCGCAAAGCCACCAAGTCACCCAGTGATACTCCACACTGAGTTCCTCTTCTGTTTCAGCCAGGCAAGAGGAGGGGACGGTGAGCAACAGAGGGCAAAGGGGGCACAGTACAGAATGAAGTGAGACTTAGGCAGCAGCTGGGACAGCATGGCATGGAGCACCCCAGGGTGGGACGAGATACTGAAAGAGGGTAGGGTTATCACAAGGGAGAAGAGGATGACAGCGGGCTTTTGAGGGGAAGCTTGGTGGAGCCATGGGCTGCCTGGAGAAGGACCCTGGCCAATGCAGACGTCACAGGTCCCCTGGCCCATGTGCCAGAAATTCCCCAAAGATTCTTAGCTGGAATGATATTGCATTTAAATTCAATCTACTTGTATTAGGAAGCCACATCAAGGCTACAAATACATTTACATAAAAATACTGGTATTCAGGGAACTGCAGCTATAGTAAAAAGTAATTTTGTCAAAACAGAAAGCAATGGTTACAGAAAAATAATGACTGTGAAAACAAGGGCTCTGTTTCATTGATGTTCCACATGCAGAAAACACATACTGAAGTAACTAGGGCTACTCTGTGCATTAAGCTGGCCCTGCACTTTAAATCTTCACAGGATTAAGAGCCTATATGGTAAACTTGGATGTTAAATCTGTAAGACTGTTCTTACAGTGGAAACAGAACCAAGACGTGCTCCAAAATGTAAGTCAAGGAAAATGAACATTTGTATCATGCTTGTTTGAGGGAGAAGTAATTTGGCTGGGGAGGAACTAAGGCACCACACACCACTTCCTTGACTTTTTAATGCTTTTCGCTTTTTAGACAGTATTTACAAATTAAGCTCAGGTTGTGTCTCCACGGTGGGTATTTACATATCAGTGATAATGAGATTGGCATATTTGCCTGTATCTGTATTTACATATGCCATTCTTTTGCTGTCAGTTACATCTGCAATTATGTATTTTGTTACACTCTAGTGCTACATACTGTATTATAAACTGCAATGCTATAAGATTAAGCTCTTTAAAACACTTTTAAAATCATCTCGTTAAAATAACTACAGACAATTAATTAATTTAAGGTAATACACATGTTAAAAATTGCATGGGTGAGCTTTGCAAATTTTTCAGAACCTTTCCAAATTTGCAAAAAGTGACATAATGAAAATATTTGAATTCAGACTTTTTAATGTTCAATATGCTTTAAATCCTGTGACGAACATATTTTTCTTGCTAGGTAAAAGCACCACCATTTAAAAACCGGAACAAAACATAGACTGCAGAACGTCAAGCACCCTTTCATTTTTTAAAGCTACTCTGTGTTATTTTAATATCTGCTGTCATTGACAAAATACTAGGAGAGACTTTAGAAAGCATTATAGTCCACAGTAATACTCTTCAAAATTTTAAGTCTTAAAGTTGATTTAGAGCCGAATATGTCAATCATTCAATTCTGTTCTTTAAAGCATATATGGTTTATCTTAATAATTTGGTTACCCTTTTAGAGTAACATTTCATTAAAAATGTAATGGACCTAGTGTGGTTTCTTCTTCACGGAAAGCAAGAGCGTAGATAGATAGTGTATCATATTCACTCTTTCTGCTGAAAACATTTTGTCCTTCATACTGTTTTTATCTGGCAATTTTATCTGATATATGTAATCAGGCAACACAGACTGTGTAATCTTACCTCCCTTAACAGGGAGGTCTTTGGCAACGTGCCTTACAGTTACTAAGGTGTGTCCTTGCTGGAGCAAAGCCCACAACTTGCCTTTGGTGACGTGACTCTCGTAATCCTCCGAACAACGATCATGTGAACCACCCCCCCACCCCCGCAGTGTTGAAACATTTTCTCTTCACTATGATACAAGCAAGATGAATATAAACCATTAGTGAATTAACTGCATTGTAGTTTGCACAGAGCTCTCGGAATACAAAGTAAAGCGACTTTATACGGCTTGATTCTGCTTCCCCATCATGCAATCAATAGCAGCTTTGCTGCCGAATGTGCAGAGCGCCAGCCTGGCCCAATAAATGCTGAATAGTGTTATTAGTGAATGAACAGATGATACAGGAACTCTGCCAACACCGTGCAAGCAATCTGCCTGGGGGATGGGGGAAAGGACCAATGATTTATAGGAGGGGGCTCGATCATCTGGATCAGCAGAGCGGTGGTTGTTGATAGAACTACGCCAGCTTAGGCTGGCTGAGGATCTGGTCCTTAGGAAATTTAATCTGGGGGACAAAGTGAACAAAAGAGCTATATCGTAAACTGCCAAGGCAATGAAAGGCAAGAGTTTAAAATGGATTTAGGATGCAGTTGGGCTTTTTATAAAATAAGGGGATTGACTGAGAAAGACAAAGCAAGGAGACAGGTTTGAGAGAAACTCTGAAATTGCAGTTGAGCTTAACAACGATTTGCTGTCCCACAATTCATTATTATCAAATTTAAGGCAACAATCAGCTTTTGTTGTTTCTGTTTTTGAATTAAACAATCACACCGAATTAAACAGTTACTATTTTAGCACAGGGAATTGAGTCCATTGCTGTTCTTCCAGAAATCGCATAAAACTGCTTCTGACAAGACAGGATTAACTCTTCCATGCAATTATTAAGATATCAGTTAAAGCATGCTTTCTGATGGTAACATACAATGGTTTACTATTGTCTGTATATCTCACACTTTAGCAGGGTGACACTACGATCTGCCATTCAGGCCTTCCTTGCCACTTTATCAGTTTGGCAAGCTAGCAGTTAGCTCTGTCTCTGTACTTGGAAGCAGTACATCTTGTTATCTCCATTTTCCCTTTTACTGCTAATGCCCTGCTTTGACACTCAAATCACAAGCAGAGTGGTAAACCCGTTATTACAGGTAAGATACAACTGAGTATCTAAAAACAAATGGCTTAAAACAAAGGGTCAAATTTTCAAGGCTGAAGCTTGAACTGTGTCTGATTTTTTTTTTCCCGCCAAGCAAAATGTCCCTTCCTCTTTGGGAGCATTTCCCACAGGAGGAACACAGAAACAACAACTGAGAAAGATGACGGTGTGCTGCAACTACTCTGCAACACTCAGAAGGGAGCCCACAAAAAGAGTCTGAAAAGAAGGACCTGCAGGATCCCAAAGGCTTGCTTATGCTGGTACTTAAAGATGCAAATGGAGAAGATGCTGAAGCAAAGAGGCAGAGTGACAATGGCATGATTGACAGGTTAGAGAAGCAAACAGCAGTTGCAGGAAGCTTGTGGAAGGCTGGGACCTCCCAAGTAAATGAAGGATCTTGTGGGGAAGAAGCTGGATAGAGTTACACAGATCTTAGTGGAAACAGGAGACACAACTTCTTGGTTCCACTCTGAGAGGTAGTACATAAAAAAACCTCATAGGTCTCAAGTAAGTCAAGGACTGCCTAGCAGGGAAGAGAAAGGCTTGAGTTATTCTGAAGCACAGTGAATACTCTGAAAGGTGCAACACAAATTTCTCTAATAGAAATTGTATGAAACGAAAGCCCACCAAGTTGGTGGAGACCCCCTGAGATATCTACCACAGAAAAATTTAATTCTTGAATTTTTACACTCTAGTTATGTTGGTCCAGAGTAGTACATATTGAGGGCAACCCAAGAGAACTCACTTGAATACATTGTTTAATTAAATTGTTGAGACACAATTAAATAATTTAGATGCAAATTATTGTTTGCAATTCCATTTCTGGAACAACTAAATAGTCCAATACACAGAATTTTCTTTCACAGTCCTTTCTCGTGCTCAATAGTGCTTCTGCATATCAGTAATTACACTGAGGCCCCAAATACTCAGCATTGTCATACAGGAGTGGACTGCTAAAATATAAAGCAGAATTTCTTCCCTAGGGCAAGTAATATGTTGGAGCAACAATGTGAATTCTCTTCATGCCTTGAAGAAGAACATACCCAACAGCTTAAAAACCTTCACAGGGTAGAATTTGAATGTCCTAGTGATTAATACTTACATAGGAGTTTGCACTAGCAAGTGTCATTGAAGAATTCCTACTACAGGCACAACACAGCTGCGGGGTTACCTTTATTTTATCAAGATGTATTCACATTGTGAGAAATGAATAGCTACAAGCAAAATGAAAGCAATTTTTACCTTCTTAAGGTCATGGGTAGGCAGGAGGATGCAGCTGAGTAGTTAAAAGTGCGCAAGAGAAATAATGCATTACTTATTTCCTTTTGGAAGAGGAAAACTGGAAACCATTTTAACTGTTTTTTTGCCATTGTGAAGATGCCACAGCAAAGGAAAGCACCTTCTCTAAACTGCCTTACCATTGAATAGAACCTGGGAAAATCCACCACGGACCAAAAGAGAAAGTAATACTGCACAGTATAAAAATGGTTTGCCACAGCTGCTTCTAAAACAATGCAACACATGCCTCGTTGTGGTTATACCATGGTACTGCACTCCATCTTTTTGGCATTGGCTTGGATTTTATCCAGTAAAAAAAAAAGCATCACAACTGAGGGCCCAGTCCGGGACACTCCTGTTGGTAGTGTTCACTGCTGCTTTATTTTCCTTCCCCTCAGACGTGGTGCATATTAGCAACCTCTGTTTTCAGTAGCAAGGATGTGCTGGAGAGATGCAGACACTCAGAGTGAAGTGGGATATAAGATGGCTGCTGAAATAACCAAACTCATTCAGAACTGAACCAGCTGTGGAGCGGAGGGGGGATGTTGAGTAGAAGCAGAAACTGCATACACATAGCTGTGATTACCGCACAGAAACTTCAAATGGCAGGAACGGCATTTGGAGGATGAAAAAAAGTCATGAGGATAAAACAGATTCTGCATTTGCACCAGCGCCTCTTGCTGTTGAAAGGCTGATGAATGAAGTACTGAATGAAGAGGCTGGAAGAGGTGATCTCTCTGATGGAGAAAAAGCAAATAGCTTTGCAGGCAGAAGCTCCTGACAGAGAAGAATGAGTTAGCTAAAGATAAGTAAGGCTGAATGTTTCAAATATAGATGCTTGCAGGATGAAACAGATGGATTTTTCCTCCAGATAATGGATATATAGGGAGCACTCAGAGAAGTCTATTTTTTTCTGAGGTTAGGCAGCTAAAAAGACAGCTGGGGAGATTAGAGACTGGCAAACAATAAAAATTAAGCTCCAATGATTGTATTGCATTTACTGAAAGAGCTGCAGAGTTTGTGGAGAGATCAGTCACCAGGTGACTGGTCCTCCAAGGTGAGAAGAGCCCAGTCTTGATGGTGCCATCATCACTGGCAGCTGTGAGGACACCAAGATGCAGCCTTGAGGGGGCCAAGATGCAACCCTGAGGAGCTTCTAGCCTTCCTACAACAAGGGTGATCTAAAACTGATGAACAGGAGGAAAACCCAGACAGGAAGATTTCATAGAGCAAGAAGATGCGATGGTTTAAAGGGCAACAAAAAATTTCAAGTCAAACCAACATCAGCTGAAGAACTTTAGCTGAAGGGAACGGACCTCGGAAAGAAGGAACGTATCCAGCTAAAGGGTGAAAGGAAAAAGCTACAGGTACAGTATTTGTTTTGGCCTTGCATGCTTCTGATTCACTTTGGAATATTTCAAATGATTTCAAAAGCTCTTGAGGTTTCTGAGAGCCAGCACTTAAAGTTATGTTAAGAACAGCGGTGTATCTGTCCCCAGGAACAGGACTGGCATAAATGTATGGCATATAGGGAGAGGCAGTCAGGCCCTTGCTTTCTTTCCTGTACGGTTCAAAGCTTCTGCTTGGAAAACTCCAGAAAATGGAGATGGAAAGCATATAATGGGGGGCAAAATAACTACATTGTCTCAAAGAATAACTAAATACAGGTGTAATGAACATCCTTTAAATTAATATTAGTCTGAAATCCTGGATTGTGGGAACCTGGCATTTCAGCTGTACCTGCTCAAAGGATTTATGTCTGTTGACAAGTGACAGGTCAAGTGTATAATCTTTAACAAACATTAGTGTGTTGCTTCACATAACTATCTTGCGCACTGCCGAGATTAGACTATTTCTGAAGTGGGTGAAAAACTGATATCTGAATTTCATAATCAGCCAGTATTTTGAGGCTCTGGTAGTTACGGATAGCAAGGGGAAATAAATTTTCTGACTCCTAAAGGATTGATGGAGCTCTGCAAGAACCAGAAATGATCCAGAACTTGAAGCTGTTTTCCTGACAGTGTGGACTTCAGCACTGGAATGAATGACTGAGTACTGCTCTGACTGTTGATGCAGCATATTGCAGATGTTTTGTCCATCAGGACACAGACTATGGAATTTTGCACAATGAGTATAAGTGCTATACTGGCTTTCAGCAGATCTTAAAGTAGGAATACTTATAACTTTATGGCCTTCTGACCACATGGCCTGCACAGTGCAGAAGAAGAGCCAACCTCTTTTAACACTGATGCTGTCTGGGTCTCCTGCTTAGACCTGCATCTGATAGCACATTTGTCCTTATTCAGTTCTGTATGTGTGTATGTGCTGTTATTTTAGGTATCCTGTCTTTACAGTCAAGCACTTAATAAACATTCAGGAGGAAGAATCTGAGGTCTTGAGTCCTGCAAAATTCCTGGTAAAGACTGGTCTCTGGGGCCTGGTCCGCAAGCCCAATGGTTGGCTAATTGGCACTATGCATCCCATATGCATACTACAAGGTGCCTCATAAATCAGTCTCAAGCTTAGAATAGTGGAGGCAGGTGTTGCCATTCTGCATCTTAGACAGTGTCTCTCTTGGCTCATTATTATGGAGTGAAAAGATGGGATTCAGGCCTGGTTTTGGCAGCAATCAATACCAATGTCAGCATTAAAAAAAAATTTTAAAAACTGCCCCCAGCCTTCAATTTCTTTGTCTAAGGTTGCCTGTCTGCTCCCTGGGTGCATGATGAAGCACAAGCACATCATCTTGGATAATTTGGGAACTTGTATAACAGGGATCATAGGATACACACATTTCAGAATTCGGACTTTCAACCACGCATCTCACAAACTAAAGTATACAGAGCATACTGACATTCTTTTCAGATTTGGGATTCTTCTGAGATGAGACAGTTACCATGGCCCATCTTTAAGGGATGAGCAGGGCTTCAGAGGTGCGGATTTGGATTCCTTTACTATACAGCTCCTTTCCAGTGGGCCTGTGGATAGGGATGAGGGAACTGTGATGAGTAGTCTAGCAAGGTCAATGCCTGAACCAAACTTATCAAGTCACCTTGATCAAATCCAGAAAGATCAGAAGTAGTTCTAGACATTTTTTCAGCAAAGACCTTAGGTATTGGCTAGGTTCTGTCCCAGAAGAAGCAGACAGTAGCATTGCTCATCCAGGAAAAAAACCCACAGCAGTCTCACATTAAAGAAAAGTGGCTATGTGCAATGCAATGTAAGCTGACTCACATTCAAAAAATAATAATATTATTTTGAGGAAAGTCCTCAAGACTTAGACATTTGAAAAATATAAGAGCCTAGTGAATCTATGGAAGAGCATGCCACGGTTCACATTTGAGATGCAGATGTACTGATTCTGGTCAACATATGTTAGTTTTCCTTTTTTCCTAAAAAGGCCCACTTTTGAGGATGGGAGAAGATGGTGATGGTGGAGGTTACTGCATTTCCAAAGTGTGAGGCTATTTGCATCTTCATTTGAGGCCCTGATGAGGCCACTCCCTTAGGGGGATGCACTTGATCTTAATGGATGTTTCCCTTACAGTTGCCATTGGATTCTTAGAACATTTTATCAAGAAGAAGTACAATCAGTGCTTGCTTCTTGAAGGTTTTTAATTACATTTCTTGAATTTTCTCATATACAAATTCCTGCATCAGAAACAAAGAATAGTGCATCTTAAAGTCACATCTCTTGTATTTTGTTTTTTGAAAATGTTGTATGAATGACATTTCAAGGTTATACATCATTGACATGGATCAAATGGCAGCATTTATTAGAGGGAAGAAAGTTAAACCAGATGTAATGGGAATCTTCATCTGCTTCCACTAAAACTGAAAAGGAATCTAGTTTTGATGTTAATTTGAATAGCAGCCTGTGAATCATATTTCAGATTTTTAAAACAATGGTAAAATCCTAAATTTGAGGTCTGGATAATTTGATATCCAAATTCTGCTTCTGCTTCTGCTCTCACAATTGCACATCCAATGAAGAGGAGTTAAACGTTCTTATTTAACACATATACATATATAATTGTACTATTGCAAAAAGTCTGTGGGTTTTGCTTCTTTGTTTCATGAGGTCTATTTAATTTTGGATAAATACATGTTATGTCTGATAAAGAAAATTTTGTTTCTAAAGTCTACTGCTTTCTACAAAGTAATAACACATAACAGAGTCCCTTTCTTTCCAGTTTGTAATATTTACATTTTAACGTATGATTAGATCTTGTGCAGTCTTTTTAAAAGTCTAGACTAACAAACCATTTTTCTTTTTTTTTTTTTCCCCCTAAATCTTTTGCTGTGGACACAAATTCTGGGTTATTAGATCCATTTATCTTTGCAGGTTGCCTTCAAAGTAGTCTACACGTAATCAGCTCCATTTCCTTTTACAGTTCCTCTTGCTTCCCTACTCCACCACAGGTCTCAGTATTTCCACTGTCAGGGCCTTTTTTCCACCCCTTTCCAGATGAGTAAGGCTTGAAGTTGGGTGTAGATTACTCCACTGTAGCCTAACTGGTATTCTACTGCATTACAGGTGCAGACACTTCTCTGTGGTTCATTAGCTGGTACCTAAAGCTCTGATCCTGTGTGCGCAGGGCGTCCCCTTTCTTAACTTGAAATTCAATGACCGTGAGGTAGGGTTTGTCAGAGGCCACCAGTATTGCTAACCCTGGTAGAACATCTGATAATCTTTAGCTGAGAGACTACAGGCATCCAGGGACGCCTTCTACAGAAACAGTGACGTTGTTATTAACACCAGACCTATGGAATACAGAGCCAAGGCTAAAGCTCATGCTGGAGTAGATTATAATAAAAAACCACACAAAAAACCAATCCCCCAAACCAAACAATAGTCTTTGCTCTCCTTTTGTTTGTTTCAAAATGTGAGTGGGCTGGTTTTGTACTTTCAATTATATTATCACATAATGCAAAACTCTTTCCTGTGCATTCCTTTTCTCTTTTTAATCTTTAACTTCTATACCTTTCTCCCTTTTTCTCTAGTTCATCTGTTCTTTTTCTCTAACTATTGTATTTGCCCGAATACAGAACAAGCCTGCGTAGCAGGCAGCCTCTTGCCTTCCCACGCTCTAGCCTCACATCCTCACTTCCCAAGTCTGATCTGCCTTAGTCTGCTTTGCATTTCTAGGTAGACGGGAGCCGGGTGCTGCTCAGTCGAACAACTCCAGATGCTTTGTAGAAAGTGGGGAGCCGCTGCCTGTACCCTGGCAAGCCACGCTAGCAGCCAGCTGCTCCGTGGCACCTCCACCCTACGGGAGGCGGTGTCTCCCATTGCTTGCGGCAAATTCACTGCCACTCAGAAGCTGCCGCTTCCAGAAGTGCAAGCAAGATACTAAGGATTCCTAAGCTGGATGGGAATATCTGGCCAAGTTTGCAGCACCCAGTCTTGAGCTTGAATGTTAAGTGAGATTCATACATAGAGGTTGTTTTTTAAGCTAAATCACTTGAAAAGCCTAGTCGTACACAGGAGCATGGATACATCAATAAAAACAAGTGACAGAGATCACAGGGTGAAGTGAAAGCTTGACAAAATTTTTCAGGCTGCCTGCACAGTAAAGGGATACGTGTACGCTGTTCCTACTAGAAAAGAAGCTAACACTACATAAATCCAACATTTCCTTTTGCTTGCCTTAAATCAGTGGGCTTGTGGTGCTATTCCTTAGAGTCAACAAACATGCCAGGAAAAATCTGTTTCCAAGCTGACCGTCCTTTCTCAGAACTGCCCGTAAACGCCAGGGAGGATGGAAAGTGGGCTGCCGGGCTGCAGAGGTGCTTAAGGGAGGGGTTTGCCAGCAAAAGAGAATTGCAGAGTTTGAAGCACGGAGAGACCTTCAGTTTTCCCAGAGTTCTTATGAAAAATGTCTAATTCATGTAATGAGAAAAGCAATATCCTAAACCAAACAATCTAATCATCTTGTCTCTCCTCTCCCAGTCATTTTTAATATAACGATGGAGACTGTGAGCAGAATGTATTCTTATCCTGATGCTTTTTGCTTTAATGCTGGATTGAAAAATTGCTCTAAGGAAAGAAGAAAATTTATGTCATTTGTGAACAAAGGCAATGCATGACTGAGAGGGGCAGACAAAGGTGGTACATTCTTGTAGTCTCAAGGAACTCTGCAGAAACTTTCTTTAATCTAGGAAAATGCTTTTACATAGTTAGCGAAAGTCTTACTAGCAAGCTACTCTCCAAGGATCTCAAATAACAACGAGAAGGTTTTTATATATACATGCACAGCCTATGTTCAGCCATAAGCTCTACAGAGAAACCTTGTGATTTTTACCTTGCGATTTTTACCTTGCTGCCACATTGCGCTTTATGGGAAAACCTTGGTGAGGATACGTACTTGAGTATTAGGCTTTCCCACCAGTGCCTGTCTGTCCCCAACATCTTCCTTCCTTACTGCAGCCTGTTCTCCTGGGTAGGACAGCTGCTCAGAAATAGTTGCAAGTTTGTTCATCTTCTACACTAACAGAAGTCCTACTAAGAAGGACTGCACATCATTGCACACCGAACTTTGGAGATCAGCTCCTGGATCTGGTTTAGCCTATCCATGCATCAGCAGTCATGCTGACAGGCTCATCCAAATTGCAGTGGCCTCATTATTTCTGTACTTGCCCTATATGCTGCTGTGATTTCTGAGGGAAGGCCACACATGGTTACATGATCATCTCAGCTAACGCATTAGGGTGTTGATAATGCAGAAGTTTACCATCGTGAAGTGACTTACAGGGCCAGGATCTTTCTGCTGAGTGAAGAGATCCCAGAAAATCAAAGGCAGATCCTTTAAATCAAAGGAGGTATTAATACATTGTTGAGTTCCACAGTGATGGGGTGGAACAGAAGTGAGAAAATTGTGTGTTGATAGGAAGAACCTTGCAAAAAAAAAGATGCATCCTTTATTTTGTGCAAAAAGTGGTATACAAAATATTCAAAGCACATCTGTTGTTTTTTTTTAAGCTTTCTTTGACTTCTGTAAATTGCATTGCAAGGTAGTCACCACTGTGCAGCCAATATCGCATCTTGAACAAAAGTTTGTTGGCTAAGGGGAAATGTCAAAATCCTGCAAACATATCATGCATCTGAAATAAATCTCAAATTAGAAGAGATTAAGCACTGATATAAAAAAAAAAAGAAAAGACAAGTGAACAAGTGGAAAGCAAAATTCCAATTCCATTTGATTTCACCGATCATTTGAAAAATAGCAAATGGATGGATATGAAGGCTAAACCCTAGATATCAAAGATAAAGAGAGCATAAATCCAATAAGATAGGATCAAAGAAACACTGGAGGAACCACTTGATATTCAGAGAGTACGAAATCCATCATTTGGGGTGAAATCTGTCTATGAAGAAGAATAGCCAGCAGATCAATACCTGGCTGAACAGTGAGCTTTGGCTGGAACTCAGGAAAAAAAAGGTGAGTTTATGACCTTTGGAAGGAGGGGCAGGCAACTCAGGAGGACTACAAGGATGTCATGAGGTTATGCAGGGAGAAGACTAGAAGGGCCAAAGCCCAGCTGGAACTTAATCTGGCTACTGCCATAAAAGGCAATAAAAAATATTTCTATAAATACATTGGCAACAAAAGGAGGGCCAAGGAGAATCTCCATTCTTTATTGAATGCAGGGGAAAACATAGTGACAAAGGATGAGGAAAAGGCTGACGTACTTAATGCCTTCTTTGTCTCAGTCTTCAATAGTCAGACCAGTTGTTCTTGGGGTACCCAGCCCCCTGAGCTGGAAGATGGAGACAGGGAGCAGAATGAAGCTCCCATAATCCAAGGGGAAATGGTTAGTGAGCTGCTACGCCACGTAGACAAACACAAGTCTATGGGACCAGATGGGATCCACCCAAGGGTAGTGAGGGAGCCAGTGGAAGTGCTCACTGAGCCACTTCCAATCATTTATCAGCAGTCCTGGCTAACCAGGGAGGTCCCCGTTGACTGGAGGTTAGCAAACGTGATGCCCATCTACATGAATGGCCGGAAAGAGGATCCGAGGAACTACAGGCCTGTCAGTCTGACCTTGATGCCGGGGAATGTTATGGAGCAGATCATCCTGAGTGCCATCACATGGCACAACCAGGTGATCAGGCCCAGTCAGCATGGGTTCATGAAAGGCAGGTCCTGCTTGACTAACCGGATCTCCGTCTATGACAAGGTGACCCGCTTAGTGGATGAGGGAAAGGCTGTGGATGTTGTCTACCTGGACTTTAGTAAGGTCTTTGACACTGTTTCCCACAGCATTCTCCTGGAGAAACTGGCTGTTCATGACTTGGATTGGCGTATCCTTTGCTGTGTAAAAAACTGGCTGGATGGCCAGGCCCAAAGAGTTGTGGTGAATGGAGTTAAATCCAGTTGGCAGCTGGTGAGAAGTGGTGTTCCCAGGGCTCAGTATTGGGGCCAGTTCTGTTTCATATCTTTATCAATGATCTTGATAAGGGGATTGAGTGCACCCTCAGTAAGTTTGCAGATGACACCAAGTTGGGTGGAAGTGTTGATCTGCTGGAGGGTAAGAAGGCTCTACAGAGGGATCTGGACAGGCTGGATCAGTGGGCCAGGGCCAATTGTATGAGGTTCAACAAGGCTAAGTGCCGGGTCCTGCACTTGGGTCACAACAACCCCATGCAACGCTACAGGCTTGGGGAGGAGTGGCTGGAGAGCTGCCTGGTGGAAAAGGCCCTGGGGGTGTTGGCTGACATCTGGCTGAATATGAGTTGGCAGTGTGCCCAGGTGGCCAAGAAGGCCAATGGTATCCTGGCTTGTATCAGGAATAGTGTGGCCAGCAGGACCAGGGAGGTGATTGTCCCCCTATACTCAGCACTGGTGAGGCTGCACCTCGGGTACTGTGTTCAGTTTTGGGCCTCTCACTACAAGAAAGACATTGAGTGTGTCCAAAGAAGGACAACAAAGCTGGTGAAGGGTCTAGAGCACAAGTCTTGTGAGAAGCAGATGAAGGAACTGGGGTTGTTTAGTCTGGAGAAGGGGAGGCTGAGGGAAGACCTTATCGCTCTCTACAACTACCTGAAAGGAGGCTGTAGTGAGGTGGGGGTCGGTCTCTTCTCCCAAGTAGCAAGCGATAGGACAAGGAGAAATGGCCTCAAGTTGCACCAGGGGAGGTTTAGGTTGGATATTAGGAAACATTTCTTCACCGAAAGGGTGGTGAAGCATTGAAACAGGCTGCCCAGGGAAGTGGTTGAGTCTCCATCCCTGGAGGTGTTTAAAAGATCTGTGAATGTGGAGCTGAGGGACATCGTTTAGTGGTGGACTTGGCAGTGTTAGGTTAACAGTTGGACTTGATGGTCTTAAAGGTCTTTTCCCACCTAAACAATTCTATGATCCTATTCTATGATTCTATGATTTTAGCTTCCTATTCCTATGGGATTACACAAAAGAGAAATGTCTTAATCTAAGTCCTTAAAGCAAAGATATTGCTGAACTGATCTGAAGCAGTAAACACTGGCACAGATTTACCTGGACCATTACCAGAATTAAAATCTTCACATTTTTAGGTCTTGGAATAGAATCTTACTTCATATCTCTGACAATATGTGTCTGGCATATTTTTGTCCTGTGCCTAGCTGTGTCTGGCTGTCACTATCAGCTTTGTTTATCAAGCACTTAAGTGTTCAACAAATAAAAAAAAAAAAAGCAGTATAATAGCTAGTTACTTTTCTTATTAATAATATGTTAGATTGATTACGGCAAAAACGCAATGTTTATCGAACTGAAGGCACTGCATGACTGTAAATCATTAAACACTTACTTCTTTCACGAACCACTGGCAAAAGGCAGGGCCAATCCACTCTCTTGCATGAATCCCACAGTCTATCCAGACAGCTTTCTTGTAGGGCCGCGATCTTTTACCTACCTTGAAGTGTGAATATTCATAGAAATATCAATAGATCTCATGACACGAGTGAGACACAATAATGAGAAAATAATAGAATATTAGAAACACTAAACCATTTTGAATTTCCTCATACAAAGGAACACAAATTTATTGTTTTCAAAGGTATGGCCACGATAATGATATGCAGGTATGCCAAGATAATGAAGCTGATCTACGGAAAAATAATTACAGGGAAAGTGAGATATGTCAATTCTTCTTTTATGAGGAATGATATCCTTAAATATCTCGTGGAGCAGGGTAAGGAAAAACAATTCTACAGGAAAAGCCTGATGCAGAATCAAATTTTCAGAACTCTGCAACAGCAGATGAAAAGAAAGTACATTGAAAGTAAAATTTTTTTGCACCTTGCTGACACCCTCTAATTTGTGGTCCTAATAATGTGAATTGAGAGCACACAGCCCTGAAATTGTGTCAGTAGCTAAAGAGGAAGCGTATGTGGCACGTGCTGAGAAGGGCTCCAGAGTCCTCTGGGGTCCCTCTCCTGCATAACTGCCTTCCAAGTTGTCTATAAACACAAAACTTTCCAATTCCCTTAAATCCAAATCCTGCTAATTGAACTTGTCCTGTAATTTATCTCCATGCATATCCAATTCAAGTCAACAGGATTTGGCTTTTAGTTTTCCAGCTTTTTATTTTTTTGTTCATTAAAGACGACATTCAGAGAGAGACTTAGATCTTAGCAGCTGATCCTTAGGAAACACTGTTAACCTGCCTCTCCAGTGTACATGCTGTAACATAAGTAACAAAATGGCTGTCTCTGATTCCAGATTTTAGTCTGATTAATGACTATTTAATCTTTACCTTGAGTACAAACAGTGGTCTCCCTTCATAGGATTTTCCAACAGAGAACATGTGAACAAGATCTGAATGAGTTTTATTCAGATGATGCATCCAACCCTGGATCTGCAAATACAGAAATAAACTTGTTGCTTCAGTCTTTCATTTCATGGGAAGCAACTGTAACGTGTTTATTAATCTCAGCTCTTAGTCCTCTGTATGTTTTTTGATTTTCCTGTAGTTTTTCTCTTTTTGGGTTTTGTTTGTTTGTTTGTTTGTTTATTCTTGTTTTCACACTTGAACTATCATCGGGCTCTCATAGCTCTGTTGCCAGAGGCTGGATGCCGCCTTCAGTCACATGGGATTTTTTTTCCCATTTTATTGTCGGACATTACTGGAATGCATTACCTGTCCATTGAAAATCTGGGGATGGGGCTAATTTTCCATTCCCAATAAATATTAACGGCATGAAGAAAGTAGGTCCCTGAGCCTGCCTGCCAGGACACAGAACGGCGAACAGGTTGACCTGCAGGATTCAATGCTACCTGCAGTATTTGTTTCATGGGCACTGGATCTCACTGAGGTGCAGCACCTTGCATGCTCAGCCTAGTGACTTTGTTTTGGTGCAGACTGAAACTGCGTATGTCAGCACACTGGAATCAACAGAAATTATTTACCCAGCTATCTTCCAGGATAGTATCCCTTATACATGAATTTGTATCTAAGTGTTTTTAAGCCTTTGGGCCTTTTGTGCAAATAATACTTAAGCACTTGCTCATATTGCTTACTTAAATGGCTCAGTGAGACTAATCACTCACTGAAATCTCTTATTCCATCAGAGAAAAAGGCCTACTTTAGAAACAAAACTCAGAAGCTGTCAAAGATAGTTACATGTAAAGATAAGCCTTGGATACAAATATTTTTTTAAAAAATATTTTCAAGAAGGTGCCTATTTTTGAAGAAGAAACATTTAGAACAGTTCTGAAGATGAACAGGTAACCATAACTTTTAGAGAAAGTGAAATCTTAGCCTTATTAAAATCAACAGCGTAGTGGATAAGAGGAACAATATGAATTTTCACATACTTCTTCCAGGGAGTGATATACTTCGTAGTTATAACCAGAGAGGGACCTTCGACTCCTATATGACCTCAGTCCAGTTTGGTTTTCTATTGCCTTCTGCAGGTCTGATATGAGAATCCTAGGTAAAAAAAGATAGCGGTATTACTGAAAAACTAGTAGAACACACAAACTAAAGCAGAATAACAATCACATTTAGAAGAAATACAGCAGGAGTTAAACAATCCTGACATTACTTCATCTGTTATATTTGGACAATAGAGTGCTTTGGGCTTATTTGAATATATGCTGCCAAATAAATATTCCAGCTGCTTTGAAATGTAACAGTGTCTTCAAAGAACACAATGAGCTTGTTAAGCGAATAAACCAGCATGATGTAAATAACGTAACCAATGTGAAGAAGAAGCCACTTTCATTTGTTTACGGTACAGCATTTGCTGTCTTCTTTTATAATCCAGTTATACTACGTGATCATGGATCTTCAGAAATGGATTTAAAAACCATTAAAAAAATCTTTTTAGACTTAGAAAAACATGCACATACTTTCTCTTGGGAGTTATTGTACTGGCACGGAACATTACATATACCTACAAGTTGTAGAGGCAAACAAAAAAAATTTAAGGACCTGGCAGCATTATAATTCTGTCTGAAACACAACAAACAAAAAAATCTTAAGTGTAGTTTGCTGTTTACATTACGTACTCTGCAATAGTTGTTTGCCAGTTATTTTAAAATAACTCAGGAAAAACATGAAACAATACTAAGTGAAAATTAAATATGCTTGCATAAAAAGCGAGAGGTTCTTTGCATTAAGAGCAAAATGCAGAAACAGTGGTGTAAGCTGTAAACTTTCCTATTTTATGGCAAAACCAAATAATGATACAAATATAAAAATGTAATACAGAAAACATCTAAAAAGAATTATATTGAAGAGGTTGGAGCATCTATCCTTCCCATCACACCGTGGCAGGAGCTGGGAGTATCGTCACTGACATCAGTAACAACATCGCTGTAAAACTGAGAGCCATTCTTGTATATCTCCTTCTCCTAAAGCATGGCAATGTGTAATCAACATACCACTAATTCATCATTCCTGTAAAACAGTGGTCACATTCAACCTTTTAAAGTTTTATAAGCATTAGCTGCAATGATTGGAAAAGAGGGAAAGAAACTGCATTCACTCTGATCCTAACTCAGCTGTGCAGCAGATATCTCAAAGAGAACAGGTCTATCTACATATAATATCAAAGTAAAGATTATCCCCATCTTCAAATGTACTAGTGAAGTAATTGCATAATTAGGAATTACATTGTTCTACATCAGCAACTTTCATTAAGCGAACTAAGGGCTTATAGTCTTGACTTGCAAAGAGCTATACACTCTAAGACCAGTACTGTAAAGCATTTAAGCCTGTAGTTAGATTAAAGCAGTGATTTTATTCAAGTCATTAGGACATCTAATATGTTAAAAAAATACTTGCTTGCTTTGCTGAATTCTGATTAGTGTAAGTACCTACCAGGATCAAGCTCTGTTCACTTAATAATAGATTTAATTTCACAGCTCCTGATTGTTCATGTGTCTGTATTCCAAATGAGATTTGATAATCTTTCTTTACTCTTAAATGACTGTATACTGTGTGTGCTTGTAACACAAAGGCTCTTAAGTAACGCCAGGTCTCAATACAACCTAAGTGGCCTCGTTGCCAGAGTAGTTACAACTGAGGCAAGTTGGTGCAGTAAGAGTTTATCTGATGCCTGGCTTGTTTTCATGACCATCTTCGTGTCATAAAGTCAAACACTGGGACCGATAAGCTAGCCTGTCTTAACAGGCAAAGGATGGTCACCTTGTTCATATTTAGGGCTGCTTAATGCTTCCTGTCTTCAGAAATTTGTCATAATTTAGGCAAGCGTCACTCCGTCATGCTGAAGTTTTATATGGTGTTTGCCTCAGATTTTCCAGTTCCAAAAGGGATGTCGCAATTTAACTCCTTTGTAAGTAAGTAGTGTGTCAAAAATAAAATAAAAAAAAATATTGGGAAAAGCAGCCATGAGCAAAGGAGCTGTATGAAACCTTGCCTGGCGCTTCAGCCCCTTGGCTGTGGAGCTGCGCTCAGCTCAGGGCTGTGGTCCCCACCCCAGCTGCGCTGTGGGCATGGCCGTGCCCGGCCGTCCCGGCAGCCCTGCTCCTGCGGCTCCCTCACTGCATCTGTTGCTGCTCTCATGGCGAATCCTGCTGGCTCTTGTGGAGTTACAGGTCTTAGGAGGCTTCTCAGGACAAGCACATGCTCATCCGAGGCTGGGCAGGCTTTTCCTTCTGATGGCTGGGACCCAGCGGACAAGGAGTCCAAAACGGGCAGTGGGGAGATGAAGAGGGAGAGCAAAGAAACAGTCTAGAGCCGACAAAATACTGCCCAGCTTCCTCCTAAGTGCACACTTGTGTGCCAAATGTCAGAGAGGAAATATTCCCTGTGGAAAATCAATGTCATGTTGTCCTAGTATTTGTAGCACATTGTTTCAGGTAAACTGCAGAGACCTTTCGCTCTCACAGTTCTTGCGCTTGCACACTGTGCTCTGCAACCTAAGTAAAGGTCTTCAAGTGCAGGGAGTGTTTATAACACATATAAAATGGCCTTCTGTCATTTCATTAAAGGTGATTACTGTGAGCAGGAACAGCAGCAGACCTGAATACAACTGTTGGGCCACAGTAATTAGGGGACAGTTTTTGTATAAGCACAGGAAAACAATTACAGAAATCCCCGTCTCATTTTTAAACACGAACAAAACCAAAGCAGTGTTGAACCTCCATGAAAGTCACTCTGAACTTCTGCTACCGGGCCTGCATAATTAATTTCCTTATGTTTGTTTTGCTGTTTTTAGAAAGACAAATTAATAAGAGACCATTGTTATAATAAAAATGGAATTCTGGTAAGAGTACATATGATACACAGTATGATTTGTGCATACTTTTCTGAGAAATACATATAAATAGCCTCATGTAGGGCTTTATTCAGCAAATGTTTGGGAATTCAACTAACTCATCAGTTGATTATCCAGATGCTTCAGCATCTCACTGAAAAGGCTTTAATGACAAGATCATTACTCTTGTCTAGTATATCATATTGATAAATATGAATGATAAGTATACTCCAAAGCCGTCTTGAATGCTTTTAAGAAATGCTATAAATAATGTGTGATCCTTAGCGTGTATTTGTGCTGTATGAGTTGCATAGGGTCATGAGGAATGGAGAGTTATAAAACAGAACTAGTACATTCCTTTATAATTCATGAAGAAGGCTTGCCTCCGTGTTTGCAGCACACTTGTAAACAAACCTTGCTCCTGTTAAATACAGAGAGAGGCAAAGCAGGCTGCAGAATTAGTAATTACCATCCCTCTCTTAACAGATGTGATTCCATATACATTGAAAACACTTCAGCTTGACTCCAAAGGAGGACATTTAATTAAAACTGCCTGCCTGTGGGAGATTTTCTGTTCTCCCATTAAAATGGTTGTTTTCTTGGCAATGTCTAGCTGTCTGCCAGTCTAATTGCTATGATGTGGAACGTATTTTGAAGCGCACTTGGCGTGGTAGATGCAGACCTGCCTTGGAGGCCAGATCTCTGGAGCGAGGCACAGAAAGCGAAGCACAGGCTTACGTGTACTGGATGTTTGCTTGCTGGAGGTAGGGCAGCAGACTTCGGGACGTGTTCTGTGGTACTCGCACGTCGGTGACCGTACCTTCAACGATGTGGAAGGGGCTGCTGGGCTGCCACAGGTCCACCTGTAGTGCAGGAACCAACCTGTAATTCATATGCATTCAGTGTAGGTGGGGAAATCCAGGAGATGGCACGCTTGAAGCTATGTAGGCAAACACTCTAGGCATGGTATATACAATAAAACTGTATTGGCTGGTCCAGCTCGACATCTATGCTAATGGAGCAGATTTTGAGGAATGATTGCGTCCAGCTTAGCACAACTCTCGTGGGAGATTTGCCAACGGGAAGAGAAAACAGTCTCAGGAATGTGCCAACATTCCTCAAACAGCTCAAAACAAAAGCTACCTCCAACTTCATGTGCCTCCTCAGACTACTATACATTCCCTATGTATTAGCTCCTATGGAGTCCATGAGTCTTTTTTATTTCACAAGGTATTTTCTATGTTCACTAGGGCAGTAAAAGAAAAGAACGCTAAAAAGAGGTGGAAAGCGTAGCATATACCAGTGTTGTTTGCAAAGTGTACCCAAGTTTTATTCTTGATGATAAGCAGATCAGAGGTCAGTAACAGAAGGTCACCAATACTATGAAGGAAGCTGTGATCTACCCAATAATTTTATATGAAATGTCAAAATAACAGGATTAAGATAATCAAATGATTACAGTCTCGTAAAAAACAATAGCTACTAAATGATACGACAATTATTAATGTGCCATCTATATCTGCGCATACCTAAGGGATGCTTCGTGTCCATTTTTACTTTCTTTTGTTGCCAAATCTGAAATATACACTGAGAAATTTTAGCCCAGAACATGAATTTTCAAGAAAGCAAGAAAGTTTGCAAACAGGGATTTTAAACTCAGTGTTCTGCACCCTGTAGCAAAATGGTGTTGTCCTGCTCAGCCGTACCAACAGCAGATGCAGGTACAACAGAGGTGAGAACAGTTCCTCCTCAGCCAGTGTGAGGACAGTGGCGAGAACGCAAGTTAACAAACCTCTTCCCAGAGCTACTGGATAGTCACAGGAGACGATGGAAAGGAGTCTCAGCAACAACCTCTGTGGCGATGTGACAAATAAGCGTGTCAAGATCTACAGGCCTTAAAAATATATAAGTTTGTGAGCTGAATACAAAGAGGGGAATTGATAGGGACTGCCATGTCCCCACATTTCTTAAAGAGAATTCAAAAAGAACTAATACTTGATAAATATCTTTTCAAGTTTACTGCAATCAGCTGTGCTAGGCTGCATTGATGAAAGTCATGGATGCAGCTCATGAGCGTCCCTTGCCTTACTTGCTTTCCAGGTTTCTAAGAAGGTTTTTATAATCTATATTTTAACAGCTCCTGACTTCTGCTATGACATACAAGCTATTTTGGAAATATCTAATGCATTTCACCTGGTCTTGCTACGAACCTTGTTTGAGAAGAGAGCACAATCTTGCAACATGGGTTTAGTTCCCACCATTTCTCAAATGGAGCTGAGTAAGAATATTCTCATTACCAAGAAGGCATCTGATGCTACCTCTTCAAGCAGTACTGACTTTAGTCCAGTTAATCCAATTAAATGCCTGCTACTTTGGAAGGAGAAAAACTGAAACACAGGGGCAGCCTCTTCTATTCCTGCCAAAACCACTCTTTGTTTCATGCTGCCACAATATGGTCTATGGATCCATGTGATAGTGATGGGTGGGCACAGCATCTTTTGAAGTCTAACACCAGGACTAGCAAAGTTCACGAGGCTTGTGAAGCTGACAGCAGCTATGACAGATGGTCAGTAGAAACCGAACTCGTGCATTAAATGGTGCTAAAGGCTGCTTCTAAATAAAGATCCTCTCACTGCGCTAACACCTTATGTTTGTTAGTTTATCTATCTTTCGTATTTTGATTAATTATAGACATTCAGTGAAATTCCCCCCCTAATTCAACAGGGTTGATTTCATACATGGTTAATTAGAAATGTGTATTTGACTTTAAAGATTTATGCCTAAGAACACATATCACAGAGGGTAAATTTGTTGCTCTTGGAGTAACAGCGTATCAATCAGCTCAGCTTGAGCCATCTTAATAAAAATAACAACAAATTGTTATACACAAGCTAAGAGCAACTGAAGTGAAGTGTCTCCTGGCCAACTGCAATATCTAAGCACACAAAACTGAAAACAGAAGTTACAAAAATGGAACAAAAAAGTCATGATTGAGATACACCTGAAACTTGTCTTTGTTCTTGATAGTTACTTAGGATTAATTTTGGTGAATTTCTCCATCATCGTGGAGGGAATAAACCAACCAGTATTCACACTATTGGTTACAACATCACCAAGCTTTTTCATTTCTGAGGTATTCTAATTGTCCCTCACATTACTGGCTGCAAGGGAATATCAAAAGCAGAAACAATCTTCTTTTTAATGTTTCTTTTAAGCAATCTTCTTTAATCAGCAGTATATTGCACACCGCTATCCTCTTTTGGCGAAAATGCAATATTTCACTCCTGGCATTGTCCTGGAAGTGAAACAAAAAAATTCCATTTTTAGAATGCAAATCACTTCAGCTCAGTTCCCTATTTGGGTAGTTTGGTTCCATTTGACTCCCACTTCTCGTCCTTTGCAATGTAGACGAAGCATTCGATGCTCATCTGGGAGATGTTGCCTGTGGTATACAGAGCACCACTTCAATTGCTGACTTGATTTTGCTTTATAAAGCATATAACAAGAAACACATTTCTCCAACAGACATCTTCTTTATATTGCAGCTTTCAGCTTGTCCTTGGCGTGACACAGAGACAGCACATGAAAACTGACAAACAGAAGATGGATTTCAGAGCAGGCATGTTTGGACTGAGCAAGTCCAACTATCCTTTACTCACTGTCAACTTTAGGAGACTTCATCATTGCATCTCCCATGGATACTGAGGGCTCCATTGGAGTCATCACCCTTCTTTCAGCATTGTTCCTCTGGCAAGCACGCCTTGGATTTCCATGCTGGGCTCTGCTGGCTAGTGAGTGGTAGCGATATTAATTGTTCTCCTATCCTCTCTACTATCTGTGATGGGGTGTTGTTATTCCCACACATTAACTATTATATAGTATTATGGATGGTATACCAGTCAGTGCCAAAAGACATTTATTTGCTGTGTGAGTGGTGGGATATGCTAGGTGGGGGGAATATTCTCCAGCTACAAAACAAACAGATGCAGAAATCCTACAGAACCCCCTGAACACACAGCCAAATATTTGAACCTCACAATTCACCTGGTATCTTGAAGCTAGAGGAAGAGAGATATGTTTTAGAGTGTCTTTGCAAACCTAAATATTCTCATCTTCTTTGCAGAACTGTCTCCTTTGCACATCTTTTCATATCTGTCAGGAAGCAGGTTGCCTTTAGAGGGTCTTGGGATGTTTTAAGCCTCTGGACAATAAGCAGAGCCCGGGCAGGATTTTTCAGCAGACTTAGACTTGGGAACTGGAGACCAATTACTTGGCACCTGCTGCTGCACTCAGGTGTGACTCCGGGTACCTCTTCTCAGGGACAGTGGTGGCTCCGCAGATGCCCAGCGAATGCTCTTTCCCAGAATCTCACTGGAGGCATGAGCATCCTGACTTGCTTTCTATGAGAAGAAATGGTAAGTAAAAGCATACAGGCAGCTCCCTTTTCCCAGAGGATTTAAAAACATTATTGCTTTATTTAACAAAGATGGTATAAGAGATTATTAATCGTGACTACATAGTAAGTATTCTTTTTTAACTGCACATTCTTTTTTTCAACCTCACTCATCCCATAAAAGTCCCTGGGATTCCACTTGTGCTTAGGAAAGCCAACACTCTTTGGGTTTCCTTGCAGGCAGTTTCTCTTTAAACCAAGGTGTTAAAGACAGCTCAAGAATATAAATATATCAGCTCTTACCTGGACACCTTCCAAGCTACAGCTACCCTGAACTCATTAGTCATGTCTTTAGCTTTTGGTCAGTATGGTGACGAAAAGTCAGCACAAGGCAAAGGGACAAATATTTTTAAAAGATTTGGGTGCTGAGCTAAGAGAATTCAGAATTTCTTCCCAAATGAAAACCGATGCAAATAATTTTCCAACGATACAAACATTTTGTTGGTATAATCCTACATATCACAAATGGCGTACACAAAGCTCTGTTTCCCTGCCAAGACAGAAACCCGAGCAGGGAGGTTTTTTCTTCATTAGTTCCAGGTTTTCCTCCAGCTCGTTCTGTGCCTGTAGAAAGGGAGCCCAAGGTTCGTTCTGTGCCCTGCTTTTCCCCAGAAACACACTCATGGCTGCATAAATCCCCCAGTCCTTTTTTTCATTCAAGCCACTGAAAGAAATCCCCAGCTTCTTTCGACCACAGGGCTTAGTCCAGCTCATACTTTGTAATTAAAGCCATTTTCTTGGGCAGTGGCCTCCAGTTGTTCCTCACTACCCTTTCATAAACAGCTGTTTAATTTCTTCTTCCATTTAGCCTGAAAGGAAGATGCTTAGTGCTCTCATCAGGTCTGCAATAGTGTATCGATCAAAAGAGATGATTGATGCTTGTAATTGAAAGTAACTAGAATAACTCTGCCATAATTTACATTTAGTATCTTGGCAAAATTGTTTATATGATTTATCTGTGTTACACCCCATGAAGACAGTCATTTTGTTATGCTTTATTACCTAGCAATTCCAGTTTTTATACTTACTGAGTTGTATACAGCAATACATTTGCCAAAGCTGGCCTTGTCCTTAACATCACTATGAACAGATTTCTTTGAGAAATGCTGTCAACTTTAAAGTTCAGAATGTAATTATTGTTATGATGCCATCAGCTAAAATGGCTTGGCATTTCTGAGCCTCTTGTAAAAGGGAATGTGCAGTCAGTAATGCAAGCAGTGATGCTCTTTGCTCATGGGCTCTATCAACGTGTCATGGGCTCTCTCAGGATCTATGGGTTTTCCATTTACACCCATATACTTGTGTATAGACACAGAAACACCCTAAGCAGTCCTGAAACTCATTAGATATGTTTTCAATTAGAAATCTGATAGTAGAAGGTAGAGAACAGAAGTAGAAACTGCTCTAGTCTCACTGATGTTGTCAGAGGCCTGACTATCGGAGGCTTCATCACGTAACACACGACAAACATAGTTACATATGTGTGTGTACACAAACACCCCTCGCATGCACATATATAGTGTGCAAGAGAATTTTAGGCTTCTATTGGTATATTTGCAAAGAAAGAATGAAGGAAGAATGACTCCTGCTGACTGACACTGGTGGATAATTATAGCTGTGCTGTAGTTCACCTGGAAGGAGTAGAACTGCTCCTCTCTAATGTCTTCACCCTTAAAAATATTTTCAGGATCAGGACTGATTTCATCCTCACTTGCTCCTGCCAATTAAGGAACTTAATTGACAGTCCTGACTGCAAATCTCCTTCAGCTGCCCTTTATGTGCAGCAAAATCGTCCAGTGGCAATTAAGTGTGGGATTCCCTGTGCTTTCTAGAAGGACTTACAAGGTAGTCCTAGTCGCTGGTGCAAAGTAATTTAAGTTGCTGATTGAGCACCCTAGACATTTAATTGGCTCTAACTTTTCAGTATTTATTTGCTTTTCAGTGAGGCTGGTAAGAATAATTGTGCCAATAAATCGGGATTGATTCATGGGATTGCAGCAGCCGTAACACTGGCAGGAACAGAATGCGAACAATGCACAGCTTGAAGTTTTGAGTTTTGCAGATCTTTGTGGAACGATAACATAGTAATGGCCTTGCCACTCTACTTACACTGGTATAATTTTACACAGGGCTCTACACTGCAGAAAAGAACTCGTAGGCTATTCCTCAAGAGAGTCACCGAGGAAAAACTCATACACAATTATACGGTAATTGAATAACTGTTCTTACAAGTACAGATGCCACTGGGCTAAGTATATTTGAAAGACGTGAAACAGTCTTTATCAGAGTCATTAAAATAACCCAACCAAAACCCTATTTTGTTTCTTATTCATCTATTTATGGCTTGGTTCATTTTGTAGTTGTTGCTGCACTGCATAAGAAATGGAATAGTAAGCCCTGGGTCTGATCCTGCTCCCACTGGGGCTGTGCTGATGACTTTGTTGAGCTCGGACTCAGGCTTCCTAACCAGTAAAAGAGGAAGCAGATTCCTCCCATCTCAGAAAGTCCAGGCTTTCTGAGTCTTGTGAGACCAATACACTCACTACCTGGGCTCTCCCGTTCTATCTTGCATCTTCCTACTAAAGTTTTCCTGGAACAACAGTTTCCTTCTGAGCCTGGCAAGTGGTTTACAGACACGTATTCTGATATATTGATGAATAACCTCTGTTGTCACCTGATGTTCCCTGTGTATCTGAAATATTCTACGCATATCTGACTGGAACCCTAACTATGAGTTATGGTAAAATCTGGACTGATGACTAAAGCATCTGGCTATATAGATATATTTGCCGTATGTGCAAAGTAAAATGCACACAGCCCTGGCTACTGAGCTAATTCTTTCCTTCCACAAAGTAGGAAGAGCTCCATTTGGGCTGACAGGCCTTCTTACTGCATTTTCAGACAAGCTTTTGTTCTCTGAAGCCTTTTTCAGCATTTGCCTATGGAGCTGTAACTATCAGATTTATAGCCAAGTGATCCTTTCCCCCTATGAGATATTTTTCTGATTCCCTGAACTGCAATGACAGGATCAATTCAGGGATTACAATGGATAAGCAGCTGCTGTAGGGGCTAGAAAACAAACAAAAGGGAATGGAGTTCTGGCTTCAAGGCCTGCTAGACTCGCTCCTCCCAAAATTAAAGAAGTGCCTGGCTGTGCCCAGGAATTTCTTTTGTAAAAGCTACTGAAGAATGAGTGGTCTAACTCTATTATGCCAGGAATGTTCACAGAGCAGTAGCTTCTTTGCTACCTATACAAACAGCCCCGATCCCAGTCAGGCGTATGTGATAGAAAGTGCTTGTAGACCACCGATGGAGTAGAAGTTATCAGTCAAGGCTGAAATGAAGTAGCACTTCAAAAATAACGCTTACAAAGGAAAATTCCAGAGCAGATAAACAGAATCTGCTGGGTCTGAGGACCCAAGCAAATCCCAGTTTCTTTGCAAAGCACTTGGGAATGCGACATTTGTTTCTGTCAGTCAGGTCCAACAGAATTAAAACCATGAAAGGGCTCATAAATCAGCAACAGGCTCCTCAAATTGTCTCCTAAACAAGAAAGAGCAGGAGACAATAGCCAATCATTGGAGAGGCGTATGAGGCAGAGGGACAACGGATGGACAAGAGGAGCCCTGGGGGACAGAGAGCGGGCAGTTCTGTAATACTCAGGTCACTGTGGTACTATCATCCTAAATATTTCTCTTTCATTTGTTGATTACTGTAATCATTTGCAAATGATTAGTGTGAAACAGGGAACCTGCAAAAAGGTATTTCTGGTCTTAAACACCGGGCCAGGAACAAAGATCTGTATCTATAAAAAGAGAGAGTATTTATAAGAGCAAAGGACTGCAGCAGAACATCTAAAATTTAAGATCAGTGCCTTGATTGCGTTAGAGCAGCAGCCAATCCAAAAACTGTGGCAGTGATCTATAGCTAGAAAAATAAATAACTCCATGAGTTTGTACTTGAATTACTAAAGAATTTGCTGCATTTTAGTCTATCACAACCATATGAAAATGTTCTTTAACACTGCTATGCAACATACCTGTCATCTTACATGAAAGCTAGAGGAGGAGCTCCACCATCGTTTACCCCTGACATACTCACCGTCGTATCTGCTCCAGTGGTCTTTGGCACAGGGACTGTGCAAAAGGTGTTCAAGGGTGTGGGGCGGTGCTGCTGGTGGGAAGCACAGTTAGCAGGCTCTTATTTTTCTTCCCCACAGAAACTGAAAGAAACTTGATGTAGGAACATGCTGGAGACAAAGAGATACATACTGCTGTATACATACTGATGGCATCTCCCAGCTGCTACTACCTTTGTCACTTAGTGAAAACCAGAAACTGGCATCTCCTGCCTTGAAAAAGAGCACGACTGTCTGCTCCCCACCTACCTCATTTCTTATGACCTCAGACACGTATTACCCTAAGAAACAGTTGCATACACGGCAGTGCACAATGCACAAGAGCTTTCTGAGAACTTGCTCTGGAGAGATGGTGGTACTGTGGTCCTAGAGGGGGGCCTGGCAGGGGGAGCGTGGGGACCCTGCTCTGCCTGGCTGGGGCAAGAGCGGTCAGGGCCAGAGCCACCTCCTGCTGCTGCTTTGCGGGCTGGGATGGTGGCCGATTGAACGCAGTACATTTAGGCGTCCTTTTTGCTTCGTTACTGTGGATGAGTTTATTGGTTGAATACATGCAAGTTTAAGCAACTTTACAGAACTCACAGCAGACAAATTTTAATCTGGAGGGCTGGCTATTTTTACTGGCAGTGCAGGTCTACATGCTACGTTCACCCCATCAGGGAAAAAAAGCAATATTTTGTTACCTACAAGTTAATAGAACCAGCCAATGAAGGAATCAATTTATAATAATGATTAATAACAAAGCACTGTGGGCAATGGAGCTACAGACCAAAACTAATTTGTGGAAATTACTCAGCAAGTGATTATGACTAATGTGATTTGCCTTTGGGCAATTCATGAACCAAAAGTTAAACATGTGGAATGAAACATTCATTATCCATTATTCACTCAGAATAGGCAACGGCTTTTGCACTGTAGCAGAGCCTATACACTTCAGGCACGTTTTGGGGGTTTATTACACTAAATATTATATGGACTTTTTTTTTTTTCTTTTTAAAAAGGGGGCAAATATCTCTCCTAAGGAGCTCCAGATGCTAAATTTAAAGTCTGAAGGGACTACACCTTCTGCAAAAGTGTATGAGTTAACCTTACAGCTCAGGTATTGGTAGAAGAGCAGTCCTGTTTGAGATCAAAAGGTTTCCATGTGGACTAAAGCCCCTGAGAAGTCATCCAACCTCTTCTGCGAGCTTTGTCGCTTACGCTGTGGCTAGACTGCCACTGCTGCCCAAGTTAATTACTGGGGGCATATTCTAAGATACTTCAAATACATCAAGACATATAGCCAATTCCAAGATGATCCTTCAAGGATGTCTCAGTGTAGGCTTCCGTAAATGCACATTCAAGAAAGGACTCCTTTTGTGTCTGATCCTCTTCCCAAAAGGGATGGACCTTGCAACCTGCTGACTTCTACAGCATTGGCTTCAGCGTGGCAGAAGGCAAAGCTCTCCCCACTTCTTTCCCCACTGCCCTGGTGTCTGTGTCTGAAAGAAAGCAGCTAGAGCAGACTGTAAATCTACTCAGGAAAAATCAGTGGTAAGGACAGTCATTAAGAAACAGGCAGATAAAACAAAATGAGTGAAAAGATACATTGCCACTCTTTCCAGTGCCCGTTTATTTTCTTCCTGATTGTTTTCCCTTTGTCCAAATCAGTGAGCGATAAGAGGGGCTATTTTTGCATTTGCTTTATTCTCTGCCTGATGCTGAAATACACTGTTTTGTAATAGGACCATCAGGATAATTTTCTCAGACTTCTTTGCGATAAAGCCCTTCAGAAGGATATGCTCATTTGAACTGGACAGAGATGAGTTTTCCTTTTAATTCTTTGGATTATGAAAGATAGGCCAGAGGCAAAGGCTATGTGACTCTGCCTTACAAGTGTAGATTTTAAAGGCAGAACGAAATGGCTGGAATAAACACACCACCACGAGTCTACACTAAAGGTCCCTCCACCAGACACAGTGAGAAGGGAGCCTGGGACAGGAGGGATTGTCTTCTCTTTCCCTTGCCAGCACAGATGGTCTGTTGTATGTAAGGAAATCCCGCAACAAGAATATGATCCATTTGTGCAGAATCTACTCTGCACTGTCCTGGGAATTTATTCAAACCATTTAAGTTGTGCATGGATCACACTGGGGTCAAACTGGGCTCCCCAAACTTGACTTTTGCACTGCAATTTCTTTGGGTTGACTAATGGGGACTAATCCTGACATCACTAGAGAGCATAACTTTTGGCACCTTTGAAATATACCTCATCTCTAATAGACCAACTTGCCAGGGTAGAGAAACATATATCTGAATTTAAACCCAAGTGCAGGTATCCTTCTCACTTTGAGAATGAAAGTGATGTAACTTTTATTTTCACTGGCTTTTCTTGTTCTAATACTGACAACGGTGGAGAAAACTATCAGGCCATATCATAACTCAGGTTGAAGTCTTCAAATTGCTTTAAATAAAACCTTAACGTTCTTCAATAGACCAACTACTTGTTGTTAATCCCAAAATACTTTCTCTGGAAAAAAAAAAAAAGTTAAATTGGTGCTATTTGATGGTTATATAGGTACAAAACTGTTGTGTCTTGAAAGGATCCTGGTTCCAGCTTTATTTTTCTCTTGAGGAACGGAACATGTGAGTAATATGACAGATTGCTATTAATTTACTGCTCAAACCAAAATGGATTCAAAGGAGATGTGTCTTAAATCAATTCTGGTTTTCTGACTCTAAAACGTAAAAATCCAAAGTGCAGTACTTGTAATTGCAGTAATTTGTATCTCTCTGTTGATCCCTCTGTTCACATCTCTGTTGTTTGTCAGACAGTGTGTTAAGACAGCAACAGGGCTATATCTGGGCTTTGTTTGTAGCTTATTTTGCACTATTAGTTTTTTTTGGGTGCACTGTCTTCTATTTTCTCCTGAGCACATTATCAGCATTGTGCTTAAAGACTCATATTTAAAAAATTGAACAAAGTCCACTATCAGTTGAGTTTCCAACTCTGGAAGTCTAGGGATAGGGGAAGGACAGGGGAGACTGACATGGAGACTTAAAAAATTGCAGAACTCTAAATACATCCCTCGCATCCACATCTAAACACATCCTCTTCAGAGGGGTTGATGACTTGCAGCCGCTACTGACTTTTCCTGGTATTGAGAGTACTTGGCACTTCTAAGAAGTGTCATTGCTGATTCACTCCTTCATGAGTGAATAACTTGAGATAATTTTTTTTTGGGGGGGGGGAGGGGAAGATAATGATAAGTTAATGTTAAACATATCCATTACTTGTTAGCCGCCCAGGTGTCTCTTTCTGTCTGACCCCATGTAGATGGGCAGTGAAGCAGCTGCAGATGGAAGAGCCCTAAGACTTGAAATGCAGCCAAACCCAGCCTGTGTTCATGAAACTGGGTGTCAATACTCTCTCTCATTTTTGAATCTTCCCTTCAACCTCCTCAGCTTACTACCTCATCAGAATCAATCACTTTCTAATTAACTAGTCAGATTCCGATGCGGTTTGCCAAAATTTTATTATCCTGCTCTCAGAGTTATAGCATGCAATTATTTATTCAAGTTTCTACTGCTCCCACTTTGATGGAATTGGGTGAAGGAATCTCTTTCTGGGAGCCTAAGGGAGCTCTGTAATGAGAAACAGTTGCAAGAAGGTGAGTAACCCTTTTGCTTCTCAGGGTTTGCAATATGAGGAGAAAGGAAAAAACACATGTGCTCCCTCTTTATGTTCCAGCATCCAGGGGGAAGAAATTAATGCAAAAACCAGCTTCCACATGTATTTCTTGGGTTTATGGCTAGAATTTTTTTTCCTAATTGGGAGTAAAACAATCATCCTTTTTGGGGTATTACAGTAACATTCACAGTTGAGGGTCAGGCCCTTAGTAAGCACTGCAGAAACAAATATAAGACAATATTCTTTAGCAGGGTTGGGCATTACAGTACAAAGTGCTATAATACGTAGCATTGTTACACTGCCTCTGTTGAACATTGACATTCCTCATACAACATATGCACAGGCTGGATGTCTCGAGACTGGGATTTACAAAAGATAGCATCTTGAGTGGGGAACTAACTGAACATATCGTTAAGAAACACAGAGGTGATGAAGAGAGCCTCAGCCTTCCTACTTAAAGCTACTAAGGCATCAGTGTCTTGACTGATGGAGTATTCACAGCAGTAAGCCTTCTCCTGGGCTGAGGTACCTAAGGTAGCTCCGTCCACTTTCTTAAAAAATGGTAGCAAGAAATCTTCATCATAACTGAAAGATGGAATGCTTTTCAGGAGGGTGTAAGAGCTCTTCTAAGATCTTCATTTTGTTTGATTTGGTATGCGGACTGAAATTTGATTTACTTGTATCCCAGATGTTAACTACTGGACTAGAAAATTATATGCACCTGCATTCTTTGCCTCGGTGAGAACACAATCATTTACATGAGGTTTCAACAATGGAGACAGAGATACATCACAGACCGCCTAATAGTTTGCTGGAGTTGAAGGCAGCGAGCGGCGCAGAGGTTTTGCACATGCTCCCATCACTTTGGTACCACCAGTGTTCTGCTGTGACCCAAAACTGTATGTCACAGGACTGCTGAAGTTACCAACGTGTTCCTTCGTCTATGTCCATACAGCTCTTTTCAGCCAGATGCAAACGAAGGATTGAGTTTGGTGTGCCAAATGACTTTAGCTTGTGCCCGTGCTGCCTGTAAGGCTGCCTGTCAAACTCCTTTACCTTCATAGGTACAGGGAGAAGTCAACTCAAGCAGAGTATGAGCTAACACGGGAAGAAGCAGAGCCTGGGACTCGTGTTCAACTCCTGGAACAAACCCAGCATAGTGATCAAGTTGTTACTTCCCTGGTTCTGCTCTGGTTCGTCTATGTTTTGGAGCCTATTAACGAGGCTTGTCCCTCTGCCAGTGCCTGAGGGCAGTGCATGTGCATGGTGCAGCCCTGTCCATGCTGTCACAGGGCCCAGAGGCCTGGCTTACAGGTACTCCCCATCCTCGTCTGAGATCATGGGCCACACTGCTGTGGAAAGACTGCCTTCGTTAGCTGTGCCAGCAAAGCACCACGCTGCAGAGTGCTCTTGCGCTACAGTGGTACTATTGCTCTTCATTTATATTTGCAAGAAAAGGCCAGGGAATAAAGTTTTTGGCTTGCTAGTGAGTCTCGTAGACACTCTCTCAATTGCCTCTAGAAAATTATGCTGCCAGGGAGATTCTCAAACTGAAGCCACTTCCTTTTTCCTATTCCTGTGTGTGTCCACGTCTTGAATTAACTCAGTGTTTTAAATAAAACCATCAGCCAGATAGTGAAACATGGGACTATGTATGCTAGCAAGAAGTGGAAGAGCAAAAAAAGCAAATTTGCAAGCGTGGCGCCTGTATTATTTTAAGGCAATAAGTGTTTCTTGTTAAAATTGTCAGGCATGGTGAATCTAATTCCTACGCTATTTTATTGGGAAATTAGGAATTTAATGGGCAAAGGCTGCTTTTCAGAGTATAAAATAGCTTGAAGTGTCAAATGAAAGGCATGTCAGTTAACCCACTACAGTCTTCAACAAAGATCAGAAAAAGAAGATGAAAATAATGAAACTCACCTTAAGCCTGTTAAACGTAGCCCTCAGGATCTGCGTTTCCCTCTCGCTCTCAGGAACAACTCGTATGACTTTATCACTGCCAATAAGAAAACATTGAATTGACAGTTTAAGGCTCTTTGCAGCAGCACAATGCAACAGTAAACAGGTTCCAATAGCTACCGTACTTGTGCTCTTTTTCAGCGTCTGCAAAATGTCTGGTGAACTGGAGCTCTGCTTCTAAACTTGCTCCCTGGATTATGCACTTCCATAGGAATGATTTGCTCTTTACAGAGCAGGGTGTCAGCTTGACCCTCCATTTCTGTGTAAATGCTTTTGGTCATTCCTTCTAATTTAAACTATTCAGGCTGAAATCTTCCATACCAAGTATCTGCCTCAGATCAAAACAATTCTTTTTTGCCAAAACAAATAATCTGTTTCTGAGGACAAGATTAGATAAGATACATTGCTTTTGTGTGTTTAAACATTTAATGGGCTTTGAAGAGTCCAGTGTTCCCATGCATTAAAGAGGGGACTTTAGAAGAGAGGTGACCTTCATATGAGGGGCAGGCCTTTTGCTTTATCCATTAAAGCTTGCACAAATTTTGTGAAGTAAATAGCTGTTCATACATGCTCAGAAGGTTCTAGATAATAGCACCTCATTTTATGTACTTTCTTTAGCAGATCTCAATGAACATAACTTTGCAAACAGGAAACAAGAAGCTGAATAGCTGTCCATTCAATGACCACCATCCATGTCATGAACTATGGGAGGCCGGAGACCATAGGAAATATAGGGAGTGATCATGTAACTAAGACATCATCACCATAATCCGTACACAAGAGGGCTGAATAAATTTGCGTGGCCAATGCTAATTCTGTCATTTTCCTACATTTTGAGTTTTTGAATTTGTACTGTTGATAATCAGTACTTCTCCTCTTCCAAGAGACCTTGGAGGTCATGCATATCTTTATTTCTACAGTTCTATCCACTAGCCAGAACCCCCTTTTAAAAAATTTCTTTATCTCCAGTTTCCTCATTATCTGGGAATTTTATGCAATAGAATTTCCCTTGACATTGACAGAAGTTTGTCCCTTAAATATATTGTGAACTCTCCTACTTTCCTGAACCTTCTGAGTCTGCTCAGAAGATACCTGGCCAACTAGAAGCAACACTGGTGAGTGTGCATTTGCCAGCCTCGCTTTTTTAGGAAGGCTCCCAAGCTGCTGCTGTTCTCAGCAAGCAGCCACCAGGTCTTGTCTTTGGTGTACTGCAGCTACAGCTCTGGTAGGACTCACCTTTGTTGCAAGAATCCTTAATGCATATATGGGTAAGCATTAAATATTGCCAGTAAGTGGTTCAGAAGAATGCACTGGTTGTTGGGTTCAGTACTGCTAATAAATACTGAATTCTGAAACAGCTTGCTCCACCTCTTTCTGGCAGTCTTTTCCCTCCAGTCAACACCTGCTCCCACTTGGTTAGTCTCTGATCCTTCTTTCTGTCTGAGCTCTTCAGTTCTGGTTCTCACTGCTGCTGAGCTTTCCCTGTAGACAGGTCCCAAGCCTTAAAACATCTAAGTCTTCCAACAGCTTCATGGCCTTAAAGTTTTTGGGCCAGTTAGACTCCAGGTTATGGCTGCAATAACACTGATGTACCCAGAGATGTGGACCTCAGTCCATTCTGCTTGGCTGCTGTTGACCTTACTTAACAAATGGTCTATGCCTAAGAAGGAAGATTTCTGAAAGCACTCTTGTTATAATTTGGCAGCTCTAAAATTTTAGGGGAAATTACTATGCTTCCAAGCCAAGTTTAACCTCCTGTATAGGAACTTACTTACACAGAAGGGAATAAGCCTCTTAGAGTACTACAACTGCTGCATCTTTTCAAGGAAAATAGATGCTTTTAATTTATCATACATACAACAGTAATATTCTTTCCCATTACTCATTTCTTTCAGAGTATTAAATTGCTGTTAAGAAGGAAATGGGTAAAAAGAAGTAATGATTGCCCAGGACATGTGAAGGTGAAGTAACTAATAAAGATTCATTGGACATTTCTGGAAGGATTGGGACAACCAACACATAAAACTCAGATTTTAATAAGTAGCTAAGCATGTGTTACGCAGCTGTAATGGAATTTCGAAGGAATGGATATCACTTAGGTACAGTCTTGTATTAATATACACCACTCCAAACTGTCTTGGATTAGCTCAGCAACACTGGCATTTCCAATGTGATGAAAGACCTGCCTTAAAGAGGAAAATATTGGTGCTGTGACAGATCACTTGACACATTGTTGGGAAATGCCTCAAGCTATGGCTGGGTCTGCTGCTAGAGAGCTCAGAGCAAGCAGTTTAGCATACCTGGTACTGTTAGTATTTTTTGAAAGGACGGTTAAACCATTATGACAAGGTGGTTTCATTTTTTGTGCATGTGAGATGCAGGAATACACTGAATTCCTGAGAACTATCTGCTAACACCCACTTCTGTAGGTGGATAATCATTACACATTCTTCAAGAAAGCAGATACCGAATCCGGCTTTACTCCTGATATCTACCAGTCAAAGAACATAGTCCTAAGGTTATTTTTTAGCTTTACAGCTTTCCTAGTTACATTTCACAATAAAGGAATCAAACGATTACCTTAAACACTATGCAATACCCATTGAATTTAGGGTAGAAATCCAACAGCCTACCCAGTATTTAAGAGCCAACAACAAAATCTACCAGATCATGGACTAAAGTGGCTGATAAATGGCAGCTGTACCCCAAACACTCAGAACCACCCCCTGGCGAGGTCCGCTGCCATCCCTCATGTCTAGCTGTTGAGGAGAAAGAAGCAGGTGATCATGGGTACATCTAGGGAAAGTTGTGTTGCCTGAAGACATATGTCAGCACTCTGCTGATTTATGCAGGCAAAGTTATTTTTCTAACCACAATGTATCTCAACTTTTTTTTAAAGTTTATTTTTTTTACATTTCTAAACAAACAGCAAGATGGGATATATTTTGTAGGGATTAATATAGAACCTTACATCCACTGGGACAAACTTTCAATTTACTCCTAGCAACTAGGGTAATGGAATTTGAAGCTAGGACTTAGTGAGATCATTTGAATTTTGTGTAAACACAGTTGAAAGCCTTTGCAAAGAGCAATACACAAGCTTTATGAAACGAACTTACCAGATGAGAGTGGTGAGCAAAGAGTAGAAGCCAGACCGCTGGTGTCCCCAGGGACAGCCTTGTGTCCGAGCAAAAGGAGTGACCAGCTGTTGGCTAGCACTGACATGCAATGATTTTTTTTTTTCCTTCATTACCCCCTTATATTTTCAAGAACAGCATGAATGATGACATAGCTGCTTTTGAAACACAGAATATGCTACATGGGCCTGGGAAGGGTGATATTCCCTGCTGCCAATGGGGACTAAAACCTATTGGTTTATTTCTTTGGCTCTTTTAATTTACTTTTTTCCATTTACTTCATAGTTTTACTCGTCTATGAACAGACCAGATGGATTCAATGAAACCGTTCTGCAGCACATATACAACTTATTTACTGACAGAATTAGTAGTTCTTGCTCATGAAACTTTCCTGATGAAGTCACATGGCATGAACTGCATTTATGTAAATTCCCCATTTCCTTCAGGAAAATCCTTCTTATAGTTTTATTTTCCTGACTAATGTGAACCTTAATCAGCTCTCTCCTCTGCCATTGAATTCAATAAAAGTATGTTTACAAAGGCTTTACAAGTATTTTAAACACAGTTTGAGGAATATGTTATAAATCAAATACCTATAGAAAAAATCGGAAAGAAAATAAATCCCCACCTACAAGCATCCATTCCTAATGGTAGAGGTGCGATTATAGTTCTTGAGAAGAAGCTGGCATAGCTGCTGCACTTAAGTGGTTCATTAAGGCTTGGGCACTAGTTACACACTGAAAGACACATCTGAAAAAAGCTACAGCATGAAAGCTTCCCGTCAACTCCCAATATGCCATCAGATATCATTTGTGATGAAAGATCGACTGCTTCATTCCCTTTTCTCTGCTAAACTCTTCTGCTAGTCAAAATGTTAAGAAATATTCAAACATTAATTTTTTTTCTCTCTCTTCATCACTGGGATGAAGAGTTTCAACCGGGGACTTTCTACTGTTACAAAAACTACTTACTTAAATAAGGCTGGGCTCCTTCCTGAGACCTGATGGGGACATTTGGAAAAGGAGTTTCACAAAACTTCCTGAGCCCTTCTTTATGGTTTTCTGTATTACAGGAGGTGCTGATCCAAACAGAAGAGAGCACCACTTGTATTTTCTAGATAGCACTATATATATTTGCTGCCTTTTAGTTATTAAGGCAGGAAAACTGATGTTATTCCTGGTATAAGGAAGAGCTAGCTAATCTATAATTTTGAATGAAAAATATTTGCTTGGGTAATGTAGGCAGAAATGCTGAGGAGGCAAAATATGTTATTGCATGATATTTATCAGTATAGCACAGATGAATTCTCTGAAAACTGAATTTATACACAAGTTGCCCGCTAATTCCCAGGCATGGGATATCTGAGTTTCATAGATGTTCTTCAGGTGCAAAAAAGGCTTCCTACTTTACCCGAGCAGGAAACTTTAGGGACTAAACCAATGCTACATTACTAGCACTCTTCCTTTAAACAGCTTAATTCCAGAGACAGATGGTCTGGAAAGATGAATGTCTGCAGAAATTCCAGTTTTTGTTACAACTAAGGAACAATGCTTTTCCAAGCAAAGTTGGCCTCCAGTGCCTCATGAACGTTGCATACACGGCCATCTAGCTCAAACACATAAAGTGGGAACCAGTTGCTCCAGTGCATGTCTCTGTCAGAAAAAAAAAAAAAAAGTGTGTGTATGGTAATGGATTCCATCTTGCTTCACCAAGTGTCATCCAGTCGTATGCAAACAGACGAGAGAAAGAAGGCAGCTATTCAGGGCAGAAAATAAAATAAGAAGCAACAAGAGAAAGACACACTTAAGAGAAACAAACAGGCCAAAGTAAGAAAGTAGATGACAAGGAGATATGGTGCTAACTGTGCAGAATTAAGGTATGCAAAAACTTGGGTGATACCCATTTTGACCCAAGGGGGAGGCTGCAGTAGTCTGCTTAAATGAAACAGCATGTATACTCCTTTGAATTCACTTCCTAAGAAACTTATTACAATAACATGTTTGCATGAAACAGCTGATGATTGTTTAGCTTGGATGTAATCCTTCCAATGACATACTGTACCAAGCACAGCTACTTTTAAAGAAAGGACCATCATCATTCCAGTAACTGAGATTATTGAAAGGAGCTTCTGCTATAACCCCATCTGCTTCTTTATTCCCGCAGCTCATACGTTTCTCCAGCTCTGTGCTTTGTAAGGAAGTGATGAGTAGATGGTGATGCTGGCAGGCCTGGCGTGGGCCTGACAGTACCAGGATGCTTATCTATCTGGGTGCTCCCCTGCCCAAACATGAAAACTTCCCCCCCATTCTCCCTCTTCATCCTGACTGCAAAGGCATGTTGGACTTGTGTGGTGTAGCCAGACAAGCTTGGTTTACTGTCCTGATTAGGTTGTGGCAATCAAGCACAGGGCTGCCTGGCCAGTGCCCCTGGACAGACATGATTACATCAGTTGTATGTATTTTTATCCCTTTTCCTGTTCTTGACCTTGTTCCTTTCACATGCTTGTACCTTGCTTTCTCTGTCCCTCTCCTCTTAAATAAACAACTCAGCCCTAATTACTTTTTCACAGTTGGTCCCAGCTTTGCTACATCTGTACCCAAATTTGTTATTAATTTGGTAACCTCAGCCTCATATAGTATTACTGATAGGGTTACCTAGGTATTGTTGCCCGCAAAATGTCCCCAGTACTCCCCTTCAATTACCTGTGAAATTCAACCATTTCTCACTTAACTCCTCCTTCACCTCCTGCAAGATCCAGATGTCCTTCACAGTGCTATCTGAAATTTTTATCAGCTTCTCACATTGTCATATCCAGCAAGTTCTCATGTCATGTCCCATAGTTTATTCACGTCCTGATCAGTTAGCTTAACCTCAGGTCAGGGTCTAGTCCACAGCCTGCATATGTCTGCATCCCCAGCCCTCCTCCATGCTAGAAGGCCACACAGAAGCTCATACGCTTTTCTGAACTTCAAAATTGCTTCAGTTCATTCTAAGTCCCATGTATGTTTTCAGACAACTGCAGCAACTATTTCCAAATTAAGTATCTCGGGACTCTGCACAGCAGATTTGCTCTTGACCTCAGTGAAATCAAAGAAAGAACACCAAGTCTGAAAGAGGGTTGTTACAGAATGTAGATATCAAGAGCAGAAGGCTGAAGGGGAAAATGGCTCAGTGTTAGAGGTCTACATTAAACTTCTTGCACTCCAACTTTGTTTAAGACGTTGAACAAACCATCACAGGTCATCTACAAGTGAGGGTAAGTGCAGGCTTGGCAGAAGGTTTCTTATACTGAGTCCCATATGCTTTATATCCACATTGCTGGCTGTCATTCAATTGTAAAAACCACACACTGTGTATTTGGCTAGAGATATTTGCTGGTGGACTGCTTTGTTTGGTCCCTCTCAGCCCCATCCGTTCCAATGGCCCGAGCAAGAGTCTCGGCTCTGTCCTGGTGGGTGCATTTGAAGCACGGGTACTTGCTAAAACACGGCATTCGGCCTGACTCTAGCTGAGTGCACACCTGCCTGTAAAGCATGATGGGCAAGCTTAGAGCTATGCTTAGCTGACAATGTAAACATGGCTCAGCTCCCCACCCCTATAAATGGGGTTGATAGCATCTTTTAAACTTGTGGGGGTATTGAGACAATAAATAAATTCATGACTTTTAAGCTTCCAGATGGCTATGGTAATGGGAGCAATGCAGGGACCACAGATGGAAAGCAGTAAATACACATTTTACTCAAGTTAAAGAACAAAATTCTACAACTCTTTTTAAGTCTTGAAACATTGTGCATTTACCCCATAGACTTCAATGGTGTCACAAGCACTGTAAGAGATCATCTCTAAGCCTAGAAAGATATCACACCTCCAATGGTCCATAGGTCTGACTTGCCACGTGGCTCTCAGTTTCCTCTGCTTGCCTTTGATCTTAATAGAGAGAAGCAGATACACTCAGAGATGTACCATGCCGAGAAATGGATCAGGCTTCTTCAAGCCGTTTTCTATTACAGACACTCACACACACATACACACACACACGAGGCAGAAGAGCACTTTATTTGTTCTAAGGGCTATATTTTGCCCTCGAGTTATCAAAGACTGTACTGCATGAAGGTGGACAAAAGCATCAGTTGCCCAGCAGGTCTCATAATGCCTCAGAAAGACAGTAAATGCCATTGCTTGTGATTCACTCATGGTGGGGAAATAAAAATCAGCATTTCTGCCTGGTCACCTGAAAACTACACCCTTTCTCAGAAGTTTAAACCTCGCTATTCCTTGACAACTTTGCTTTTATTAAAGCCAAAGTAACCATCACACCATGTGGACATGGCTTTGGCTTTTCTAGTAAATCTCTTTGAGACTGAAAAAATCAAGACTAATCTGCACAAAGAAAGTAAGCAATGTTAAGCTACAATTTATGTCTTTTAAAAAATTTAATAGGGATGCTTTATTATTTGGTGCTATTCCTTTGCATCCTTTTTTCAACTTCATACTTTCTTCAATATCCTATAAAAGCTTTTTTCCAAATAATCTAATATTTTCCACATCTTGAGCTTTTTCCATACACGAGTCTCCTGATAACACAGATAATTTGCCAAAGTCTTGTCTGTAGGCAAAGAGGGCATGCAGAGGATCCTTACTTTTCAAGGTTCAGTGAAAAATTAGTAGGTGCTATACTTCTTTCCTTTTATGCTTTTCTACAGACAATGAACTGATACTTGTAAAATAATGAACAGAAAGGAGTCCAAACAAGAGATGTCCATGCTCTCTTCCTTTGGAGTCAGCTATGAAATTGTGAAATGTGCCCAAAGGTTGGAAGTAACCACCATATTTGGCTGTTCAGGGAAGCTACAAACCTTGAAAATATGAAGTACTACATTTTCAATGAAAGCAGTCTTCTACAGTCTTTAAAGAAAATTTTAAAGACTGGTGGGTTTCTGATAGAATTGCATAAGTTGTCACCACCACATACTAAACCCTAATATTTTACCATGAAGAAAACATGGTAAAAATTATTTACCATATACTGTTTTAAAAAGTGTTTATATTAAAATTCTCATATACCCAGAAGAAAGTAAAATAATTATTTTTTTCTGATACTAATAAATAGCTTACCACACACAAATGTAAGGTCTAAAACCTTCCTTTAGAATGTTTGAAGTTCATAGAAAATCCTTAATTTATAGAACACAAACTATGTGGACTTCAGTTTTTATGAGCGATGGTTTTACTTGACCTGCTACAACTGAAGAAGGGAACATTTCAGTCGAATACCTGCACGTTTCCAACTGTGTGAAACCACTGAACGGGGTATGTAATTTATCTGCCTTGATGACTTTTTCTCAAGGACCAGACAATAATTCAATCTTTGAAAAACAGAAGGGAAGAAATTGTTACTTTTATTTTTATGAGTCATGCTCTTCACTTAAATTTGTATTTCTTTTTCTTTTTTTTTTTTTTTTTAAATTTAAACACAATCCCTAGAGGAAACTCATAAAAAACATGCTAAATTTATTACGCAGTTTCCTTTAACAGCAAAAAGAAAGATCTTATGACCAGCAGGTCTTTTCTAGTAGTCTGTTCCTCTCATTGTTTGTAATGAATTCAATCCAAAATGATTCCCATCTTTGGAGAAGTAATTTCATAGAGTAACAGAACAATTTTGGTTGATGGGATATCTGGAGATCATGTCATCAGATACCCTTGTAGCTCTTCTCTGTACCTGTTCCTGCTTTTCTGCTTTTGAACATGGACTGAAAGTGCTGTGTAAACTTTGTTACTCCTTTGAAAATTCTCCACTCCTACAAACTCAATTTTATGGTCCTAACACACTGGAGCTTACAGTCATCCTATGGCTGAATACTACATTGCTATTTTTTTTTCTTCTTGATCCAACCCAAAGATTTGTGGTTATAGAAGAAATTCCTGTATGTATGATCTTTAAATTTGAACTACTGAATTTCATCCTAGTTCTTTTAATTCAGTCGTTAAGTCCATCAAGTTTTTCTAATACCTGGCTAGAAGCTTCCTTGAATAAATAACTTGAGAAAATAATTTGGGGATAAAGAAAAACTCTTTGTATTTTTGTGGGTAATGATAATTCAAGGCACAGAGAATGAGGGATAAAAGCATGAAGCAATTCCTGCTGCTGAATGGGATAAAGTCTGGAAGTATTTGGTTATTCCTGATAGGCAATCTCTTGAGCTCAATTTAAGACCCTGATCCTCAGACTCTCATGAATGTATAAAGGCTTTCAGCGTTAGCAGGAGGAAGTCTGTACTCATTACTGTCCTTGGCACAGAAACACAAATAACTGGTAAGTGTGTGAGTTTGTAAGTGTAGAAAAAAGAGATCAGAGGAATAGTCTCATACATATTTTAAAAAGGAAATGTCAAGATGGTGAGCTTAGTTTTAATTTAGGACTTATCATTAGTGTTTTCTATGCATTTATTCATTTATGCAAGTAACAGCAAGAAGGATGAAAATATTTATGGAGTTAAAAAAAATGTTATGGCGTGAAATACTGTTGCATCGAGATGTCTGTAGCATGTTAATTTTCCCCAAATTATTCTGTCATGACTTATTACCTAGTTTGCTTCCACAGAGTGATTTTGTATTTTAATTCATGGAAAGCACACCTTTAACATCACCGTACAAATAAAGGACAAACAGGACATGCCTCTCCACAGTTTTGTGGGAGGACAGGATCCACACATTTCAAAGCTGGGGAATATACCAAATTTACTGAGTGTGGTAAGGAAAATCCTGGGTCTACTTCTCCTTTTGCTGGTGTTACTGCAGTCGGCTGGTGTAATTCCATTGATTCCAAGGGAGTTACCTCTTCTTGCAAGGTCAAGCAAGAAAAAAGCAGCAAGCTTTTTTTCCATGACAGGACAATCAGTTATTCCTGTGTTTCAGATAAGGGTAATAGAGACCTGGGCGCTGAACTGTTCATTCACTCAGTATGCTATTTCAAAGAAGAAATTGTAAATCTGCAAGCGCTAAGCCCAGGAATAATTATACACGATGCTAACTGCTAAATCCTACAACAGCAGACAACTGTGAGTCTCACAGGGAGCCCTCTTATTTTCCCCACAGGGACATGAACAAGGTGATGATGCTGACCTGAAACAGCAAAACTTTGTGCCCAGGTGGAGCGTCTCTGACAACGGGGACGAGGAGAGTCCCTCAGCAAGGGGACACCTTGTACGCCTAGACCAAGGTGAAACAGTATTTGCAAATTTGTCCCCGAACAGTCTGTATGGCAGAATATCTTCCCATCAGCTGAAAATGATACTGCAGGACAGGAGTGGATTAAATATATATAAAGCAGAGATGTAAGGTAGAGTCTTTGAGTTAAAAATGCCGGACAGTTGGTCTCCATGATCCCTGGTACACAGTGTCATTTTTGCTCTCTACCAACTGCTTTCAATAAAGAGGTCGATGAGACAAACCTAGCAGTAAGTCGAGCTGCCTGCGAAAGCAAACAGCTATACCTGGGAGTATTTCCCAGTTTAACGCACAGCCTGGATGTATCTCGGCTTCAAGCTGAATCGCGAGTGACCGCGCTGCACTGCATTCAAGCATCGTTTCCCTGCGCAGGGATGCAAGGTGCACGTCGCCGATGGGAGTCTGTGCGTGCACCAGATTCAACCTGCATCACTGGGGAACCAATATATACAAATCCCACCAAATGCGCTTTTCCTTTAGCATTGTCAGATTTTGTGCAATAAAATGTTTTGAAAAAATTGGAAATGTTTTCGGATGTTTAATTACGTCATGGGTTTTCTTTAAATCACCTTTCAAAAATATTTTTTAAAATAAATATGAAAATAAAAATGTTTAATTATATTTTCAGTGAACACGGAAACCAAACGTGTAAGGCAGGAGGAAAGAGAAGTAATTTTAATGAAAATTTTTTGGTTTCTAATCAGTCATGTCACAGAAATCTAGGGCTTTAAAGAATTATACACTGAAAAGTGCAGCTCCAGTTCTGCACCACGTACACTTCAAATTGCAGTGTATTTACTGAACCATCTTTCCTTACTGAAATCAATCCAATTACCTGTGACGGCAAATTAAGTATGCATGTGCCTGCAGTATGACGGGTTGTTTTACTAACTATAACAGATATTTAATGATCGCATTTTTGTAATTTTCAGATAAAGGTCAGATTTTTTTTTTAACGTGAGAGTTCAAAACAACATTTTGGAACTCGATGCAGTACTACAAAGAGAAACCTTATGACTCACAGCATGTCCTCTCTTGAGGACCGCTTTTCCATGGTGATGAATTTACAGACAAGGTTTAGAAACCTTCCATGGTGGGATATTTTCAGCACGCAAACAAGAAATCACTTATCCAGCTGCTCCATACAGGTTTATGGATGCATATAGTCTTTTTGCTTATGCATACATTTAAGCTAGTTTCAGGCTCTGTAACTTATTGCCTGAGCCTTTTTGTTTGGAAACCAGGTTTACATCCTTTTATACCTTACCCCATTTCTTTCTCGTACCATAGGAGTTAGGTGATAATCTGCCCAAAGGGAGGAACCGGCCACTCTGGAGAGCGGGTGCTACCAGCCCAGGTGCGTGCAGGCAGCCCTCCTTGCCACACTCACTGCTCACAGGCCAGCAGCTATTCAGATGACTGCTTGCAGCACTTCTATCAATACTTTGTCAAAGGCATAAATGATAAAAATAAAGACAGAAAATATATGTTGATATTTCAGTGGAACCAAATCTAGGACCTGCGTGTAAATATACATGTCACCTTACACATCAGTAAAATTAATAGTACACCTCATTGCTTGCAGGATCTGAAAATTAGGATGTATTTGTATACATCAGTGGATTAAAAAAACAATAGCCAAAAAGCGTGTTTAATGTGATCATCATCAATATCTTCTTCTTCATTACTTATTTTATAGGCTGTGAAAATCAGCCCAATAGCTACGCAGAAGTGCCTTCGCTTTGATGACCTCCATTTTGAACATACTGGATTTTGTTTGGTTATTTTTTAGGGAAGGAGGAAAGCAGGGTTTTTGTTGTTTTTTTGTTGTAAAAATGAAGTGGTTCTAAGTATCAGTAAGGGCCATTCAGATGCACCCTGGGAAAGCCTGAGGTCAGCTGTATTTAGGAGCTGGGGGGTGGAAGCCAACCAGACTCACTTTGCTGGACATGGGGCTCCCTTCACAAAGGCTGTGCAAGACTCCCAATGCCTTTGCATTTGTCTAGTCCATCACGATACTACATTTTATCCTTCTCATGCATTTTTATAGCCATAAATTTAGGTTCCAATCTGGCAGAAGGTTTCTCAGGAGCAGACTACCCATTCAACATTGCGATGAGTAGGATTGACATTTTTGCTGGCCAATTACTTGTTAAGATGGGCTGCCATACATTTTATTGTTCATTCAGCTGGATCCAGCCTGTTTTGTTTTTCAGTGTCAAAAGTGAATGCTTAAAAGAAAATCCAAACAAAAGTGGTAAGTAATGTGGAGTAAGTGGCGGGGAAGAATTAGAGCGGAGGGGCTTCCTGGCCAGGCTCCCCAGAAAATGAAAGGCGACCCAGGTGAGCTCTGCTCATGATGTGATCGCAGCTGCTTCTCAGGGCAGTGCATTTCTTCAAGTGGTATTCAGTATTTTCTTGCGAGAGGCCCTGTGTAGGCACATAAGACAGTCGTAAGCCCTAACGATGTTGTAATACATACATCACAGTTCTTGCACATACTTAGCTATGTGTCAATAAAAAAGACTTCAGGATGGTAAATTTAAACATGTTTATAGTAGTTCACAAGTTTGCAGTCTCACTTAACAGCGAGCAACGAATGGGAAGGAAGTGTATAACAGTCACACATATAAACAAGATAGCTATGCATAATTTGATGGGTCTGAATCTTTGAACTTACTCTTGATATGCATATACGCAATCTGACTCTCCTTTGATCTGGATTTTCTAAAACTAACTCTTTTCTTCTTTTTCCTCATGGCACAAACCAGCCCTGAGTATATTACACATAACTGACCTGCTATCCTATCATTGAAAAATGGAACCTATAGGGCTGAAGAAAACCAAAGCACACCAAATGCAGAATACTATTTAAAAAACAAAATCAAACTGAAGGCTTGGGGAGGGAAATAAATATTTCAGTGGCAATGAAATTATTTATTCTCTGAAGGCAGTTCCTCTAAGGCAGCTGCAGCAGCCATTAAGGCAATTATATTTTGCCATTTTCATAAGCTGCTTGAGAAATAATTTTTCTCCACTGGATTAATGCTGTGTCAGTTCTCTGCAAAACCACTTCTGACTTAAGGGAATACTGGAGATATATGTTGCATAATTATGGAGGTAAAATCTTGGGATTTACTTCTTTATTGTATTAATAATTGTTTGGGTGGGACAACATGGAATCCTACAGAAACTTCTGTGCCTCTTAGTTTGCTAATATCCTGACCTTGGAGGATGCCATAGTAAGATTTCCCTAAGCAAAAAAGTGGTAAGTCTGCTTGCGGTTAAGATAATAATGTTTAGCTTAACTGCACCTATGTAGCTTGTTGTATTTTCAATACAATTGAAAATGAGGCGAACTCCACAGTCTTCCCTGAGCAGTCCTGTAACACTCCCGCAACTTCTAGCAGAGTGCTCTGAATAGACAGATTAATTTTGTTATAACACGACAGTCTGAAGATACATGGGAGATGATGTTTGTAGGTATCTAAGAAAACGTTGCCCCTTTCTACCAACACGAGTTCATGAATAGACCAGCCACAAAACCGAATTCTGAATTGCTGAGAGGAAGTGCTTTGTAAAGAGAATGGCCTCAAGCAGGTATCTTGGCAAAGCACCTCTTGAATAGCTGTCTTCTAGCAGGTGCTCGCAGCACCTGTGTCACAGGCCCAGGTCCATTCCACATCGTGCTAGGCCACCTGACCCTATATGGCCCCTAATGAGCAATGGGCATCTCAAGACTATTCAGACTGCTAAAGGTATCAATCACCCTCTGGAAGTCCTCTCTCCATCATGTACACAGTGATATATTTGCAGAAGAACCGATACAGTATAGAGCACAATACATTTAAGCTATTTTATATTCTCTTCCTCTGGCGGCTTTACCTTCAGGCTATTTGTTTTACTGCCTTTTTCCTCCCTTTAAGGAACCCAAACTTGCTGTTCTCTGACTCCAAGGATACGACTGCATTGAGCATTTTATTTTGAGCTTTGCACACTAACCTAACCCCTCTGCACATTCTGACACGCTTCCTTGAATCAGCTGAGAATGACTTTTATTCCTGTTCCTCATTAGCACAAGATAAATGTATATTTTTAAAATAAGGGTGACAAACAAGGATTAAGAAGCAATGAATCAATTAACAGGTCTTGGTGAGTTTATTTACCTAACCAAAGTGAGGTAACATACTTCATCAGGGAATAAATGCAGTCCATTTATTACAGCTGTGTTGTGAGGCTGATATTTAACTTCTTGGAAATCTGTGTTTATGACTGTAAGGAGAAAGATTTATATTGCATATTTAAATAATAAACTGCTTCTTAAAGTATCTTCCAAAAGAACTAGGTGTTCTTTTCTTTTTTGTTCGTGTTTGTTAATATACATTGTTTTACTCAAGGCAATGGAGTTACTTCTGCTTGCATAAACTGAGAATCTGGTCTTGAGTTTTCGTATCTGCTGACATCTGTGATGTGCAGATGTTAGGGCAAAATGTTTATTGCAGGTTGTTTATTGCCCTGCAATTCCTAAGTTTATTATTGGTACTCATTTAAAAGATACCTACCTTGCATGGGCAAATAAATCTTTCTGCAGTACAGCCCTCACAGCAACATTTTCAGTCCTGATGGCTTTCCTTTTTTTTCTTCTGCTTAAAAATATCCTGATTGTAGGGTAGGTTAGATGTAATACCCAACAAAGCTGCTAACACCGAGGTTCTCCCCATGATACCAGGCGGCTTACTGAGCTGAAGCACATTGGAATAATAGTCTACACCTGAAACACCATTTGACAATGCCAACAATTTTGGGTGAGCAGGAAATGATGGAGGATTCCAGAAACTTTCCCATTCTGCATGGAGAGAAAATTAAAACTTTTCTATTTTAAATCCAACAGAAAGACTCGGTAGCCCAGAATAGCATGGATATAAATCAGGCAGCATGTGAAAACCCCTGTTTAGATGCCTGATCTTAATGACATAGTGAAGGGAGTTTACCACGTCACAGGAACACCCTAAGTACAGTGTATTTTAAGGATTTTTTTTATTTTCACTGTTCAATTTTAGTTTGAAACTTCTCACAGGCTGTTCTCTTCCTCTGTGACAGAAAGGGGCTCTAGGACTGGGAGTCACCAATATTCATGCAGTCTGCATGCAATAAGGAGTAGCAGTCTTCTGACTCGTCATAAAAGAGGCTGTAGCAAGATCAGTGGTGATCAGTGATGATTAGGTTATATTAGGAATGTCAGACTAATCCAAATTACTTTCTAGCCTGTTCCTAACAGATCCATATAGCTGTGCTTAACATTGTAATTACGTATTTTACATGGTCTGTTAATACAGGCATAAACTGCTTGTATTGTGCTACAATAAAGCTGTTCAGATCTGCCCATTTGCCAGAGCAAAATAAAGTCTGCTTTTGGACCTCATTGTTCACATGTAGCTCATCTATCACATTTAGCATTTCGATTTTGTGAAAATGGTTAAAAGTCAAGCTAGTCTTTTCTAAATCCCTTTCTGGTAAGGACAAACCTTTGCAAGCTGTAAAGGAAAATAAATTACAGCAGGATGTTAGATCACCTGCTTTTTATTATCTTTTTATAGGAACAACAAAGATGATGTTATTAAATCTTATTAATATTGTAAATAGAGCCAATATAAATATTAAAATTAATAAATATTAAAATTAATAATATTGAGAAAATATTTTTTTAGTAGTAGATTTCCAAACTCTTTAATGCCACTCAACTGTGAAAGAGTGCACAGTAAAAGTGAACAACGCAAGGAAGTAGCAGATTAAAATGTTCACATCAAAATGATGTCAAGTAGAAGCTGGGTAAGGCACTTTCAGCACAACAGTAAGGAACTGCTGAAAAAGTGAAAGAAAAAGGAGAAAAGCAGTGAATTTTTTTGTTTGGTTTTGTAAATAGAAAACTCTGGTAGCATTTTAGCTCAAGGAGTGCAGTCTTGAACATTAAGAAACACATAGTGAATGACTGAAAGTACAAATAAGTATTAAATGAATGACTACCACACTACAGGTCTAGTGAAGTGTCCAGCATCGCTGTATGAAGGACCATACTGCAGGAGCCTCAGATATCCCCAGTAGTCCCACTTGCCCTGGTCAGAGCCAGTTTCCTGCCTTCAGCAACTCTTTCTGCCATGATGCCCACAGCAGGACACTTTCCTTTTCCTTTCCTTAATGCCTCAAGTACTTTAATTTCCTTAAATACCTCTTGATGTGCTTCCGGAAGGCATACGCAATAGAAAATTGCTTTGAGAGTCTCTGAATGTTAGTATGGGTCAGAAGGTGGTTGTCTTTATCAAAGCATCTCAAGGAAAGCTGTTTATTTTGGACCAGTCTTCTAGCCCAGAGTCAGCAGGACATGTCTGCGGTAGGTGACAGCCAGCCGGACGCTCGGTTGTACAGTGTCACCCGGACGAGGAACAGCAGTGTGATGCTGAAGCCCTTTGAATTGCCCTCACAGAATCTGTTCACTTTTTTTCAGTAAACCGTAAAACCGACGTAATGTGGAGAATAATGCTGCGTGGTGTGTAAGGGGAGGTTTTCCCCCTCTGCCCTCAAGCAAGAAGCTGTGAACAGTTGTGCTCGGTTTACTACAAGGGAAGCTGCCAATGCCAGACAAGTTTGTGTCTTCTCTTAAATCTTCAGCCCAGCCTCAGTCCCTCTCCAGGGCTGTTGGGACTTGCCTTTCATTTCTTAAGCCCCCTCATGGTAATACGATTCCATTTATAGTAACTTCAAAAGTGAAAGCCTGGTATTAACCACTTTTGTTACTGGAGAATTTGTATTTCTTGTTACTGATATCTTGGTTTCTCTAAAGGATGTGTTCAAAAGACACCTTTTTCAAGTGAATTCAAGGAAAAAATGGATACTGAGAGTTCACGCTTTGCTCTTTTTTGTGTTGGGTGTGGTGTGTACATAGCTAACATATATGGGGCTGGTTTATGGGGATGCACAGCTGTCTCACGGCAGGAGCTGAGAAGGCAGAGAGCACCCAGCCGGACAGTGCTGGGTGGGCACTGCGGCGTGGTCACAGCCACGGACCTGAGCAGACCGTGCAGCTCTCCCCAGCCACGCGAGACCTGCCACCCAGGCCAAGGTTGACGGGGTGTTTCTCCAAGGTCCACTCAGATGGGTGGCTCAGGTACACACAGATAAACATTTTGCTTCCCCCAATATAATTTTTTACTGAAGGACAAATATTGTTCACTAAATATGACCCACTTCAGTCCTCAGCTAACAAAAGAAATGGTATGAATGATCCTGAACTGCTTCAGTAGTTAGTCAGCCGGATGATTTCTAACCTCTGAGGACAGTGATTTGAGGTGATCCGGATAATTACTGACACAACATCTTTCATCATACAGGTCCCAACAAACAGGCCGTATATGGCAATGCTTTATATTAACTACATTTGCTTCTACAGTTATCATGTCTGGGCCACAAAGCAAAGGAGAGGAAAAATTTTGCTAGTTTAAATACATTCCTGGTACAGAGCAGGCAGTGACTTCATTTTTAGGCAATACAAATCTGATTACAATGGAAAAGTATTCTTCTGAAAAAGGAGCCAACAGCTGAGTAAAGCTTTTAGAAAATGTACAAAGAAAGGAATCATGGATCGCTCTGGACAGAAGCTACTCCCCATTATACCCACAAATTACAAAAACAACTAATCACAAATAGAACAATTTCATATCCTCCTCCAAGACAGGTCAGAGATTTCAGTCTCTCTATCAATGATAAATGATGGCGATTAGGAAGAAACCTTTGCATGCAGGCACGCTATTTAACAGCTGCAGTGTTTCAGACATTTTATTCTTTAGGACTTAGTGCTGGAGAGGGACAGAAGCATCAAAACCATTTTATTTCAGATCAGATGTGCACTTCCAACTCAAGCCTGAGTGTCCCTTCTTACCAACGTGTGGTTCACACTATGAAGCAGCCTCCGGCTGCGGGTCACACGATGGACCAGTCTCAAGGTGCATGAACTGGATTGAACATGAACTCAGAGATGTACTCAGGGTGCATGTGATTTGCCCCAACCACAAACGGGCTTTCAGCCCGTGGGATCAGATCAGCCAATCCAAAGCAAAACCCAACCAGATTCATATAGTGTGGAGAAGGTCTGGTCCTCAGCACCAGCTGATCCAGTCTCACCGGCATGTCTACATAGCACTCCTTGCTAACACAGACATACCCTGAACAGGTGGTTATTTTGACTCAATATGCCAAGACTTATAAGTAGATCTTTGCTTAGGTTCAAACTTAACCCAAAGTCATACTTTAAATTTACCAAAAGTAGTGTAACTACTGGAGGGCATTTTTCCTACAGAAGACCACTGTGTTTGAGAGTGTGGATGTATAGCCTACGCTACCACTTGCAGAAAACTTTTTTTCCTCACTCAAATCCATGTCATTAACACATGAGCTACAAGTCATCCTGCCTTCTGGTGAGAGAAGTTTCACTTTGAGAAAGAGAGAGAATAGTGTGGCCAGCAGGACCAGGGAGGTGATCGTGCCCCTGTACTCAGCACTGGTGAGGCCGCACCTTGAGTACTGTGTTCAGTTTTGGGCTCCTCACTACAAGAAGGACATCAAGGTGCTGGAGCGTGTCCAGAGGAGGGCAACGAAGTTGGTGAAGGGTCTAGAGCACAAGTCTTCTGAGGAGCGGCTGAGGGAGCTGGGGTTGTTTACTTTGGAGAAGAGGAGGCTGAGGGGAGACCTTCTTGCTCTGTACAACTACCTGAAAGGAGGTTGTAGCGAGGTGGGGGTCGGTCTCTTCTCCCAAGTAACAAGTGATAGGACGAGAGGAAACGGCCTCAAGCTGTGCCAGGGGAGGTTTAGGTTGGATATTAGGAAAAACTTCTTCACTGAAAGGGTGGTCAAGCATTGCAACAGGCTGCCCAGGGAAGTGGTCAAGTCCCCATCCCTGGAGGTATTTAAAAGATGGATAGACATGGTGCTTGAGGACACAGTTTAGTGGTGGACTTGGCAGTGATAGGTTGACAGTTGGACTCAATGATCTTAAGGGTCTTTTCCAACCTTGACAATTCTATGATTCTATGATTCACCCTCAGACTTTTGTCATAATTGAGGTAAATTCTGATTTGCCAATAACTACTCTGGAAATTTATTTATTTCCAGTGAAATAGTAAGAAGGAAGTCAATATATTTAGCTTTCAGAATATTTTTATTAAATATATTTTAAATACCTCTGCTGTCTCTGTTTTGGGGTCAGTGAAAGCATGGAAAAACTCTCACAGAAATTTCTATTCTGTTTAAGGCCAATTTAATCAAAAAACACCCAGAGTAACTTTTGTTTTTACCAGCTCTACTTGACAGATGTTTTCTGCCTACAGGGGCACTACGTTACACAAGTGTTGAGATCTGAATGCTATCAAAGTCGGTACATACTTAAATGTGTAAAATAAGCTTTCTCAGTTCCACATTAGACTCTTATGTGAAATATTACAGTTTTAAGCAAGTGCCAATGAAACCGAAGCACTCTTCTTCAAAACTTCTCCATAAAATATTTTAATGATCCAGCTACGCATGAACATAGCTTTCTAAAGGTCTTTCGCAAAACCATAAATTCTCTGCTCTTACAGATTTTAGAATTTCATGCCATTAGCCTAACTTTTAAAATTAAGTGCTGTAAAAGTTTAACTACTAATTCTGATGCTTCTAGCTTCTTTCCTCTTTTCAGTATTCATGTTTAGCTATTTTTGAGTAACATACAAATGTCAGCCTTAAATTAGGAAGTGCTTTGTCTGAGCCAAAAGTGATGGATTTTACTAAATGATTTGATACATTTTAGAGGCTCTTTATATGCTCCGAGGTTTGCATTTCACATTTATTCTGAAGGTCAATTGCCAAGAGAATGAACTGTGTAACAAAGAGGCTATCCGTTCAGTAAAGTGAACAGATGCCTAATTCCCTGGGGTAGACGAATATTTGGGTGCTATTTGTCCTCAGGAGGCCTGGTAAGCTGCTAGAGCTTGATACAGTTTGCCGCAGCAGTAAGTGGCATCCTGGTGCTGTGTTA